>NW_027286625.1:10883061-11483061 GCF_022747635.1 Hetaerina americana
AATGCCCGCGGCCGTGCGGCCATCATGAGGAGGTGACATCTGAGAATTCTGTCACGGGCCCGGTCCAGTTGATTTATCGCAATCTTTACAGAGTTAAAAAAAATCCATTAGGGAACGGCAACCCCGATTCCGCGACAGAGAGTATAAAAGGTCTGGCGACTTGTTTTCGGGGCACATTTTTTTACCATAAGTATTCAAAATATAAAAATTAAACAATGAGCATTAAACCTTTGCATTCACCAATATCTCATAACTTGAAACCATAAAATTTTCATGTCCAAGTTATTTATTGCGTTGAAGAAGCCCAAGGATATTAATAAAAAGTTGAATCGAATTTATTTATAGTATCCCCATGCGCTGTTTAGAAATGAATGATTGTTTTATGCGTATCCATTACGAATATAAACGATATTATTCAATAATATTCAGTTATACATTAAGAAAAAACCATAAACACATTTTTCATTCAAATTAAATTAGTTTTTTTAAGAGTGAAGGTTAGTTTCTTTTAATATTTATTAAAAATTAATGCATTTACCCAATTTATGAAAGCGTACGGGAAAACAATTTATGACTATTTAAAATGTACATAATTGTGTGAAAACGAGTTTTGATTGGAAGCATTTATCTTGATTTATAGTCGAGTTTATAATCGCAAAATGACAATTTAGTTGATGATTTCTGAAAAAAAATCTCTGCATCCATTGGCGAAAGAAAAATTATTCAACGCAGAACCTTATTGGCTCATACAACTGCAGCAAAGGTGGACTTTATTACGAAAGAACAGTACACTTTTGAAATAGGTAGCATAAACGAATTGCGAACGACTTGGTTATAAACCATAATGCTGAAATGCAGAGCCGAATCAAGGGCAAAGATGAGAAATCTCGACTAAGTTCGAAATCATCAAGTCAACAGAACAGCGTATTTTGCTAAACGGCACATAGGAAACTAAATTCACATACGTTTTACATAATTTACGAGCATTAAATTCATTAAAGAATTTATTTTCATCTTTCGAAATATGAATGATGAAGAAATTTCAGGTTATTGAAATGATTTCATACATACGAGAACGGTTCGAAAGGCATCGTCGCCTTAGAAGACAAAATTTATAACACATAAAAGTATTACAAAGCGATGCCTAAATATGGCACCTCAGAACTATACAAAACACTACAACTAAATATGAACTTATAAAAAGTTTCCCATAAAAATGTATTTCAATCAGAATCGTTTCCACATCATTCGCAATAAAAGTTACAGGTGAAAGATCCTTTACTAAACTCTCAGTGAAAAGGTACTTCAGTAGAAGCTTATCCCTGAATAAGAGTTTCAAGGGTGTATTTTTTTCTAAAAGTGGAATAAACTATCTAGCAACGAAAATTGATCGTGACGCAGTGATTTTAGATTCCCCAAACTGAGAAGACAGGCATTGGATGTTGCAGATAAAATTTAAAAAAACTTTGTGTTAAATGTTTTAGATATCGTTAATTGATTTTTCCATTGTTCTGGGATTTTCTGTGTTTTAATTCAAGTTTAACATTTTGCATTTCTTTAATCCGGCAGAAATGATCCATCTTTTCAAAAAGGGTGGGCCCGTAGCACTATCGCTGGTCCGGAAATTTCTCCCAACGGCCATCCTCGCGACCAAAATCCCGAGATTTCTTCAAGAGTCCACTTGCTTCTGATTAACCCTTCGGGGGCAGGTACCTCAACAGCAAATACGAGAAATGGAGCAATGAATTATTAATAGAAAAGCCACCTTCCTTCCCCCATCCTCCCTTCAAGAAACTCCCACATCGCTTTTCCCACCCCAGGCCATCCCCGCTCTGCGTTCCCAATTGCGAGCACGTAGCACATCCACGAGGTGGAAGAGGCCATGAGGCCGTTTTTCCAGAGATGGAATACATTAAGTGCTCCATCTGCCGAGTGACTACGTCGCTATGTTGACGACATTCATTGGGTAGGACAGGTGTGACAGGTCGACACACGGATACCGAGATCGATCTCCAGCAAATGGCACATCAACTACATTGCATTCGCGAATATTTGAACAAGACCATTACCAATGGCCGCTATCATCTTCCCCAGGTAACAAACACATATTATACATGACATGTTATCCACAATTTGTGCAGTATATATGAATAATTAAACTCCACTATGTAAATTTCCCACATTGTAGATCTACTTTAACTGTCCGTGATAACGACGATGTGTGTCATCTTTCAATCTCTTGTTGGCCTGTGAAGAAAAACCATCGTGTGCAAACAACCACGCAGAAAATGCAGTACTTAGGCACTTCAAAACATCTATAGAAAGGAAGGCAAATTTATTAAGTGGACAACCAGTTTGTTCTCCGAAATGGAAGTGGTACAAGTGAGGCTATAGCAGTAACAAGGTCACTAATAGAAAGGAACATTGAGTACTCTCAGGATGTATTAATTTGTTTGGTGGAGTTCTAGAGGGCGTTGGCTACAGTGAATTCAGCGGCGTGGAGAATTTATAACAGAAAATAGTAGTATGAAATAGTTAAGTAGATTGGAGAGATAGGCGCCTTATCCCCAAAATGTACTTGTCTCAGATTGCTCCATTCCATATTTGCTCCAAGTTTGTCTCCATCCAAAACCTACTTCCAACGGTAAACTACCAAATTAAATAATAATAATGCATATGAGAATCTATAGTTCAGATTCATTGTCAACTTGATTACGTAAATAAGCTTTTTCACGATTATTTTTATGTTTTACCTTTATTGTAATACAGTAGAATTTTTGCGTAGTTTATACCTTTTTTGAACATGTATTGCATTGGTTAAGTGCTATTAATATTAGTCGGCTGCGAATTTGGAGAAAATAAGGGCAAAGTGTTTATTATTTTCTCTTTTTTGCGGCTATTTTACTTCTGTGAACAAGGTTCAGTGGATGTTTAACGACTCGTTTTTGGTTAAGTTCACCAAATCCCCAAAGAAAACTCGAAATCGATGGAATAAATTGGAAGGCTAAACGGCAGAATTGATTATTACTTATCATAGGTAATATACCAGATAAGGTAGGTTTTGGATGGACACTACTAACAACTATCATCCCACCTCTTTTGTCCCTCTTAACAAAACCAAACCGAACATCCTACTCTACAACAAAGTCTCTATTCATCTCCGCATACTTGCTTCCTCCCATCAACCCAGAATTGATATTACATAAATAATACATCTATCACACTCATATTCTTCAAGACGTGCCCTTTCGGGGTAAGCTATTATAAAACTAAGTCAAATTAGCTCAGGAACATTAAAGCCCGGTTAATATTGTCCATAATTTAATGCCCTTGAAAAATTCGTTCGTCTCTATTGACATTTATACTCTTATTTATAATGCTTTCTGTTCATGAGACTTCTCACATTATTTGTGCTGGGAGTCTCTACGGCAACACTCATCTTCGATATCCTCATCCCACACCTTCCTCCCAACGCTTTCATGCTCGTCGCATTTGTCTCTCAGGTAATTCCGCCCTCATCCACTTGACTAAACCAGCTCTGCGAACTTCCTTCTACCCTTTCCTTTTACCGGTGAATTCAATTGACATTCTTTCACACCATATGTCCCATCACATATCTCACATTTTTACCATAACCACACTCGAGACGTTCGTCACAGCATTATTACTCAACATTTACCCTTAACTGGCATACCAAATAACAACTCCCATACAATAACGTCGGCATGAATAAACTTTTATGCGCCCATTTCTCTCTTGCAGATTACTGGCATCCTGACTGTCGGCACTCATTTATCACTCAATTAATTAGAAAAAGAGGATTAATCTCTTCATCAATCCTACCACCTTACGTATCCATTCTGCCACAACATATTCCTTTTTTCGACAAAGTAGATTGTTCAGGCCAGACTCCGAAACAGATCCTTTTCACACTCAATAGCAACTTTTAATCTAATCACTAACTGACTTTAAGGACTTAAATTCCAGGAAAATTATGTTCCGTGAAAATATAAATCAGCTTGATTCCGAAGAGACTTTAAGACAACACGCGGAAACTCGAGTAAATTATATGATGTTAATATTTATAACGGAGCAAGAGAGTTCGGGCAAGGGCAAAGAAAATATCAAAACGTCTGCCTAACGGTGAAATGTATACCCAAAGGTGTCCCGCAGGTGAGTAAGAACAAACGAAAATACGTGGCGAATAGAAGGGACTAAATCAGGACCGGAGGTTGGGCCCAAAGTGGAGTTCTATAAAGATGGGAGCAGGGATGACAATAGGAAAGCTCCCACGGGAAGGATAAGGGGCAAATACGGAGGACAAATAAAGAGGAACGTAATGCGGAAGGGATGCTTTCTCGTTTGAGAACTAGCTTTGGAAAGGGGAGAATGGAGGCTTACAATCAACCAGTTCTCGGATGGAAATTCCGATGAAGACCCGGAAGGAAGGGAGAACGGATTGATATCTCGCAAAGCTGCCGAAGAAAATATTTGTAAATCTAATTACTTTTGCTAGCTACACATCTCAATAATTATATATGCCACGTCGGATTGCCATACATAAGATGTGGAACGAAGAATGTTTTGAACTTTGTGGGTGAATTCACCCATCTAAAAATAAATTGCGTGATCACTACGTGCGACATAGTGAAATATTTTTAAAGAGCCACGAAGGAGAGGAGCTACGTATTACTACAACGGAGGACTTCATCAATCGGTCTATCAGTCTGGTTTATCTGGAACGATTTGTTTTAAAACGAAATCAAAATTGACAAAGTGTGTTGAAATCGATAGTAACTGCACTCAATATGATCCGACAAAATACACACAAAATAAAAGACAACTCAAAAATACGCACATACTATATGTGATGCATGAAAAACAAGAAAACGAAAGGACATAATACAACGAGAGAAATAATTTACTCCGGTTAAACTTAAAATACGTAAATCGCTCTCAAAATATAGTTCCACCAAGAAATTCCTATCCGCTTATGAATTATGTTCATATTAAAAAAAAGATTATCGGCTCTTGATAAATGATATAATGCACATAAATTAATGATCAATTTTACTGCCATGAATAAAAAAGGAGAAACTGCAATTAAAGCACCATCAAGGAGGTATAGCACGTGGATTGCTGCTCGACTTCGTTTCATTTATTCATTCCACTGTGATTGCCATAAGTCGCATTCAGACCACCTGGCCGAAAGAAGTTTCACTTCAATAATAATTTCAAACCACCGTCAATCATCATTTCCTTCTCGAAGGAAGTCCGTTTCACGTGTGACCGTTTAACCCAAACGGAAGAAAGGAGGGCCGAAACAAAGCATTTCACGGTCTGCTGGACGTGAAACGATAAGTGAGTGAAAAGAGCCGCGAGATCTTCAATCACCGTTAAACATGTTAAAGATTACGGCAATTTGCATAAAAACTGTGCAAGCAACGGGAGATAAACAAGGCCCGCATGATACGTATCAAGGAATCCGGAAGGTAACGGATCGGCACCACCTCTCACGCCCCCGCAGAGAACAGGTTCGCGAAGAGAGCAAATGCAAGATCCATCACACCGGCTAGAGCACCGTGAAATTTAATGAACTACTCCCATTCTCGCCTAAATCTTAATAGGAACCCTTAGTCGAAAGGATGGCTCAACAAGGCTAACTTACGCGAGTAAATTTTAGGTGGGGAGTAGTGGGACGTCTGTGCTTTAAACGTCGATAACTCCACAACAGACGATTAAGTGTTTAAAATCAGGCCTAGTGAAACGTGATAACAGCAAAGACTTCTCATATAACTTCGATCGATGTCTACGTAACAGCGAGGATTGACCACGATATTGAAAAGAAATAAAAATGTAGAGGTGGAGGGCACGACATGCAAAAAAAAAGGAAAATTCTTAATATCGACTAGGATGGAATATTTTCGAATTTAATATGGAAAGCCGCGCCTTCTAGATCCGAAACCTATTATTATTATTATTATTAGGTAATCTACCGGCTAAGGTAGGTTTTTGGATGGACACAGCTACTAAATAAAACATTATGAGACTCCTAACAAAACAAAAAATCCAGAATCCTACTCTATATCACCGAAACCTATAAGTAGAAGTAAATAGTCGATAAGAACCGTCCACAAATTAACTTAAATACGTAGTAAACATTGAATGAATAAAATTTTTCATATAATGACAATTGTATAATCCGTTTGCAGTGTATGACATATCGTACGGCAGCATGCCAAGCTGAAAAACTACACTATCGGTTAGTCAAAATTTTAGACGGTAAAATCGATTAAATTAACTTGTTTTCTACACGTCTACAATGTGGACTATGATCGTTATTCCTTTAAAGCCATCAAACTTTCGGAGTGTAAGAGGACGCCTCGATAGGTTAACTGGCGAAAGCATTCGGACGGACGAGGGATCCGGGTTCGCATTCCGGTCAAGGCGAATTATTTTTACATTCTCAAATTGTTGCATTGTAACTTAGTAGTCATGCTTGAATGCTTGATTAGCATGTACTACCAGCTAATATTTTATGAAATTAGAGTGTAAAACATTGCTTCGAACCTTTCGACAGTATATTCTCCAGCAAGATTTACGGAATAAAATTCGAAGATAAACCTATAATAATATTTTCCACATGAAAATACTACGGAATCGTAAATCCACTGACCTACAAAAAACATTTCGGGAATCCATTTATTGTCGCCTACTTGCAATGAAATCGAACGAAAAAAAGCAATGGAAACCTGAGGTTTTTCTCTTCAAAACGGTTGAAAAACCTGCCATGACTAAGTTCTCGAACGAATTTGACGTCGAATATAAACGCAAGTACAGTTAGATGCACAGGTTCTTCACTCTCTGGGACAACATTATGTAAGAAACTGCAAAAACCCTGAATTCCTACGAATGTAATGACTCGAAAATTGAAATTTAATGTATCAATTTGCAAATTTAAGTAATTTAGATTGAGGATAAAGCCTCATTAATAAATGAAACATTTCAGTCACTTAAAAACTGTTGAGTAAAAAAAGCATCATTAACACTATATCGCGCCGTTGATATCAGCATTGGAGTAACGAGGAATACGTCTTCATAAAATCTCGACCTACATTTTACGTAGACATTTTGCACCAGCTGAATACAACCTCTATTATCAATTGGCCGCATAACATATATATTATTTCCATCAAGCATCAGAAAAATTGTCGGTAACATGGAAACTACTTCTTGCGTTTAAATTGTCTTTTTACTTTAGCATGCACGAAAAGCAACCAAGCAGACCTCTTACTTAAAAACTTAAAAAAAAATTATGAAAACAATAACGGATGGAACGAAATTATAGCGACATTTCAGATATCGTTTGAATAAAAAAAATATCATCACCGCATAGAAAAAGAGCGGGCCAGAGGGTCGTGCATCACTGAATTAAATCGAGCCCCCGGAGATTCCATCATCATGGCCGGAAATGAAAAGACGGACCCGTCCTACGCACCATTCGAACGAGGCGCCCTTTCCTCGGAATGACGTCACACCATAAAGATAGCGAATTAAAAACACCGAACGAAAACTGACGCCACTCGCACTCTCCCCTTGGAATCCCGAATCCCACCGTACCCATGCATCATCGCGAACGTTATATTGAGCAGGCTACTTTTTTTTCAATGCGTACGCACCGAAACTGCGTGGGCGGACGGAGAGTGGGGGGGAGAGAGGAGACTACTCCGCGCGCGTTGCGACGAAAGGGAAAGGTTCCGGCGGCACGCAACGGGGAGGAAGAGGGAGGGAAATGGGAAAGGGGAGCGAGAAGAGGGGAAGCTCGGCAAGGGGCGGGAAGAGGGAGGAAGACCGCCGGGACCGGCGAGGCGGAGGAGGGTAGCTGCGAAGGAATCGCCGAGCGAGTCGATAATCGCGTTCCCGGGGACGAATCGAAAGAACGGGAGATTGGGGGGAAAGAGGGGGGGGGGGGTTAGAGAGCGGGGTTGTGTTGGAGGGGACCGTGCGAGGGGGAGGGTGATAGAGGTGGAAAAAGGAGAAAAAAAATAAGGACGAAAAGGGGAAAGGGAGAGAAAAATAGCGGCGGGACAGAAGAAGGGGGGAAATAAAAGGGACGAAGGCGGAGAGAGGTGAGAAAAACTCAGTGGGGTCAATTTAGATAAAGCGTGAGACCTTGTTTTTTTTCTCTGGAAGAGAGCGATGTTTTCTCCGTTCCTCCCTACTTTTTCCCCCCCTTAACGTCTAACCCTCCTCCCCAACAGTTTCCCCGGAATACGAGCTTTCAGCAGCCCCAAGGTTGCGACTTTGGGCTGCTAGGTGCCCGTACCCCATTCTGCGCCGACAAAAGTATTATTTTTTATCACTCCCGGGGAGAGAGAGAGAGAGAGGAGGAGGAAAAAATGGTTGAGATTGCTCCATCGTATCCTTCTTTGATTCCACTCAAAGTGTGTTTTATTCTCCCGCACTCCAACTCTTCGGGAGAAACGACTAATTCTCACGACGACTGTTCGTCTCGAACTGAGGGGATGAGAGGGGGACGGAGTGCATCACGAAGGAATGAAAACGAGTGACGTGGAATTGAGAGGGAGTAGGTAATGCTCGATACTTATCCGTTCGGGATAATCACGTCTTGGAAATGCTGAGGAATACACAAGGGAAGCCCATTCTTTTAGCCCATGCATGATGTCGTTCGAAAAGAATAAGGTGTATTTCCTCTTGAATGAAAGATTTTATCCTGGATAAAAAATCCTTTTGGGGCACGGAATGTCGTGTCATTTGAGGCGAAGATCGCATCATTCGCAGGAAAAGTGCTCTACTAAAGCTTAAGAATGAGGGCATTTTGAAGTGAAATTATTTGAAAATGAATGATTATACCACAGTACAACGTATTCCATTTCTGCATGCTTCTCTTCATAAAAGGTTCGTAACGATATGGCATCCAAAAAAACTCTAAATAAAAATACAATAAAATAAGTATCACAGTCAATAAATACATGTATTAATAATATGATAATGATGTTAGTTACTAACCCAGCATATCAAAACACAGATTCCATCCATTATTAGATAGTCAAAAAATTTGCAGCAATTTTACGTATCAATGAAGAAAAACTCGCATCGAAGTCATCATCCAATAATATTTGGTTATGCATTGCATATGAAAGGAGTAACAAATAATTTGTATTAAAAGAACAATTTTAAATAACACAAGTTTCATTATTAAATTACCCAATATAATATTAATTTCTAAAAATAATAGTTTGATACAGTTGTAATATTAATAGAATAAATAGTTTCGGTATTAATTTCGGAGTAAATAAAAACTTTGGATCATTTTTTTAAATGCAAGATTTGCAGATTTTACTGTCCACAATGTTATTTTAAAAGAGCTTAACCGCTCTACTTCCAATTCAAGTATTAAATAACGATTTTTCTAGTAATTTAGTTCATGAAGGAGTAGGTTTTGGCGATATGGTTTCTTCGATGGTTCCAACACTCCCAAATGTAAAATATCATTCAAATATTACAAGTATTATTAATTACGACACAATTTTAAGACTGTGATCTACACATCTTGAGTCGTAGGCTGCCTGAAGGACAATGGAGTTAAGACCACTTAAACAGTCTCCGCAGGGAAATGAGTTGAAAAAATTCATCCCCTTTTTATGAGGAAGCAAAGTTTATTTATGACAATGGAAATTGAAATCGAGAGAGAAACCTTTCAAGTTCAGGATTCACTTCGTGAAAGCTATCATGAAATCAAGAGAAATTGCAAATGCAAAACACAGAACACATAAATAAATAAGAACACAAAATCCAATGCAATACATTGATTACACCCAAAAACATATTTTACACAGTAAATCTAGATAAAAACGCGCTATTCTACAATGAATTCACATATGTTTCCAGACAAAGAGCCTTTTAGCAGGTAAACAGGAGACAAATACCCTTATGGCGGATAGAAACGGTATAACGGTATAAGAATTAAATATGAAACGCAACGGAATTACAACCTGAGAGGAAACAATAAAAGTGAACACTTAACCACAGGGTACAATAATTAAGGTGCATAAGGTGTCTCAACAGTAGACGCATACAACAAGGATAAATGTGGCAAAAGTACACCCTAACCCATATAAGGTTTGCAAATTATTATGACGGTCATAATTAATGTGGAAGTTCGTGAAATATGTGTTAACACCAATTAAACCAGCCTCTGTCGACTCCAGTAAAAAGGCCGTAATGTTTCAGGCGGTGCAGTGGGAGGATAAGTTCCTACGGAACCGCAACGTGGTCCGATGAATGAGGAGACAGCTGAGCAGTATATACCGCTTGTACCTACGAGGAAAGCTGAGCAATCCTCGCGCACGAAAACATCAACTCATTCAGTATTAAAATGTGAAAAAAACCGCATTATTTCCCCTTGGGATAGGGCGCGAGACTAGCTGACTAAAAATTAATCCAATGCCCATTCATGCCCACGACTCAAAATATGGTACGAAATTACTAGAAAGTACTAAATACCGAAGAGAATCCTTATAATCCCAGAAAAGAAATGGACAAGAAATCAAAAACCCTTAGAATTACTTATCCCCGCAGAAACATGTGCCTTGTAAGTGAATTATGCATGTTGGTTCAGAGTAAATTAATCTCAATTACTACACGTATAATTTAAATAGCAAAACATTTAAATTTATCTAACATACATACTCGTTAAGTAGATAGGCTCTTTCATTGGAGACTTTATCACAGTCAACGTCTTTGTCGCCGTATCAATGGCGCAAATGCAACTAAAAAATATCAACCTATCCCATTTTCCGGGCACAGGGTCTTCCCGTTCCCAGGTGGTAAAAAAAGGCACGCATTGTGGAAACCCACAACGCTTTCAATGACTTTCTTAAAGTGGTGAAAGAGTCAACCGATTAGGGCAGGCATTTTATTCTGCCAACAAAAGACCGAAAAACGTCCTTCACTAATAAAGTAAATCCGCAAATTTAGTTGAAATTTGCTCCACTTCCTTCTGTAGAACCTTAGACTTTCTATCCCCTTTAAGTCGTCCAAATTGACTTTTTTTCCTCTCCCTTCCGCGCTTCCCTACGATGTTTGACGACGGGGAAAACTTATATTTTCGGAGTCCTATCAACTGTTACAGAAGGAGAATCGATAAAAGGTGATCTGATATCTTTCGGAGTTTTTCAACACAGAAATATTATTAAAAGAAAAAATTAGCCCACATAAACTCCCGAGTATATTCCCATGGAGATTGGTAATGCAAAAGGAAGATGAGCCACGATCATGAATTAAAAGCAAGTCAATACATTTAAACCACATTAGATCAAATTAAGTAAATTGATCTGGTATAAAAAAGAGATAACCTGCTCTTAGTCACGAAAATCAACTCATTAGTTCAACATTTAAGTATAGCTTTTTACCATTAAACTCTTTACCCATCTTTTTTTCTAGTGATTATCTTAAATGTTGAAACGAAGGCACATTTTAACAAAAATAAGTGGAAGTTCAGGTCGAATTAGTAAGTAAAACTAAAATAGGGGTCAGAATATTTTAGAGTATTTATAATAGGAGAAATTCTTTTCCCGGGGATACCTTCATGCGCTACGATTTAGATCACAAGATAGTATACATATTGCTATTGAAGAACCATAGGTATCGATGGCAGATTTCCAAATTTAGACATTTCTGCCACCTGCGATCAAGAATTATTGCCACATAACCAATATTTTAGCAATGATATGTATAATTAGTTTAGTATATGAACTCCTTAGTAAAGAATTGGCGAAAATAATATTCAGTATTTGTGAAAAATTGCTTCGCGCATTAATTATCTCGCACTTTTTCAACAGTAAATAATGATAAGAGGACCTCGTATTACCATGAGAATCAAATATACTCAAGTAAGTATCCTTGATGATATGGCACGTGGTTGTGTACGGCGCAAAAACTAGACCACTGAAGCAAGTTGATACGGGTAGATGGGAGGACTTCGAGGTTTGAGTGTGGCAAAGAATGGAAAAAGCAAATTTGACGGAAGGAAAAGAAACGATAACATACTAGGCAAGATGAGGAACAAAATGGGATTGTTGGAAGAAATCTGAAGGAGGCAGGAGAAGTGGATTCAGAGTTTTGATTGGCGATAGATTGCTGAAAACTATGATAGAAGGGAGAACGTCATGGGGTGTCAGGTTAGGTCCAGGTAGACGAATACAACTTATATTAAAATGCTAGATCGGTGTCCACCCAAACCCTAACTTTGATGGTAGACTACCACATATTAATCATGGTGGAAATATCTACACCAGTAGCAAGAGAAGTTATACCTGAAAAATTCGGTAACATTATAACAGACCCCAGGCGTCGAAAATGAAAAACGGGAGCCCGCTTATAAGGTTCTACACGTACACGGGTTTTTCTGATAGTCGATACAAAAAGTATACATAATGAAGCCCTCGTGCTTCATGTACTCCCAAAAAAGGCACCTTTGAGCCCAAATTCGAAACTGTGACTCAACTGACAGAAGTGGGGGAAAAATGCCGAAATCCCTGAGGAATGCACGATGAACAACACAATTCTTCTCCAGTGCGGAAATCGAAAAAGCGGCGCTAATATGAATCGGACATTACGCCGGTGATTACATTACGTCTTTTGAATATCTACGCTTTGAAAATCGGAATTTTCGAATTGGAAGAAATAATACAGCTGACGTTTTAAGGAAATGCGTCACGATTTCCATAAATTACGGGGATAAAACAACAGCGGTTTGAGTTATCGAGCCACATTATTCATTTCATTTCGCCGATGCGATCGGGAAACAGACCATCATTATATTCCAAATATAGAACCTTTCCATTTATGATCAAGTCCTTTAGACCGGAAAACTATTACCTTTGAGCACCTTTATCGCATTTGTTTAGCGATATCTAGGCAGGTCCGATAAAGAGAACAGTATCCTTTCTAGAATCAAGGAGAATCCAGAATTAAAACGCCATTTCAAAATAGTCTTTCATACTACGAAGCAGATGTAGAGTCTATGTTATTCTGGTTAGCGAAATCTCAGTAAGTGATAAAAATATATATACTGATACGAATATTACGTATCCAGATTCAACAAAAAATAAATGACACAGACTAGGGTAAAATAACCCAGTCGGGGAGATGATACATTGGATAAAAGAGTTATCACGAGAATATATTGAATCAAAAGACTTGTTAAAACCTCAGGTAGATAATTAGTAGTACTTCTTCAAAATAGCCAATTACCCTGCATGATTACTACGGCCTTCAAATTGCTTTCTGATTCTTCGTAAATAAGTTCAATGGAATAAATATTTCTATTACTACCAAAAAATTTGAATGCTCACGGAATAAGTCACATAATAAGGCTCCGTGTCCCCACCAAGGGTCCATTCATATTCTCGAAAAATAGAAGCTAATCCAACTTCATGAAAATATTATGAAGGGAAAGAAAGACCAAACTGCTATCTATTGATCTCAATTGAAATCAGGCGGTGGAAGAAAAACTATTTTGGAGACTAGGGGTGGCAAAAGTTTGAAGATTGGTCGAAGATGAAGAGATTGAAAAAGTTTCAAATATGGCGAAATATCCCTTCTCCACTATCTATTCATCTATCTAACCCTTTAGACGCTGGCAGATTCCAAAATCGCATGATTTTTAGTTATTTAAGAAAACTCGTTTGCCATAAATTTTTTCCGGGCACCTTTCAATTTCGACATACAGATCCATCGCAACCACACTCACCTTTGTACCTCAAACTACCACTATTCCTTACCTTGAAAGACTCTTCGATCAAATTCACTCATGATCTTCTCTCTACCCCTTCCTTTCGCGACACCCTTTCTACCAACGGAATAACTAAAATGCTTTTCAGATACGAGACACAATAAAACGTTGATTACAATTAACTTCCAATCTTCATTCCGTTCTCGACTTTTTCAATTTGATTTATCACGTTTATAACCCTAATTCCGACATTTAAAACAAGAGAACAATCTGACCAGCTCTTGCTTTTGCTTCAATCAATCCGTGTTGCAGTGCATACCCGCCACGATATCGCCCATTACGTTCTCTACGATCACGTCTCTCGCGATTGAACACTGACCGAACGAACGGATAACTGAACGAATTCCTGAAAAACATGGGTACTCGAAACTTCATCGACGGAAAAAACAAGAGTACCTACAATCGCGCGCGCACACACACACAAGAGCAAGTACGAGGCAAATCACCAGGCTTCACGAAGAGGGGACTAGTTCGCTCACTTCAATTCGTCCTCGATTTGCATAGACGAGACATTCGATTAATGTTAGTTCGCTGAGGACTGGTGCCGGGAGCGTGGTGGGGGGGGGCTTAAGAGAGAGAGAGATACAGACAAAGAGAGAGAGGGAGGGAGGGAGGGAGAGAGAATTCGGCGGCGGTGCGCAATCAACTGAATTCGGCTGCGACCATAAATATACACATCGGACCCGGGAACTCCAACCCGCGTCGTGATCGTCACGAGCCAATCCGCGGAGTAAACAAGACATTTATCTGCCGGCGGAGACGTCCACGGATGACGTGTAATGAAGCCGATCCCACAGGAAACAAAAGTGAAACTAATCACCTAATCACGCAATCACGTACGAGCGGAAGTCCAGAGAGAAGGGAGTGCACATCTCCGGCTATCTGACGAATGTGTTCCCATATTCCCCCGTGGTGGGGAAAAGGACGAATGCGAACGGACGGGGAGAACGTGGATGACGAGGGTATATTATTCCGCAGGGGGTCTCTCCGGCCATCGAAAAATGAAGACATCCTGGGGGGGGGGGGGGGGGGTAAGGCGCCGCGAGGGGTTTTCGGAAACGAACCGTGCGCTCGGCGACGCCCGAGGGACGGGTGCGTGATGGACGCTAGTTTATAGTAAAAGAAACAACCGAGGAAAGATTGTAACGGGCGTGATGACAGGTTTTCAAAACAAACCCAAGAGCGGAAAGGCTGGTAGCATCGCGATATCTCATCCCTTCCCTCTTCCTTGCATCTCCCCAGAGAGAGAGATCCCCACATTCACCCGTTCATGACGATGAAACTAGAACCTTGAAAATTAAAAAAATAAATCATGATCTTTAAAAGGAACGACAGAGGGGGGGGGGGAACCACTCTCTCCCATGCTCCAATAATAAAGGTATAAATGGTTTCTACCACATGATTTAAAGTAATTGCAGGACAAAGATAATAAAAATATGAGACATAATTTTGATATTCTGTTTGAAAAAGACAGTAGACACGCTTATAATGCATCGAACTTGTATTAGTGGATATATTACCTAATTATTATGAGCATTCTACCATTTCAGGACGGTTTCCGACAGATTCACTACGTCCACAACGCCACATTTCTTTGTACCATCTTAAAAGAAACTAGATAAATACTTAAAATCTACTCCATGCGGAAAAATTTTAAAAATATATATTTTTTCTGCATCACTGTTTTCAAACAAATCTATTGTCTCTAGCATGCCTATTATCGAATTAAGTCCATTTCGACGATATATTCTTCTACCTAGCACCACCTTCTTCAGCATTCCAACACTACTGCGTCCTGCATCCATCGTTCCCGCCTTCTATGAATCTCTTCCATTACCCTTCTTTCCTCCAGCCTTGCCTAGAAAATCGTTAGTTTCCTATTTGTCCATTTCATTTTTTCCATCCTCCCCCAGAGCCTCATCAAAAAATCCTCCAGCTAAGTTAATCTTCTTATCGAGCGTAGTATTGTGCAGTGGACGTTGTGGACTTGAGGCTTGTGGACTTGGACGTTGTGGATTGAGAATAAATGAAGAGGGGAACAAGTTACATAATTTAAACATTTCCCAACATTACTGCGCAAAAAACCCAACTAATATACGATTTATATACACATTTATTTCTGTGGGGCGACACGTAACGCAAGCTACACTGGAGAAGGATTTTAACGCTCCCTTATTCGTCAAAATCGATCCATACATTTGGCCGCTACAACGGACTAAAGAAACCCGCATAGACGTACAACGATGCCATTACACTCCTTTTTAGCAGTCGTGCAAAAAAATGGGAGAGAAGGGAAATAGTCTCACTACCCATTGAAATAATTTTGGGCATGAAATGATTTATCCAAAAGAAAAGAAAAGTAAGGTACCAGTGTTGGAGATGGGAAAATCCCCTCCACGACCCAATCCAATTCCCAAAATAATTCGAATTCGAGTTCTAATTTAATGCACTGGAAGACGAACCAATTTTCGTACCCGCCGGTGTTCCACCCACCCCCGTAAGCCGCACACCAACGCAAAGCGTGCTTCGGCGAGGGGAGGAGAGAAAGGGTGGGACACGTCCCCGATGGATAAGGACCTTAATGAGGTCGAACCTATACGAGCCGTCAGAGATGGGACCAAACGAGGTGACGCGCTGAGGAGACGGCCGTCATCCCGATAGTGACCATGACCTCTACTATTTCGGGGTAACTGGAAACAAAAACACACGGGACCCCGAGGACTGGATCAACGACGTATGACGTTGATTTAAATCCACTCTCCGTGGCAGATATAAAAAGGAGGTCTTTTTCGATGGAAAATTGGACGTGGTAAAAAAAGGAAACGCGGCATCCTCGAAAGTCCAAATTCACGACGATCCTCAATGTAAGGATGCGAAACGTCTATGCCAAGCGCGGAACAATGAAATCTTCATCGGTAGGGACGAGGCGAAGGTATCATTGCTTTCCGGAGTAATTTGATGAAGCGAGATCAGATGGGAACCGCGACAACCTCCTAAGTGCGGGGGTGGGGCGGGAATTTTTAAATTTAAAACAAAATCAATTTTGTAAATATTTCCAGCAAGGTTGGTTGAAAATATCGCCCAATTTGAAAATAACCGCAATGACTTACGAACCGAATCGAACGCTGCGTTAGGTATTTTATGCGCGTAGGATAGCAGATACTCAGAATTAATGCCGGGAATAAGTGTTAACTCCATTTTGATTTTTGTTAAATACAACAACATTTCCCAAAAGACGAAGCACGGCCATCTCCGCGGGGTCCGCGCCTGAGTTGCATTCTTAAATTCTTGAGGAAGTTACTCCTGTTCCATGAGGGCTGCTCCAAACATATCGGGCGGCTATTCCCAGTAGATCTTCCCGCGAGTGTAGTAGCGCACGTGATTCAATGAGGGCCACGGAAGCTATACGGAGTTGGCTCCATAAATCAAACGCGGGAGTACTCAAAGGGATAGGATCGAGGAAAATACCCTTTTCCATATCCGAGGGGGTTTACATGTCCTCCGGCGGCGCAAGGAGGGAGCGTCTGCCGCGGCGAATGGGTTACTCCCGTGTTTGGTCTCGCGGCCACGTGTGCCTTTGGGTTCGGATAACTGCTTTGAAGCTGAACGCCACGCCCCTGCGTGCGCAAGCTCCGTCCACTCTTCCCCTCTCTCTCTCTCTCCCAGGTAGGGATGGTCACACGTGCGCGGAATGCATGCACGGGAAGCATTTTAAGACATGGATATACATGGTGCGTTGAAAAAGTACTGCAATTATTTCTTTGGGATTCAAGGTTGGATATTAAACTTACTGTGATTTTCCGAACAGCTTTCATTGGGTTAAGGGGAATTATTATCGGTAGGGGGTTAAGGATTGAATTAATAACATGAAAGTCCTAGGTTCGATTCTCTTTAAGGTAATTTTTAAAAATATTTTTGCAATAAATATTTTACTCTTAAATTGCTACATTTTTATTTAAACTTAATTTATATTTTTACAGTGTTTTTAACGAAAAAAAGTATTTTTAAATGTAAACACAAATTACATATTACATTTCCGAACAGTTTTTATTTCGATGCTACATCAGAATTAGTTCTAGGTAATTAAACCTTGATAATGTAGACCTTGTAAAGTATCAAGTGGACCTTATCAAGAAGTGTTGCCTATTAAATGACACTGTGCGGTCGAAATCGATCGGCAGTAAATAAAAAAATTAAGCAATTTTTAATTACCAGCGACGAATATAATGCTACAGTATACACTACTGTATATTTTATAAATGCTGATAGAGGGGACTGGGGCCTTTATAGGCTGCTCACTTCTTGAAATGTGTCTTATAAAAAAGCCTACACTCACATCTGACGCGATATTATGAAGAAATTAACACTACATTCTGTATATATATATATATATATATATATATATATATATATATATATATATATATATATGTATGTATATGTATGTATATATATATATGTATGTATATGTATGTATATATATATATATATATATATATATATATATATATATATATATATATATATATATATCAGTGCAACCACCTTCTTCAGCCTAGTCGTTATTCATAAAGTTTCATCCCTTAATGATAAGTGAAACTAATGAGGCACTTCGACCGATTTTTTCAAGGCATTAACATAAGATCTAATTGGTACATATTTGCATTTTGGCTTCCAGCTCATTTAAAGCAAAGAAAAATGTTCGGGGGCGTCTTCCAAATCAACCAGAACTTCTTAAGCACGCATCTACTACGTGCGCCAAAAACGTAGAAGCCCACCAAATACTTATTTCTTACCTCTTTTTCTTAAATCTCATTTCAGAAAGAATTGAAAAATAAGTGTTATATACACGGCCAGGCCAGGGCCAAGAACCCAATTACAAAGTTCCCCGAGTTTTTCATAACTCCTGCCAAAACATCTACAGCCAATTAACATAATTAAAAACGAAAAAATATGATCAAAACGTGTCATTTAGAAAAATCAAGAGCCCAGGGTCGAGTACCATTCATTAAGTTGCCAAACAATTATTAGTCTCGCATTTCGTCGCAAGGTGCTCCAAGAGTAAATCGCAAAAAAAGATCAGAGTTCTGAATTAAAACTTGAGCTCCACAATTCCGTGACGTTTAAACGAATCCAATTCAATCGAGATCGACTTTCAGTCCAAAACATTCCGGGAAACTTTAAACTTTCGAACAATCTTTCCCTTCTTGAAATAACTGTGCTGGAGAACCCTGGCTTTGGGAGTGCTGGGGAAATCGGAACCGCGGGAGAGGAAAGAAATATAAACGCGGACGGATTGGCACCGCACCCGTGACACGACACGAAACGAAAAGATTTTGGGTTTTCATTCCGTTCGTTCTTCCGTGTGCCTGGCCATTATTACTGGGACCGAAATAGACATCTCCTTTATTACGTGACCGTTTCCAAGTTTCCCCTAAAAAAATCACGAGACGAGGTTTGTAGGGGGGGAAGGCGGGAAATGAGGAGACTAATGCGAACGAAACGGCACCGACTCCCTTGCTCATCACGACCGCTCGATTAAATGCTAAAGACAACCAGCCACGGGCATATTTCCCCCCTGCAAGTTGTCCTACAACTCTGACGAGTCATTTAACGACACACTGGCAATGTAGTTCGATGAAAAACCGTAGCATCCGACACAATCTATAAATCCAGCTTTACGACAATGCTCATGACATTTACGTCACCATGAACACTAATTTCCATCGCAAAAGCCCATATCATTTATATAATAAAATAATTTTTCTTTATTCAAACAAAACTCAATATCATTCATGACATTTTAACGGCAATCATCATACGAAATAAGGTAATATATAGTACTAGCACTAATTGGAAGCAAAGCAACCGAATGCCATTTCATGCATTATGATAACGATAAAACAGATGTTTGCCCATAAAAAGTGTATATATATATATTCGAAAATAATTCATACCAATTGGATCTCGCATCCCATTCCTTTACACCCTTCGTCATTTCTATCAGGCAGAGAAGGTGAAAAGGTACCTACATCAAAATAATGTCATCGATCATTTTATACGTTTGAAAAAAATTTATAAACGTCTTTCATATAGTATTCATAGCCTAAGATTGATAAGAATATAAAATTAAGGCTCACCTATTTCCTTAAAATTACACAACACAACAAGGGTAATTTTTTCCTCCATTAAACAAGGAAATAACTGTTTCAGAGGTGCTACAACGGCCAAGGTTAAGAGTAAACTCATTCACATAAAATCCAGCATGTGGCGACGAATCTATAACCTAGTTGGGCCGCAAACCCGTGGCCTACTTAGCCACCAATAACCTTGCTCTTACCGGCCTCCACTGGTTGGCTTCTCTATCCTTTCCTATTATTTCTACTATACCCAAAACCTTCTTGTTTTTCGACTTCGAAGTTTGCGAGATATGATCAAATTCACACATGAAAATACACGTCAAGACCTCATGACCGAGGGGAAGTAATCCCATAATGGAGAACCTCGCATCTGATACCCACACCAATCTCAGGAACGGATTCGAGTTCCTCTGCGAAAAGAACACTACGGAAGCAAAAGCTGTCATAAAATTCCCGGTAGTTCCAAACTGAAAAGCAATTTATCATCTCGTGCTTGTGTTTGCTAATGAGATAAGATTTATTTCAACGCTCCATCCACCCCATCTGTAGACGAATATGCAAAAAAATCACCTTCCCGCCACAGTGAATTGCATCGATCAAACAAAAAATTCTATTTGGGACCAAGGTCAAATCTTTTGCGCTACTGAATTTTTAATTTTCGAAAGACAGCATTAGACTGCCATAGAGGCCCCTACTGATTCGCATTGGGTAGCTACAAGTCAATTTGATCAGCTGATTCCAAAAAGTAACAAGAATTCCATCTGGTCAACTCCATTTGCCAAAACTTATTAAGTGAACGCTTCACTTCAATGCTAGAGTAGGTTAGTGTCATGCTTTCCCCATTTGGCTGAAAATCTGTTTACGAAAGCTTTATCGTCCAAATGAAACCATTAAGTGAGATTCGCGATCGTTTCTCTATCCAAATGCCACGCAGACATAACATATCCACGATAATTGTACACACATTTCCCTGGCAGAAACAATATTTGTCCAATTGAGCAATAAAATATCACTCTGAATATACATTTGGAACACTAATCCACTCATCCAGGTGTAGCAGAGACATCCAACGGCTACTTATAATATTAATGCACCGGGAACTCGGAATTCAATGAAATAATTAAATGAAAAATAAAAAAAAAGAAGGCAACACATACAAAGAAAAAGACCGGATACAAAAGAGCCGACGATATCCATTCAAAACGAAGACTGATGACGGCAGATCACCTAAATAAATACATTAAGGAGATCTCACAGATTTTCGGGGTGACACCAATGATCTGAATTTTCTAGACTGGTGGCTCTGCCCAAGGGAATACGAGAGAATGGAAAAGCGTAATCCGCATTTTCCACTCCGAAGGCGTCAAAGTAATAAAGATGTAAACGAAGGCATGTGCCGGGTGTGAAAATGAATCCGTCGGGGTAGCGGCGGGATGAGGACAAGCAATTTCGAGAGAGAGAGTGAGAGAGATTCCAAGCGAAAATTGTTTTGGAAGAGGCAGTGAGCATTACGCAGGGCAAGGTCGGATACTACATTGGGGGGGAAATTCAATCAGAAAGTGTTTTTTGACATTCGTCGACGAAATTGATCGAATACGAACGAAAATACGAAACGCTTCGTATATATGCTCGGAAGGGGTCAAGTGTTCCCACCATAACTGTTCATTATAATCTCCATGGTCATTTCCACTTATTGACCATGAAAGCAGTCAACCCGAAGGCTGTTTTGGATGGGTGAGGATGAAGGTCAGCTCAAACTAAGCCTTAAGGGCTGTGAAATTAACACATTCTGGGTAAGGGGAAAATTTCATTCACAGAGCCACAAATCGGTTTTTCACGAAGTTCTGGCCGTCAGAAAACAGCACCCCTTTAAGTTTTGGATGGGTTGTCCACAGTATTTCTCCAGGCTTCGAACCCGGAATCCTCTGTTCGTTAAGAGAAAGCTCTCCCCAGAAGCTTAACAATTCAAAAAATATTTGAACTTTGAAGCAAAATATTACAGACAGATATTCGAAAAGGACGTTCGCGTATTTTAATTCATGTCCATCCGAATACTTGTACAGCTTTAAAAGTGTCAATTCCCACATTTTAATTACTTGTTCGAGTTGAATTTTGATGAGCAAAGTAGATTAGAAAAAAAATCTCATTTTCAAAAAATATACGAATTTCAGGTTTTATTTTCAAAGAACGCTTTCCATTATTATGACACTGAAGTTTGAAAAATATTAAACAGGCAACGTCGATATCACTCGCTGGTCTGAAAACCAATTACAATAAATCCATACAAAGCTTTTCTTCAAATCATCATTTTAAAAATAACAATTATTACATTTCAGACGTAATCAATACCAGAGCGAGAAATTCGGCCGAAATTACTAAGGGCATGAGACATCGAATTTTGAGGTAAAAGAGATTTGCACAGAGATACGATGATAAAAATTATATAACACATGCCGTGACCAAAAGGCCATTACAAGACTAAATAAAATAGGTTTTGGGCAGTCTAAAATTAGGATTCAAAAATCAAGTTTCCTAATTTCATGGCGAATTCGCTTTCGGGAGGCTCTTCTGTTTTCGATAATTCAATACACACACATCGACAGCAACATAGTGTTCTTATCTTGAGCTCTCGACGCATACATAAAGGGACTCAAAGAAAAACGAAATGATTCAATGAAGCACCAAAAACAACACGAAATAGTCTTAATTTAATCGATTCGGACATCCAGCAAGAAAACTAGAGAAATCACACAGCGTAATTTACCCCATTCTGCGATGGAAATAGCCGAGAGAGAATGACGATATTATCAGGTAGCAAGGTACCTCGGAAATATTCTATCAAGCAGTCCAAGGATTGACAAAGTGTGATGATGATTATACAGTTAGGTACATATTCTCGACCTGCCTAGTTGATGCTCACGGAAATAGAGGAATGGAGAATTAGATCAACTTCAACATATGAGATAAAGAACCTATTAACACCTAGGCCATCGGAGTACAATCCCAGTCTTTGTTATGATAGCCTTAAAATAGTAAACCGTAGCATGGCTGGTTTATGGTTTTGTTCTGTTAAGAGCCAGAGTGCTTTCATCATGTTTTTAAAATTTTGAAAAGGAAAAACTTAGGCGAAATTCAGGTAACCAAATAGCATAAGACGGCGAATGACCATTTCACGCGTTTATCCTCAATCATTAACAATAAAAAGGGAAGAGGGCACTAAAAGTTACGCAAATTACAGAATATTTGGAGAACTTAATTACAAAGGCCTAATGACAAACGTGTGTTGAAAACTTCACGTGGTTACAATTTCAGTTTCCAAATGTACTGTTCAGTAATATGACGAAATATTTTTAAAAGATTATTTCATCTCAATTTTTCCCTTAAATCCTTTACCAGCGTATTCAGGTTAAAGGCCTTAATATAACTTTACACATAAGGGTTTGTGCTTCCGGACCTAGGGAGTTATGAAAAAGAATGAAAGAAAAATTTACTCCAACGAAATAGAAAAATTCGTGGGTTATAAAAAGAAAACACAACATACCCGCGATGAATTCGCCCGAGGAAGGGAGACTAATTTTTCTGCTGTATGGATGAAAACTCACCTGGAAGGAAAACAGAGAAACAAAATTAATAATAATAGTTTTCCGAATGAATTAATATTCCTTTCATTACCGATTAATATCTACGCGATAAATTTCACACGACCGTTCTACCAAAGCTTCAAACAAATTTTCTGTTATTATTCCAGATATCTACCGGGTAGACTATAGAGACAATTTGTGTATGCCTAAACCAATAGCATACCCTTGTGGAATACAGGATTCCCTCTACGGTTGTCCAATTTATACCCATGGTTTTGTTAACAGAAAACAATTTCGGCATTATAACCTTTGGAGTTTAGTAGCACTGTAAAAAAGTGTAAAAGTCACTGAAAACAGAATATAGCACCATAAATCGTATCACTCTATAGAAAGAGAAATGCACTCAAAGCAAGAGAAAATTATCTGAAAATTTTACTAAACAAAAACCATGATATTTTATTTTTGTAACTAAATTTGAAAAAATTGGTAGAGTTCGAGAGTCAAGAAGGAATGCAATAATGTTTTTCCAATAATTTATTATTTAAGGAAGAAATATTTTGCCAAAAAATTTCCCAGAACATTAATAAGCATTAGTAAAGATTTCATCAAACGCAGGCGCAATTTTCGTTGCAATATCTAATTTGCGTAATAAGTAAAAAAGTAATGCTAACGTTGAATAAACGAAGCACACATTGGAAAATATGACCCCTTCTTAAAACACTGATACGTTTGCATAGTTTTATTAGACAGATATATTTACTCAAAATATGTAATATATACATAGGATTTTACACAAGATTTTCGAACATTATTTTTAAGTTTAATATGTAAGAAATATATTCCGAATATATTATTCATGATCTCTCGAGACTTTTTTCTTGAGCAGATTTACCTAATGCATACTTCTCCTTCTCAGATACATAACAATATTTCGTAAAAATATGCATGTACCTACATTCATACATATACATCTCACCTGTTACTATCGTATAAACGGAACTGCTATTGTACTATTCCACTAAGGGAACAGCACAGTCGCAATTGATAGCCATTTTATGTTTTAATTAGGGAAACTAGTATCTCTCTCTAATTTCTTCTATCCTTTCCTATAGAAGTTCATTTAATTCTCTGCTTCTTCTACTGACAATCTTAACTGTATTTGTTTATTAAAAGCCGTTCCCTGTCGGCTTTCCTTTCTTGCTAGGTGAAGATTTCATGTTTTATTCCTAGTTTTAAGTTTCTCCTTCTCGCAAACCATACTTCCACTTCAGCCACGTTTATTTATTTTGAATGGCATGCATCTCTTGCGTAAAATGACCAATAAAGGTGAGATTTCACTCACCGGGACGGTTTATACTTACCCGTTCGGGCAGTCAATGAGCATTTCCATCGATACGACTTTGATAGTCTCTTCGACCACATTCAATCACAATTATGTCGATACCTTCTTCTACAACCAATTAATCTAATGTGAATTGGTGATTCATCATCCCCAATACTGATTCGATCTCATCCAATCTCTCAAGCACTATATATGCATTCTCAATTTCATCAAACCTACCCTGCTTCTTTATAATTGAAAATAGTCGCATAAGCTAAGGGTACTATAACGATGAAATATTATAAGTTACGGAGGAGAAGTCCTCGATTAGGAATGTACGCACGTGCATAAACCCTTGCCAGTCACCGCAAAAATATCAAGACTGACAAAACACAGCATTACATAATGCATTAATATATATTTTATAGACGCGAATAGGGTGCGTAAAACATAAATATTTATCCACTGGACATACAAGAAAAAATTCATAGGGACATTCTTGCGAGGTACAATTTTTGCATATAAAAACACAAAATACTTTTATTTGGGCACCGTTCTTCAAAAATAAAAAGAAGCAATTTTATTCCATGTAAATAAAAAGTTTTTCAAACACTGGCAGAAGGTTTCGCGAATGTTATATTAATGTAAAATTAATAAAAAAAATTAAAATTAACTTTTCCATGACACGAGCATCAAAAAGAATACACAACACAAGTACCTCTAAATTTACATACTGGTACTATATGGGAAAAAAATTGAATGAAAAAGTTCATTGAAATAACTTTCAAAATTATACCAGTTCAAATTACCTAACATTCTCTAGCGGTCATCCAATGTGCCTAATTGGCGAGACGAATATTAAAAAAGCTTTCCAAGGTTGCAATCGACGGGAATTGAAATGAAACCACGCTTTTGAATCCACTTAAACATCTTTCAATTTTTAAAAAGGGGCATTTAAAACCGAAAGGCTTCTATTTTACAAAAAAAATTATCCCATGCAAAATTGAAATTAAAGAAGTTTTGGGGAGAAGCGACGGGAAGGATAAAATTCTCCACAGGGCGCAACATTTTTGAAGCGATGAAATTTTAACGAGAGAAAATTTTCGCCACCACACGTAATGCGAGGCTTATTTATTTTGTATCCATCAAAAGAATGACCTCATTCAACCAACATTTATTGACCACACCGCTATAATCTAAACCAACGCGAGCAAAATTTGTTTCATTAGGATCCCAGTTTATCCAAAAGGAAACTGGTAATGGTTTCAGCACATAAACTCCCGTATTGTCTGCTAAGATATCTGACGCACTTGTCAAAGACTGCCATCACCCAAAAACATTTCCTGACGAACTGCTAAAAACTAGGTCCTATGGCATGGCATAAAATCTAGTACCGTGATAACGCGTGGTTGTTAAACTATGTTTTGAAAACTAGGTACCATAACCAAAAGGGATTGTCTTAAACTCAATTCCTAAATTATCACTGAATTTAAAATACAATCTCTTCTTTCCACAGTCATATTTAATTCGTGTTATTAATATGGACAAGTTAAAGTGTCTCTTCCCCACCTACCTAATACTTATATACTCAGTCACTTCAGCAAACCATCTACCTATTTACTCCCAATCTCTATCCTCTCGTCTTCTCCATCTAAACCACTTCCATTAATCCTACGGGTTTTTACCTGTACATCGGGTGCAGGAAGTCATTTACCTTCCTCTAATTCATATTCTTCCACACATGTTAAACCAAGAGCCTACTTACTTACCAAGCCTCATCCAATGGTTCCGAACCACACACTTCATAGTCAATAGTCATAGTCAAAAATCAGGATGGCATTAATTCATTAACCCAAGTTACGAATAAACTAAATAATTTCTAACGGTAGCCGTCCGAAAAGTACAGAAATAGAAGGCATAAAATGAAAGCACACAGTACAAAAATTAACTGAGATAGAAGCAGCTCTCTGGCGCAATGGCGGTTATATATGCAACACTCACAACTCACATGAACTGAGTGTTGCGTAGTTACCAGGGTGGCCTAAAACAACCATTCCTTCGACTGATAGAAAGACAAAGAAAATTGATAGTTACAGGCGTAATTTGATTGAACCCATGCATATTAACTGAAGATGATGAAACCCGGGACGTAGCTAAAGAATACTGTAGCCAAGAAAATATGACAACGCGAATTTTCACTACTACAGTCCACTTGTTACTGCATTATTCTTTTTATTCTACCCAACACAATAAATATGCTGTGGCTCTTGAAAGGACCCATCAAGGGAGTAACCTTTGCATGTAAAATGAAAAATGCAGGAAAAAAATTGAAAACAAAAAACGTTAAAACGTATATAGCATAAAATTATCACGACATTTATTCAAAATTAATCAACACGGAGGAAGCAAATGTCATTAGATGGAAAAATAAATTTCAAGGATTGCCAATCAGCTCAGCATTTTTCCGCACATTCTTAAAAACACAAAATTAAAAAAACACCAATTTATCAGCTACCGCCTCGTTCCGAGTACGTCAAAACATTTATTCTAGAGGTTATTTTAAGACTTTAACAACGCAAATCATAAATTCATAAAATCCAAGGGTACTCCAAATCATAGGGCAAGTAAATCATTTTCCGAATCACTTCATTTTCTCGAGCGAAATCATACAAACAGCAAAAAAAACACACATACGTAACCGATTCAGCAACCTAGATCAGGCAGTAATAGGGTCGGTGGGTGAGGAGAGACGATTCTCTGGGAAAATCCACAAAATGCAGGAAAGTTGGATGCAAGGCGTTTTGATTGGCGATGGAAGGCTGAAGAATGTGGGAGAGGGGAGAATATTGAGCTAGGGAAGTAAGAATAGGAAGAGTATATGCATACTAGACAGAATAGGAACACCTAAAAAGAGGAAACAACTAAAAATTTGAGTTTCCACAGAATAGATTTCTAATTCAAAAGGGTTTCGGAAAGTAGAGGAAGGAAATGAATGGGCATTTTGGATGGAATTAAGGAATATAAAAGGTATCCAGAACTAAATAACAAGTTAATATAATTTGGCGAATAGAGTTTAAGAATATTTAAGTGATTTAGTTAGAACTAAGAAATACAGCAGTATGTATTACCAGTGTATGCCAAATACCTAACATATGAACCGGAAAACTATAGCTAATAAAATCATGCAATCACATCAATTAGTGCCTAATGCCTGAATATGACTCGGTCAGTTGATACAAGCGTCGATTATAACGACTTTGCATTCCGGTGGAAAATTTCTAAAATCTAATTTTATTAAATTTAAATATCATTATTTCCCTTTTCGTACATTTTTCCCCTCTCCAGGCATGTCGAATGACACTCTCAGTACCACCAGCAGTATTGACTCCTTCACCTGAATGAATGAATAAAAGCTCCGATCCGATCGATAATTCTTCAATGAAAGACATCGGAGAATGAAGTTAAAAATTGAATATACAATAACTTGCGAATACGTCAATATCGGTAAGTCGAAACCTGCAGAGGTAGTCCCGCAAAGTCTACAACGGTAGGTTTGCACATAACTGGTCTAACAATCGTTTCCGGTCAATTTAAAATTAACAAAATACGAAATCAACATGACCACGTCCATGTGCATGGCGGGATTCGAACGGATGATCTCTTGCTCGGACGCAAATCTTGCTCCTAACCGCGTTAACCCTTTTGGTTGAAATCTGCAGCCATCAGTAGCCAAGGACTGCACCTAAATTAAAAGCGTGGCATTAAATTTCACCCTTAAATTTAATTCAGCTCGCCATCAATGCCCTTGCTAGCAAAACGACCACATAAAATAAAATGGAAATTCAGTTATTATTTTCATAATGTTAACCGAGGCTTCAGCGGAGCTTTAGTTTCAAAGCCAAACTATTGCAAAAACAACGAGGAAATTATGAGTTAGTCGGAGGTTTAATGCTTGATAGTTCGCACATTAAAAACTTTTCCAGTTACAATAAAATCTTTCCCGCGAGAAAAGAGTGAAACTCGACTAAAAAGTGGGTCATCAAATGAACCTCCACGATAGCAAAGCGTACAGGATCGATTATTTTTTATTCAGATGATTACAGAAACGGGTAACTTGAAACCGCTTTTGTAACCCGTCGCTCTACACCCGGAGTTTCTCTGTTTTAAAAACCCAATTGATTTTTCTTAAAAGGTTGATATATAAATGGGAGAGGGGAAAATCAATACGGTTGAGCTTGCATTAAAAATAATAATGCACCACATTATCATTAGATTGGAACTAAATTGGATTAAAATTTTTACAAAAATCACACGCCACGGTACAAGGATGCATTGAATGAAAGGAAGGATTTAAAAAGGATACAATAATGCACTTGAACATGTTTTAAAAATTTGCAGTCTAAAATTTATTCCCCGCTCGATTTATCTACGATGACGTGGCTATGGGATATATTTTATATATTTAATCAAATCCCCCATCAATTCTTCCCCGTGTAAGAACTTTAAGAAGAGACTTAACTTCCCCGTGTAAGAACTTTAAGAAAAACATTGCTGATAGGAATATAACTTTTCTCAAAGGCCATCACGTATCTTTCGACAATCAAATTCTTTTACAAACCAATTTTTCCCCTGAATGATTTAATTCTATTTCACGCGACCGACATAAATTACCCCAAAAAATTCCCTAGACCTAATTTTCAGTTCTTAAATTACAACATTTGGATGGAGTCTTGATTAAACCATGCACGATTGAAGAAACGAATCACTAATTGAAGCCCTATGCCTGTTGATTTTCACCACGAAAAATCCAACATTAATAATGGTAGCACCAGAAACTGTGCCCACGTCAGAAGAATGTCCATTGGCGAAGTACCTTTTTGCCATTGTGGGCTAAACGTATTTGTCTCGGTATAATCTCAAAGCTAGAGTCCCTGGCCCAAAGGAATAATCGCAAAGCCGCAAAGCTTAATCTGAGCACCGTCGACCACATTCGGGACCGCAGCTCAACGATATGGACCCGGAGATGACCTTTGTCGACGGAGAATGCGTAAGAGGATTGGGAACGTAAGAGCACATCTCCTGATTTCCATAAATTTCAACAGAGATCTTCGTTTCATTCGTCAATAACCGCTAGCTCTTTCCGAAGTCTCGGGCAATATCGAAAGGAATTCAAACATAGCCACCAAATTACTTATGTCTTTTTCTGTAAATATATTATCCATTCAAATAAACGCAGGTGCATTATTAATTTTATTTGTGGAACTCCGCATTTCAATTTTTTTACTAAATATATACTGGTCAACTGACGATATAATTTACACCCTCAAGTCACAATGATAGGAGAAGTAAGCTCGGATACTCATTTGCTTAATTTGACTTTGACATGATTTATCAATTACCAGAGGACAAAACACTATTGTTCAATACGGTATCCGTTTAGTCAACGGCGGTCACGAATGCATATCACAAATATTAGTCTTGATAGTAGCGGCACTAAGGAGGGTGACCCCGAAGGGATTAAATCTCCCCGCCAGAGCGATAACACTGCCTATCCTAGAGAGTACATAATTAAGCAGGTGAAGGCCCATCCCCAGTGGCGTTAGATAGCCGACAACAGTGGAAGACTTAGGACTGAGAGGTTCGCAGTCAGCGTGGCACGAGGTCAAAGTAATCCGCCACCAGGTGCCTCTGACAGTTGATGACGCAAGCACATTACAGGTTTCTCCTGCATTTGACCGTGGGACTCCCGACCTTACCTCAGAAACCATTATGTAATAATGCCCTTCTTTCAATATTGTCCCAATAACTGCGGATGAAATTTCACGCGTAACATTTTCCTCCCTACATAAAAACATAAAATAATAACAATTAAAATAGATAAAAGGAGACTTAATTTTGCTTGCAAAACATTTCAAATGAGCAGCCTCACATGTGAACTGGAATCAACTGATAAGCTCACAGGTTATATTTACTGATGGAATCACGATTCTCAAATAAAAGAAGGATTGCAGAATACGCACAACAGGAGGCAAATAAATTGTACAGGTTGAAGTTACAATCACTCTCAAGATTTATTTTGCATGGTTATTATTATTATTGGGCAATCTACCGGTTAAGGTGGATTTTTGGATGGACAAAATTACTAATTAAATAATTTGTGACCTCTAGCAAAACACAACATCCTACTCTACATCAGGTCCCTCTTCATCTCTGAGTACTTTCTTCCTCCCTTCATCCCGTCCAACATCCCTATCCTGTTCCTTCCCTTTCCTCGTTTGCCTAACATTCTCCCCTCCATTACAGTCTTTAACATCCCACTACCGGTCAACGCTCCCTTCATCAACTTTTCCTACCTCCATAGGATTTCACCCAACAAACCCCTCTCTTCGCCCACCATACCAAGTACTTCCACCTTTGTTTTCTTCTCTGTCCATTTCACCTTCTCCATTTTTCTCCAAACCCACATTTCAATAGCCTACAATCTACGTCTATCCTCCTGGTTTAATGACCACGTTTCCGCGCGGTTTGCATGGTTATGAGGTTGAAATAAAAAATATTGGTCATTTTTCTTCCTTTCTTGGTGACGTCATTTTCGGAAATTACACTTAGGGCTGGGGATAAAATGTAAAATTAAAATGAGACCATGAGCACGCAGCGCGATATCGAAAGTGCCTGGAAACCAACAATTAAGGTTATCAGACCATTTTATTTCGGGAATCATCGGCTCGGGAGGGAAACGCTCCCCCTCCTCTCTCCCGCCACAGCTGATTCGACCGCGGGCAACGGCGCACTCATGAAGGTCTTTCTAAATGCCGTGACCGACTAAATCCGCACAAATATTTCAAACTTAAATTCCACTCTGTCGCCATTATTATTTTTTGAAAAAAGTGGCCATTACGACTCACTTCTGATTAAAACCAAATCTATGGATAGGCGCGATGAGCGACAAGGACATCAAATAGCGAGCAAACAAGATTACGACTTCGATTGTATTTCGAAAGTGCCGATATAACAGAACGAATCGCGACATTTTTGACACCCATTATAATTGCATTATGAGGCTACGAATTCCGTAATATTTTCGAGAAAATGAAAAAAATATGAATAAATATTCCTCGATCTTTTAAACGTAAAATTGAAGGGTTTTTAAAATGTTTTCGATGAATTTTACGATAATTTAACTGCCTTTACTTGCTTATTTAAAAGATCACTTGGGTTAAATATAGGTCCACTATGCAAAGTAACTACTCTATATTATTACTAATTTATTGCTCTAGTAGGCAGCTGTTTGGTATAAAGTGGTATCAGCTATGGAATAATTTAAAACGTAATTTAAAAACTCCAATGCTATATTTTTACCTGGCTTGCCTACCCAAGACACGACTCGATTCATTATTAATGTGAACTACGAGACTATTCTCTTCAATAAGGTATTTACGCGGAATTCAATTACAAAATATCCCATAGAGCTCTCCAACACTACTCAAAATAACGATTTGATAAAATATAATAGGCAAATCATCACTGAGATAAAACTAAAGGAGAAAGTGTCTCATTATGAAACTCTGACAATAAGCTACACGCTAGGCTAGGAAATTTATTTTCGTGAATCCACGTTATTCTTTTGTGGATTATACAGGCAGCCAATACTCTGTAGTTACTGGAAACCCCATGGAGAATTTGTATAGAACAATACATCCATTTTAATCCCAGACAAGGTATCCAGAATTGGGTGCGTTTAATTTGGTGTCCATACAATCCAGGCAGACTTCCATGCTGTGAGCAAGGAGAATAATCGAGAAAATAAGTTTGACAGAGAGACTAGAAGTTTATATATACAAGATGGGGGATGTTGACGACCGTGATACAAGGGAGAACGTTAAGTAATTGGGGTTGAAAAGAGGATTGATGGACACCATAAAGGCAGACAAAAGTTACCAGAAAGAAAGAAGAACGAACAAACAAGAGGAAGTTCATTCGAAATGTAGAAGGTAATCATTATTGATCGTTTGAAAATTTACCTATAACCGGTAGAATACCTTGACTGAAATGTATGATATAACTCAAGTTACAAATGGCAAAAGTAATTGCGATAAACATTAAAACTACTATAAGAATTTAACGGAAAATGACGACACGAACAGTCAAGTGTGATTAGCGGGTTGAGTGGGTTAAATATCAGCTTCACAGGCAATGATCCCAAATTTTTTACTGTAATTACGAAAAATTACTGTCAAAAATGAAGAAATTCACTTCAACGAATGAAAAATTATACTACCAAATATAGTGGTAACATACACAATCTCGATTTTGAAAACCTTCACCAGGTAACATTTTCGAAACACTGGAATATATTTAATTAACGTTAGCAGAGTGGTTTTATGAGGAGAAAACAAAATGTACGACGAAATATTCCTGCATCTCCATAATAATTGTTTGGATGAATAAATAACCAAAATGATATCTCTCATCACATTTACGACCCGTCGGCGTTCTATCTCGTGGGAATTGAAGCAAAATGATAAGGACAGCGGCAGTGTTTCTCAAACAGCGTGAGCGTCAGGGGCAGGGCAGGAATTACGCCAGGGTAAGCGTCAAAGTTATATAAAACTTATAGATAAAAGGCTAAAATTATAATATACATTATCATATCCCATTGTCGTGACACTTTAAAATCATTAATATGAAATAATTCAGGTACTGAATGAGTATTTTTCCTCGAGTGAAATCCTTCACCATTAAATTCAATTTTATTAAAGTTTATATTAATATAAAAAGAGGTTAAAATATCTGGATACAAGATTTAGATAGGTTACGCTCACCTATTGATTAACAACTTCGGGTTGCAAAGGTAAGAAATCCATCGAACTGCAGCTTTGCCAAGGCTTACCTTGATAAAGCTGCAGTTCAAATTGAACTGAACCAGTGCTGCGCAAACCGAGGCCACCGACAGCCATGCCGATTTATTTAAATTGAACATTATTTGCCATTTCACATGATGAATTATTTATTTTCAAATTATTTCAAAACTTTTGTTCTCAAGTTCAATTGAAACTATTTTTCACAGTTGCTTATGAGCGTTCTATTACAATAAAATAATTCAAATGCAAGAATTAATTTATATTTCTATTACAAATTTCCAAATGCAGCCCCCTAGCTAGAAAAATATCTATGACGTGGCCTGTTGACGAAAAAAGGTTGTCCGGCCCAGGTCAATTGTAGTATTCCTGTATGTCTTCCACCAGAACTGATCTCTTCAGGAAGAAAGGCTGTTGCACACAATGGTAATTGTGCTTAGGGTATAGTTTTTAACGTTTGTTATATTTCGTGTTGGGATGGAGTGACAAGGATCACACAAGGGTCAGGGTTACGCTGGGCGGTGGCCGCCACCAAGTAATGGAGTATTTTAGTACATGAAAGTTGAAGCTAGTATACGAGTATATCTCATTGCCATCTAGTTGTTCTTTTTTTATTACTTTTTTTCTTCCCGCACTTCTAGGTTGGTAGTCTTGTAGGCTGGAGTTGGCAAATTGTTAGTGACTGTGGATATTGGATGTTTCAAGGGTAGATACTAAAGAGGAATTTAAGGTACGAGGTTTTAGGCGCGTGCAAGTTAAACTGGGAATGGGAAACCCTACGCAGAGTATGGGAGCAAGATCTATTCTTATTGCAGTTGCCGGTACCAAGCAAAGTCAAGCTTACGATGGCTTAACTTCATTAACATAACATCATCATGGCCCTTGCAAATTTATTCGGGGTTGACCTATAGGGTAAAAGCGGTTACTTCGGTCTATAGCCTTACATTCTACCCACTGCAACACGTTTTATCTGGCAGTTAACAAGCTTTCGCAGCCTTTGTAATATTTTTTATCGTCTTAAATATACCCGATAAATCAGGAGTTATAGAATTTTTGAAAAATTTTGAACTAAACTTCGGCAAAATACGGCCTAAGCCACCATTTAAATTATTACCAAACACTTATTTACATTTCAATAGTAACCTTTATTCATACCCTTCTAGCTTCCGCATGGACGTAAGACAAGGGGTGTTGGGTCATAAATAGAAAATAGTAAAAGAACCACGGGTATAACTGGAGATAAGAATAAAAGGCGGTAGACAATTAATAAAATCCGTTAGGAATGTGAATGATCAAGCTTTAGTCAGCCAAGGAGTTATAACCATTATTGATTTCATTTGAAAATCAATGTGGTAGGCATTGTATCGGATCAAAAATCAATGCACACAAAACATAGAGGAGGTTTTTACCTAATCCTCTGAGAACAATTTAATCTTGAAAAAAGTTGTTTAACATTAGATTCATTCGGGTAACGGGTGGTGTACCAATCCAGTGATTGGAACGCTGGGCAACCGACGGCACAGATTCGATTCGGAGTAATACCTCTGTGCACCCTCACGCCGTGTGGTTTTTCATTTACCTCTTCCTGGTAAACCGCTGTCAGTAGAGAAAGAAGTAACTGCCCCCCATACCCTGGCGTGTGAATTTTACAAGCCGTTGAGCTTAGAATCAGATGCCCTCTAAACTCAACAATCAAACCAACCCTCGTGCTGATTACCATAGTTAAATTAATTGAGGTTATCTAGTAATGTACATTCACATATTAATTAGAACATTTTCTAGTTTCATAGCCCTTCAAAATTAAACCATAAAAACAACTAATCCCACGCGTTTTTAAGAAAGGGAGTCGTATGATTTTTTTGTTTATGCAGACGTCAATCCATTACTTTCGGTAAACACTGCGTAAAAAAGTGAAAAATGAAACACTTAGCCCCTGACCCACCGTCATTTGAATTTGCATTTCCTTTCCATTTTTACATTCCGTTAGTAAGAGTTGGGCATTGTTTCCCTTTCGCACGCCCCCCCCCCCCTCAACGTCCGAGACAAAAGATCGAGGGGAGTCCACGGGTCAAGAAGCTGGGCTCCGCAGTGGATAAACTCCCGAGGCAACAAGGGAGTGCGGCGAGCATGCACACTAACAACAATCCCAATGCTCCAGAAACCCCATTAATACGAAAATGCCATTTCCCGCTCAGAAACTCGTCTGTGAAGCGGCCCGAGGTGAAAAAAACGTTGCGCAGCTGCATGTTGTGGGCCTGGTGTCCCATGTGTGTACACGATAAAATAATTTGGGATCAAATGGGATTCTTTAATTTTTGAATATTTTACCGTTCAACATTCCTATTCTTTGCCTACCCCGACATCGCTTAACCAATAATCTTCCCCCATTCAAGGGCCCATTCAAGAAGAGCCCATTGCTTGCCACTCCGTATGCACATCATTCATTTTTCCCAACTCCTTTGAATTCCTCACTACAATCTTCTTTCCTACCCTACCGTACCTCGCTTCTCTTCCTTTACGTCCGTCTTATTTTCTCCATTCTTCTTCACACCCACGCCTCCAAAGCCTCCAATCTCCGCTTATCCTCTTGCCTAAACGACTATGTTTCCCAACCATTCAAAACTACGCTACATATTTAAGTTTTCATTGTTCATTTCTATTCGTCTTTACTTATGGTCCCAGTCTTATCTCTCCTTTGTAAACGATATATTTCTTAACGCAAGATCAAAAAAGACCAACAGTATATTTTTTTAATTTTAATGCGTTTTAGCGCTCGAAGCAATTTAATGCTCTTCATCTCCAGGAGACAGCTAAAGATACTACTGGTTAGGCTGATAAAGAACACTGCATGTGTAAGAAACACATCAATATTTTTTCGCAGCAGTGCATATGATAATTCCTTAAATGTCAATCGTAAAACTAAGAAAGATACCCACTTGTTTGGCATACTATAATTACTCCTCAGACCTTGGGGAAATTCTCCGGAGAAGCAACTAAATTAGTCATTTTCAACAATGCACTAAGAAAATAGAAGTCTCAACACATCTCCTTGATAATCTCCTATTAGGCGTATTAAAAATATATTGTCTCTAGGATACCACACTAAATCCCACTTCACGCACTATCGCGGATGTTTCTAAAGTTAATGCAGGTTGCAAAAGATTCACTATGATAATTAATGCATGCATACAAGATACTCTAAAAATTTGAAGAAGTATCAAGAAACTTTAATCAAGTACCAAGAACAGTATACTTAAGATGCCCACGTTAAATTACAACGATTATCTCAATTCAACATAATAATTGTTTGAGATTGTAATAGAGTATTTACTTCACTTATCCGACTATTCCAAGACTATTTTTAATCTGTCAGCTCTTTTAGTAACATTAATGTTTCCCAGAATGTAACAGCCTCCTGAGAGATCGAGAAAGGAATTTAATACTTCACCATCCCCAGGAATATCAGTGACCAGCAAATCATCATTATTGGGAGAGGAAGAAGATCGTGGAACGAGCCACGATGCATTCATTCCTATTCTTAACCTGGATAAGAATGGCCTCTGGGAGATTTCGCAATAAGAACTTCCTTCCTCCCTCTGGCGAGAGGTTTCAATTACTAGAGACCCTGAAGCCATTAGTTACCACAAGCGAAAAAATAAAACACGAGAACCTACGCCACAATCGGCAAAAAATAAAAGGGCCATGGACACTTCCTGCAAAACAATGATATTACCTAGTGAGTCTAGGCGTAGGGAAGCAGACGGGGGAATGAAAGGGGGGAAAGGAGACAGGAGATTGCGAGAAGTAAGGAGAGAAACGGCAGGCTGATACGTTAATCACGGAACTCGAGGCCTAGGAAAGTCGTAATGACTTCAGCCATCATCGTTGATCAAGAACGAGATCTAAAAGAAATACCCGTTTCTACAAGAGGCGCTACGGCTTGAGCGAAAAATAATCACTTAATTGTGCATAAATTTTTACTACTTGATGGGATGGATATTATATAAGACGACTGAACACTCATAAATACATGACCACTCTGATTAGCATTTGATTAAGAGGCTAGGAAGCGCCTCAGAGAAACATGACACATTCCAAACGATAGCAAGAGGGTTATTATCGAGCTCACATCATCATTATGAAAATAAACAGGGAAAACAATACGAATCAGAGAGCTCGAGGACACACGAGTTAACTTCCACCAGTACGAGAATTGATATGATCCCAAGGGAAACTGTTTACTGGCAAGTTGAACCACTCGGTCTCATAAAGTAGACCTACGCGCTAACAGATTGAAACTCTTTCTCTCCTCGCACCATTTTCGAATAAAATAAAACCCAGACAAAACACCAAAATATTTTTATCACGAATTTGTCTCATAAGATCGAACTCTTAAAACAAGTTTTCCGAAGCCACTAAAACAGAATCCAAATAATTTCATATTATTTCTACTGATACTTATTAACAATCACTTACTACTAAAGCCGATGAAAGGTACATACCCAATTTACAGAAAAATATTCGATCTAAAAATTTTATTTCCTTCGATTACCAGCAACGTATTTACACTCACAACTGAACATGTGTGCGGGACTGGTGAAGATGGAAGCTCAAAATAGTTTACCGATTTTCAATTATCCGGGGGAAAAGTGTGAATCGGAAAGTGCTAATGCCGATACCGTGACCAACATTTTTTTAGAGAGTACTATGCCGAGGCCAACGCAATTTTTACAACATTGGTACAGGAACCGTCCAACATTCTTTGTGGATTGTTTCATCAGCAATCACGAACGTTAGACACCCCTGAGTTCCCACCACTCCACCGTAGATTTCAGTTCGGGTGAAACAGAGAGGGCCGCCCGCGGCTCCCACTAGGCGAGGGTCCCTGCGGTTTTCGGAATGCATTCCACGTAATGTGGAAAGAAGGAAGCAGGTTACCGGCATCACGTCCCGGGGCGAAATAGTTAAAAGGATTTCCCGCCCACTCCTTCCTCGGGGACTGAAGAAACGGACACGTACCAATTAATCAGTTCTGCCGCCTGGAGGAGCCGTAACCTTTGAACCATGGACTCGGATCCGGCGTGCGGAAACGGGAGCCGGAGAGTTGCGCAAGAATGGGGGAGTGAATGAGAACAAAGACGCTACGAATCCGCTATTTTATAACGAGCTATTGCTCTACTAATCGCACCTACAAATTGCCAATGCAAATACGAGAGATCATTTAAAAAATGCGTTTTAACAAAAGCTCTCCGAGTTGCAGAAAGTTCACAACGCAAAAAATCATTCATTCAACCTTGACCGGGACTCAAAACCGGGTGCCTTAATTTCTGAAGATGCCTCGGTTGCTTACTAGCTGAAAGATCTTTGACGGATATTGCACAATCGGTTACGAGTTCCGGTCACGGTTAATGATTTTTCTTGTTAACCGCTGGCGTAATTATTGAATTTATTATTATTAAGATTAATTACTAATATTATTACAGCATTAGAATTATATCCAGGTCTGCTAATTCCAGTATTGGGCAAGTCGGCAGATGTCAATGTTTTTATCAAGCAGAAACTAAGGGAATGAGAAAAGATTGCCGTGAAACACAAGGTGGGTGGACGGTTCGGGGTCAGAATGCCAATGGCTGCATTTTCATTTGCCAACGGTTATATCTCCATCGGCTAATGGACATATTTTTTTATATTTCATGGCCATCTTTCTTTTATTAACTGTAGTTCAAGCTTAAATAAACTAATTTAAGAGGTCTTATGGGTGAGTTTATCCTTATTAGGGAATGTGGTTAAATAAATGCCATATGAAGAACATTTATTTTTCGACCGTCCCTAATTTTGTCCTCCCCCATCCTGGAAGCATACCTTTCCTTCACGGAAAGAACAAACTACCTCCCCCCCCACTTTGAACCCCACTAATCGTCTTTCCTGACGCTTAACACCCCTCTCCTCCTTCCCATCAACGCCGATCACCACCCCACCTCTTTCCCCTCCCTCCCCCCCTCTCTCAGCCACCACTTCCCCCACATGAATGGTACATAAATGGACCGCAACTTGACTAATTTCTACCTGATGATGACGCTTAAGCGTTGTAACCAATAGTAACAAAATGAATAACAGTGGAAAAATACATTGAGTTCTTCATTTATTAAGGATGAACTTCCACAAAGTTGAACCAGAAACCATCGAAGAAATAAATAAATCTTTCACGAACATAAATGATAAATTTAAACTACGTACATTGTGAAATTTAGATAATGTTTACAGTTTTTCTGCAAGTATAGCATCAGCATACTTCTTGAAAATTATTCTGCAGGTACACACAGCGCAGCAATAAGTTTTGAAAATTCCCTGAAAACTATTAAATACCTCTGTTGCATTCTGAAACATAACAACAATTTGGACCCTGAAGAATGAGCTATAGAGAATATTTCGTCACAAGAAACAGAAAGTACCGTAAGAACCTTTAAGACGGTAATGCTCACATTTCCAATTTTGCGCTATAATTTCACAAGCATTAATTTTCCCCCGCCGTTTTCCTGATTATTTGTAACACAATTTCTCCAGTTGATATTTCCAAACCTATCTTTTCCAGTTTTATAGACAAGACAAGCAAACATCTGATTATTACACAAAAAACATTTTTAGTGGAATCACTAAACGTGTGTATGTCATTTCATTACAATGAACAGATTTACAAAATTAAAAGTGAAGCTATGAAATATCTATTCCAGGATTCACCAATTCCATGGCCAAACGACTATCTCCTCTCAAAAGGAAAAAATAAAAGGCAGGCAGGAAAATAATCCCACTCATCCTTCTGGAAATAGTGAACACTGAGGTTTTACATTCTCCATTAATAGCTATCTTTACCACATTTTTCTATTGTATTTCGTTCCATGAGTCCCTCTCAAACTATGAGATTTCTAATCCTAAGCTTTTCACGAACGTAATCTACCTTCCAAAAGATGAGGGATGCTAGGGATTTTCATATGTCTTTCGTAACTGGTATCATCGCTCTCTTCGACTCCCAAAGGTAGTTCCTGTGGCACGTACGAGGGAAGATAAGTCTTCCAGACGGAACTCAAATACTCATACAGATACAAACTATTCTTTATACCAAATAAAGAAATATTGAGACCATAACGCATTTTATTTCGTAACACGCCCATTTATCATCATTGCTGAAGTGGGCAAACACCCAAAGGTTTAGTTTTAGGGACGTCATCGCCTTCTAGAAATAATAATGGCATGTTATCATGGAAACTGGCAAATATGATTACATAATTTAAAATTCCTTTGAAGTAAAGAAGCAGTAAATATCTTGTAAACTGTATCGAAGAACACCAGAGGTACTGTTATACAGCATGCAACACAACTATGATCGTTGTTTGGATAAAAAGTATTGAATTTATCATCATCTTCATTCTCGAGAACGTGAAACTAACTCGTACAAATGGGATATTCATGGTACATTCGTCTCATTGCTAGGGTCAAATTTTGGTCTATCAAAAGATCGAGTTCATGGTATGAGCTCCTTAATATAGCAGAGGCAATCAAAGATGAACATAACCCAATTCTTTACGCATATGCCTAGGTTTAAACAACTTCTTAAAAAACGGAGGCGGTTTGTGCAATATTTAGGCGAAGAAAATATTTGCACAGGAATCACTATCGTTTTTTATCCTTAATAAAACAGAAACATAAAATTATCCCTTCACGGATCTTCAGAATACGGAATCCTTTTTCCAGCTTATTTCAAAAGAATCAGAAAATTCAAAATATGATTGCAATGGCATAACGATTGAGTTTAAGCGGATTTAATGTTTCAATATTAATTTAATTATTTCAAACCAACAATTTTTTGGGAAAAATAAAAAGATTATGAGTGCATTCTCGAAATGTTACCAGGTTTCACTAGAGTTCTCCGAAAAAAAACCAGTTTATCCTAAAGGTACATTCCCCGTTTCCCACATCAAAGTTACTGTCACGTGCCGCACAACTGCGACAATATTACGTCATTAGCCCTGTTAAAATTTAACTACTTCTCACGATCAATGTTCAAAATAGCTTTTCTATTCGCTTTAAAAATTATCCACCGATTCGGCCCATTGGCGAATCATCGTCTCGCGAAACTGGGTAGATTTGCATGGTTAACTGCACGAATAATCTATTCCACGGCACTGAACATCCTGCGGAGGAGAGGTACGCGGGAATGGAAAAAAAATTATTTCGAATACGATTCCAGTTTCCCGGCAGGCGGGCGAAAACCGGGTCACGCCGAAAGAAATACTCCGCCCGATCGGCTGCGGGAAGTTAGGCTCGACTGGAGCCAAGCGACGAACAACTCGCTAAGCGCCTGGATAATTAACTGACGCAAAGCGCGGGGGAGGAGAAGGCGTAGCAGCGGCGACTGGGTCAGTGGATTTTGGGGAATGCATTTTCGGGTCCGAAGCACGGGAGAGGCTAGAATTCGGTGGCGGCCAAAGTGGAGGAGGGGATGAGATCGGCGTTAAAACACGATTCTCCCAAACGCTGAATTTTCATTGGCCAACCTATGCCCGCGCGAGGTACGAGGAAATTGGGAGGTCACAGGAAGATTCAGCGGCAAATTATTCCGAGTTCCGAGCACGACCGCAACGCCGAGTTTCCGATTCGATGAAGCGGGAGACCGTTGGTGATTGCCATGCTCAAAGGGAGGATAACCAATCCACTATAACGTCCGAAGCCGCGAAAGAATCGACCAATGGAGGAGGAGCTAGTGAGGAAAACCTATTAATACGTAGGTGCAGCAAAATCATTCCAGTTTAGATCGACTTAATGACCGTTCCCCATTGGTGAGAATGGCTATCGGCAGCAGACTGAAGGGTTACGAGGTTCCCAATCGGGGAAACTATCAACTACAACCGAGTGAGGTGATTTCCTTGGCTAAAATCGGCATAACATCACAGGCCAATTGGAAAAGAACTTGTCCCCTTATCCGTAATACGTATGTGACTCCATACACCGCTCCAAAGAGCTTAGTACGAGTCGAGACGGTCCAAAATGGAAATTACCGACTAGATAATGAACTTCGTCAACCGAGGAATGTTTTAAATGCGGCTTCAACCTAATGTAACATTTGGGAAAAAAGACATTTCCTCTTCACCAATTCTTTCTTATTACCATTCTAAAAATTAAAAAAAATATTAATAACCTTCAAATAACTATACCGTTCCGTGGTTTCTGCGGAATGATGGACACATTGATTTTACTCTTTTTAGGCACACGCTAAAGTAGCACTTAAAAAAATAAATAAAGATTCTGCACTGAATAATACAAAAAAAACAATTCTTGGGCGGGATCTGCATAAAACTTAAAACAGTAAACGCCGGAAATATAGGTATCATGAAACGTTAGAATTATCGTTTGGTTGCCAAATAATCCCTATGAAATGTGGAATACATGAAACGCGGGCATTCGGCGCAGTTATTGCGTCCATAAATCAGCTACATTTGAACCGATAAAGACGAAAATAAAATGTTATTATTTTTTCGGGTAGTCTTTTTAGAGTTTAGAGTTCATTAACGTTTTTACGTCGACTGCGATCGCAGAAGCCCTTTTATTTTTTGAATGACTGAACATTTTTTGGACACGGATGTCTTCCAAATTAAATTATTGATTTTAAACAGATTTAGTAATGCCTTTGATGTTTTTAACTGTCGCAAGGACGACCATACTCGCTACTCAAACCTGATCATCTCGGAGAAATCATGTCGTCACATATTTTGTGAGTTATACTGAATAAACTAAAAGTAGAAATATCTACCGAAGTGCCAAACACTGGAAAAATCCTATAAATGGTCCATGATGAATATCCCATTGGAATAAAATGAAATCAAAATACTAAATTTGATCACTCGCACGCAACATTAAAAAAAAACCCGAACCACATTGCCCAAAAAAATATGTACGAACCATATTACCGGTAAATATCATAGAAAATTTCCAATTATGATTACTCTCTCCGTTAAACGTCCGTCTGTCTGACCTCACAAAAGGCGGATGAACGCCGAAAAAGCAAAACAAAAAAAAGGAAAAGCACTCCCCCCCACTCAGCAGTCTGGGCTTTAGGGCTTTGAGGTCTCCGCAGGAAACAAAACACAAACGGTTAATGGAGGGCGGCAAACCGCACGGAACAGCATGCAAGAGGGAAAACAGAGACTTGGCCCAGATTCGGAAGAATATTGACCGCGCTTACGCTCCATGGAACAAGAACGCTAGGAATTACGTTACAAAAATATTCAGCAAGAACGACTCTTCCCATTCCACATCCTTTTGCGTAGTCGACGGAAATTTAAATTGATTCCACACACTCTAGTCATTCCACCCTATTCACAAACGATTATTCCCACCAGAAACGCCTTTTTAAGAATGACCTAAATCCTTCAACTTTAAATTCATGTATTTCAGACAGGTTATATTTCACTAAACCTTTTATACACGGAAAAATTTACATGCTAAGGCTCAAAAAAATATGGGTATAAAAAATTTTCAGAATTCTTAACCGTTGACATAACATACCTGTGTATACTAGACAGAAAAGATACAACTTCGTACAGAGAACTTGAGCCATTACAACTACATTACTTCTAAGAATAAACTAAAGACACCTATATAAAGGCACGTAAAAGACTTGCTCTATGTGATTGAAAAAGCTCGCGATTCTTCCTGTTTCACGTTAATTCTAATTATAACTAATTTTTCGAATATATACATCACAAATAAACAGATATATTCTCGAAGTCCAAATGTTTTCAACTGCCTCGTTCCTCGGCTAAATATCTATTTAGACAAAGAACTAGGTTAGGTTATTTTAATCTATACTGACCCTAATCTGACTTATCGTCATTTCGTGAAGCCAATGCTTTGTGAAACCGTGACTCGAAAACTCGAAAACGATGACTCGAAAACTGTCAGAAGTGCTCAAACCCCTAAAAATTTGCCAGCTAAACCATTCCCTATCATTACGACCATATTCGACGACATCCAAACGAACGGAAACATTTTTCACGGAGAAAGAGAGGGAAACATAACTTTTCCATAGTGACCCGAGTCGTGAAAACAATTGCGGAAATCCGCTGGGAGATTTTAATAGCGAGCTAGAGGTCAAAACAGTCCACGTACCGAACGTAGTTTCAAGGGCGACACCGTGGAATAATACAAGTGCAAAATGACAGCAGGAAACAACCCAGGACTTCAAGCTAATGATCCGAATACTACACGTATTTCCTACAGCCGAACTCATTAATTCGTGAATGCCTAAAGCAACTATATATTACTACGGACAATTAGGAGTATTCCTAGTAAATGAATCGTCATCTAAATATATCATCTTCTAGGCTGCAAGAGCATATGCATGGAATCGAATGAATAGTACTTGCTCTAAACTAATTAATTGAATACCGTAGCAAAAAACAGCAGTATCACTGGACTGCCATCTATATATTTTTAAGAAATAAGCCAATTTATGTAATAAATAATTTAAACCACTTCCTCCCAAAGCCATTAACACCGTTTACGAATTAAACTCCTTGGCGGGCGAAAGCATAAAACCCTACACATTGAATACGAATTATCGCATAGTTTCCCCATTTAAAATCACCTCCGACTTTTGCCAACCAACTACAATGGTTTTTAGCACATCTTCAACCTAACGCACTATCGTAAAATATTTAGAGATTTTCGCCAATACCTACGTAATATCTAGAAATATGTTCCTCGAGATTCTCGTCTAGGAATTATTCAGAAAAATGAACAAAAGAATAGCATCACAAGTAGTATATGAGCACGTCTGTACATATTACCTATGACATACTGTTTTTAATAAGATGGTGAATGGATGACTGTACGTTTGCTACGGAAGCAGTCATTCGTCGGCATGAAATAATGCGGTTCACACGCGACCCCCAGATGGACATCCCGACCCAACGACCAGAAAGGACGTACCTATCTCGGAACAATAAAATAAGTTACCCAGCCAGCACATGCCGATCATGTTGAAAACACCTGGCAAACACCCGACGACTTCGTGGACCCCATAAAACCGAATATCAAAACCATTCACGATTAATTAATATGTAATTCGATAAGAACCAATCAATCATAGAGAAATCTCGGGGTCGAGTCTTGGCAACTAACTTCATTTAAAATTCTTTAATCCAATTCAGAAGAGGAAACAGGTAGCTGGTTAATTTAAACAGCGAATCGCGTTTGAGTTCAATTACACTAACTATTAATTACAAGTAAACTGTGGAGGAGGTAGAAATATCGTATCGATAATGAATTATGCGCTGGGTAAAAGCGTCAGCGTGTTCACACTTCAGTGCCCCATTCAACGAACGCTAGCCCAAATCAAAATCTTTTCCGCCGGGTCCCCCGAGCCAAACTCTGAAAAAACAATAAACCAGTTATTGAATGAAACCACATGTTAGATGTATTTTTTTAATTGCATGACCCAAGTAATTAACTTCATATCTGATTAATAATTATTTCATACCTAGCCTCCTACTGGTTTTTCCATAAACGCCATTACTATGCGCTCCAATTTTGTATCACAAAATGCTGCATTGCCCATAGTTTTCTAGCACGAAATGCCGAGTTCGCGAGTACGAAAAATAAACTGAAAATTTCTTGATCAAAATGGATTACAAAGCCTCCATGCCGTCAAACGAGGTCTGAAATTTGGCACTAGCCTGCGGTGCCAGCATCCATTAATCGCGCCAGGCTTAATGGGACAAATCTGAGCTCGACACTCCTCCCATGTGATGCTCCGAGGGAGCGAGAAAGATTTTTTTCAACCCACCTCCACCAGCACCACTTAATTTTGCTACCATTTAGAAGGAGTGCAAATGCCGCGAGGATTTCATATTTATTCTAGGCACCAACATATAAAATCAAACTTCACATAGAATAATTTAAACTTCTCATATAATAAAATTACGTCTCCATATAAGGAGCCAATAAATTAAGAGTTAAAAAATTCCATTAGCTTAACATTCAACGAGCAATAATAACTAGACGCACTCTATAGTATAGGGTGTCGCGTTACGCGACGTTTTAAAGCTTTGGCGGTGTTTAGACTAATTTTCGACCCAAGACCAATCTAAAAAGTAAGACTACCATTCATTAATACTTCATTTTATTCGAATCATCGACAGTAATCAAGTTAACACGGTCATCAGTTCTTTGGAGTCGCAATTTTCTATTTCGATTCACCCTCTACAACAGCATTCCTTGGAGATTAGCGTTGACAATGACAGATGGGACACAGAAGAAATCTGCAGTCAGGAAAAGGTTAGCCAATGGAGGAAATAAATGGAGAGCTACGTCCAACAATTCATGAGAATGATCACCTGCGACGATAATCATGATGGAGACAAAAAGAGGAAGTGAAATTCGGCGTGATATTTGCCCTGGATCCAACTCTTCTCCCCATGCCACTCCCACGTGACCCAAGGATCCAACCAACACCCACCCACAAAATAAAAACGCGCCACCGATGGATGTTCCCTAATTCAAATTCAGACAGCCCTTAAGCCTTCAAATCTCTTAAGCTAAAACGTCAAGAGTGTAAAGATATCCAAGGTGAGTCAGAGTAAAGTACACCCCTCAAAATTTATGCCGTTCAGAATTTACCTGCAAGGGTACTACCTCAAAGTACGAAAAAATACTTTGTTTGAAAGTAGGGAGAGTACACGTAAATATCGCGGGAGGCAACAAGACAAAAGTACATTCAACGGTATACGGGACCGGTAAAGTATTCATGAAAAACGACTGCGGGAGTTCTTATGGCTCTCTCTCCCTCGCTATCCTCTCGCGATATCACGATGAGAACAAAAATATCTGATGGACGACTATTTCGAGAAAAAGGGTGTGAGTGCGGCTGTTACGGGGGGATTCGAAACAACGGCGACCGTAACGAGCGGCATTCCAGACGGAAATGACGTCCACCCCTCTCCTCTGAAAGCTGCGGATGACCTGAGAAAGGGGGGGAGGGCGTGAACAAGGATTTTTAAAAAAAGTGGAGCGACGACTCCATCTAGACGATGGGAGCAGACAAAAAAAATTAATCAAGACGCCGCACTGTCCGAATTCGACTTGATTACAACGGCGCGGAAAAATTTTCATTAATGACAATTCGCGCGCCAAATATGGAGCAGACGCTAGCGAATGGGAAGGTGGGGGGGGGGGAAGGAGAGTGGGAGTGTAGACGAGGGCGTCTCGTTGCGCGCACCGCGATTGCGGTACTTCATACAGAAACGTCTTAGTTTACTGCGAATCGATACCCTCTATTTTAAAGGTGACATACCCCACCAACAACCTGCTCTCATCACCCGGCTTAGACCCGCTCACCTGCCAAAAGAAACACACACGCGGCGCGTCACACGCCCTTCGCGACTTATCCCTTTCGATGCAACAATTTTGTTGATTATCAAATCAACAAAATCCTTAACATAAGTTATTACCTCCTCCCTTTCCTTGCGCGTCAGCACAAAAAACACATCTCGCAGCGGTTGCCGGCGGCAAACGACATATTTACTTTATGGGATATCCCTACTTACAAAACATAAGGCATACTAGCCCATTTAGAAAGGAAAAAGCACTGGAGGTTCACAAAGATTTGGTTTCATTATTCGCATGCCTATTAAAGACGTGCCAAAGCTGATCTGCAGAATGCCATTACCTTTAGCAAAGAATGCCTCAAGCGGCACGGGTAGCGTAATGGTCAGGAGCCTTGCAAATCAGATCTACCAATAACAGAAAATGCAGAATTAATTCACCGCAGTAGAAAACAAAGAACGATTATCAGATAGCTATCAAAATTATCAAAAAATGGTACAACATGTCTCGAAACCAATAAAAACGATTAAATCATTCCTCGAGTACTATTTTTACCTAGGCAGAGGAAAGAAGGATGTTTTCTCAGGTAATTGGTGTCCGAAACTCAACACGGGGTTATAATTTAGAACTGGCTAAGCTAAAAACAAAACATATGGGATTATGAAGAGGCTGTTCGTAGGAAGAAATGATGGATAAAGTATGTTGGCTAGAGGGGAAGACAAATGACATAAATATACAAGTAGCGCGGCAAAAGAAGAAATTGCTAGGCGAAATCCACAGGAGGCAAAAAAAATTGGAGAGGGAAATAGAGCGTTTGAGTGATACTGATGTAATAGAGAGTGAAAATGTTGGACGGGTGGTGAAAAAATAAGGAAGAGAATGGGAAATGGCCAAAAAACATCTACTCTTCTCAGAAACAAAAATACTTCCGTAGATTGCACGAATGAAACCAATAGGCAGAACCAGGAGGGCGTGTCCCCTCATCGAATAATATTATAGATTTAATTAAAATCCAAATGAACATTACTTATGCGGCCAAAACGAACCTTGAATACCAACTGTACTTCGGTCCTAAAATTATCTGCATAATGGTCCGCTGTGGTCTGGAAATCAGTGCGAATAGTTGCAAATTTAGCTTGACTTTCAACTTTCTTCGATGGAGAAAAATTATAAAATAATTTTTGTACGTATCTGAAAACTTCAAGTACGCTGTTTCTGGCGCTATTTTGCTGAAGACACTCCACAACCCGTAATGAAACAGCATATTGGATATTCGATGCAGAATATTTATTACACGACCAAATTTTCGTCGTTAATTATCATCATCATGTAAAATATGTAGAACATCCACCGCCTTTATGAGCGTTTAAACCTGCAACCAATGAACCACAGTAAGAAACACAGAGGCTGATTTGGTAGGTAACGGTAGAGCTCACCTCCGACTAAGTCCCTAATTCACAGGTTCTGGGTAGAGGGGGGCAGTTCCTTTCTCTGTACCGCTGCGGTTACACGGGAAGACCTGGCACCCGAAAATTCACAGAGCTTGGGTGAAGGTTAGCATGTCCAGAGCCGTCATAGGGAAACAAACCCGTGCCCCCAGTCAGTATACCAGAGCTCTGCCTACTGAACTACCACTACACTACAAATTTCACACTATGTGCGTTTCAGGCTATTTAAAATATACGTGAGCTCACGAAAACATAATATAAACACTGCCTTCTATAAAATATTGTCGAGATTTTAGTAAAAACAAATTTCTTCGAAAAAAAGCCCAAAACCATTTTCATTGGGATAAGTTTCTTTATATTACGAGTAACAATTTTATGAGGGACAATCTGCTGGTAATTTAAGAGAAATACAATCGAACAAAATTATGTTGGGCCTTATTCTTTTAATAGATCCAGGACGTTCCCAGACTGTGTAGACACTTCCCGATTTCTCAGCTTTCCCACAGACGCGAGGCCACTCTTGTTCTCGGATTTTATCTCAGTCCCGGAAGGGTTGAGAGCGGGGCCACCCAAAGTTTCCTAAGCCGTCAAGTTTTGACTCTCTCGCCAAAAACTGTACGGTCGAACCCCGCCCGCGCGCAGGCAAACACTCTCCCACGGAACTCCGGGAGCTTGGCCAAATTCGATCCCTCCGCGGGTGAGGAGAAAAGGGGAAGAAGGTTGAAGGGTCTCCAAACGCGAAATGTCGTGAACGACCCCACCACACACGCGTTATGCTTCGCTAACGGAAGAGCGGGAATGAGTACGCGATTTAAAAACTTTAAAAGCCCACACAAACTTGCTCTCGGAAGCATCGGAGCGGACTCTTCATTAACTATTCAGGTCGCACGACTGTCTCTTACAAAAAAAATCCTCCCAACAAACCCCTCCCTCCCCTCACTCCCTCCGAACCGGCAATCCTCGCGGGGGAAGTCTCTTCTTTGCGCCCTCGTGCCTCCATCTATGTCGCATTCGCACTAATTAAACCCGCAGCGGAGTCGCGGAGAGGGGTGTCGTCACGCAAACGGAAAAACCAGTGCAAAACTTCGTTATTGCATGCATAGGTTGCACGAGGGAAACACTCGCCCGACTTTAAAATTTTTTTTACACATTACGTTTTTTCCTCCGCACTACGTCATACTCCTCCACCACAGTAGGTATTACTCGAGGAGGGAAACATTTTCGACGCGCTCCCCACGAATTAAAACGCAAATTTTGCATTACGCTGTCGGGTACGGAAACTATCTTCGGCAAACCATACATCTCCCCACTATTTTTTTAGTTGCAATCATTGCTTAGAACATTACAGCATCACCGTGATAAATATATGATGATCATAAATCAGAAAAAAAGGAGGGCAACGAGATTCTCGGAAAATAGGAAGGCTAATATAAGCATTAAAGTTAGGGAATCTAAACTAGAACAGGTAGAACATTTCACCCACATAAAAAGTTTAAGAAGATTAAAGAAGAAGTACGGAAATTTAAAGATCAATTTGGTTACGAAAGAGCATTTGAAAGAGGGAGAAAGTAAGTGACAGGCACATTAAGTAAACATGTAAAGCAAAGACTCGGGAAAACTTTGATTTGAACGACGTATGGAAAGACTTTGTAGCTGAGGGAAGAGGTTAAGTGTAGGTAGGAGGAATTTCAGATGTGGATGTGGAGAAAAATGAAGACAAACAATGAGCGGAAGTTCTAAGCATGGTAGTGAGACGGCTGCAGGAGGAAATTCGAAGAACCCAGAAGAAATGTGCGCAGAAGATATTCCGAGACGATGGGATGCTGCAGACGGTAACAGATGGAAGAATATTGGGAAAACTAAGTAGGCGAAGGAAAATAATGGGCCTATTGGATGGAATAAGGGTGCTAGCTAGGGCTTAGCAGTACAATATTATGAAGTGCCAGGGTCAATCAACAAACTACACAAGCCTGGTAGATTACTGAAACAATTTTTTTACGCTGACAGAAACTAATAAAAATATCTATCCAGGATGGTTCGCTCCGGTCTCATCTTGATGTGGCCTTTCCCAGATAACTACTTGGCTTGGCGCGCAAACGGCTCGCGGGGAGGACGAGCCCAGTGGTTTGGTTCGCACGCGAGAGAAAATTTCCTACGCCCCTAGAAGAGTATATTAATCAGCTGTGGAGCGGTATCAACGAGAAAAAAAACCTGGGCGCAATTCTCACTCCGCTCTGAGGAGGAAACTTCAACGTAATGCTTATGATCCCACTAAAGTAAACTCATCGACTTTAGCGGTAAATTGAATCTACGGCTCAGCAAATTATCCTACCACTATCAGCACCTCCACGGCAACTCACGTTTTGCCCATGGCACGACACTTCCAGCGCACACCAAATTTGAGATGTTTATCCAATTAAAACTTTAATTCAAGCAAGAGACTTTCGGGTTGTCAAAAGCATTAGCTACGCGAATTAATCCTTTCCAGATGAGACGATCGGCGCCATTCAAATTTAAGCCGCAGTAATGCCGAGTTTAACAACACGAAACGAGAGAGTTTCAGATAGTTCCATCGACCAATGGCGCAATAATATACTACACTAACTGTACCTCTGAACAATACCATTCACCCTCGTCGGCTGCCCGCATTGTTCCTTGAAACCTATCTATTGCACATAAATTGTCATTCAAGACGCTGGAAATTTTTCACTTCACCAGAAAAGGATTCGACTATCATTTTCTAAAGGTTCATAATAAATGACTCTTGGTTGTAACTCAGTCATAGATTTAGAATTGATCCAAGAGATTTATACATTGGAGAGTCTATGCAAACGAGGAAAGGGAAGGAACAGGATAGGGATTTTGGACGGGGTGAAGGAAGGAAGAAAGTACTCAGATATGAAGAGGGACCTGATGCAGAGTAGGATACTGGATTTTGTATTTTGCTAGGAATCACAAAACATTTATTGTCGCTGCGTCCATCCAAAAACCTACCTTAACCAGTATATTACCTAATAATGATTTCCTCACTCACACACAAAGTTAAAGTTAGCCTAAAGCATGATAGTTGGGGGAATGCGGTTCCTACACAATCAACTTTTCTTAAAGAAGGAAATTTAAATCGATTATTTTTCCAATTTCCAATTTTTGGATGACTAGTCGACACCTGCTCATCCTTCAACGACAAGAGGCAACGGCCGTTCGACCGAGTCTATACAAGCAAACTCTAGCGGTATCACGTAATACATAATTATCAAGAGATTCCAATCCGAGTATTCCGGAATTCTCTTGTCTTCGTACATCTCTCGGAAGAAAGGATATCCGTCTCTAGCATGATGGAATTTGTAACACGCCCTTGACACTTCCAGAAAGAGTATTGCTTCAATTATGAATGGAGGGTAAAAGCCTATATTTTATTCTACGTTCTGTGACTAATTCTCACCCTAATTTGCATTCGAATTTATACACATCACTACTCAAGCTTAAAATAACATCGTTTTACAAATCTCAGTCCGCACCACAAACACTGATTCTGAAATAAAACAGACCTCACAAGGATCTCATCTTCTATTATAACATTTGGCGGAGCAAGTGAATTGAAGATGATGCCATGCTATCTCATTACATATCCTCAGTATCCTTTCCACGAATCCCAAGTTTCCGTTGGATAGCCCACCCTATTTCCCGTATACTATACTCGTATGGTACTCCCGCATGAATGGAAAATGGGCATATACTCAATAAATTAGACTTCACTTGCAATGATGGTGCGGCGATTTCAAGGCAGGAGGGGCAATGGATCCCATAGTACCTAATCGGCGAATATACTTAGCTTTAATAAAGTAAATTCAAAATTATTTAATTAATAGCCTTTGCTAATTTGGAGTACCTGATTTCCACAGAGCATAAAATTATTTAATGTAGTGTTCTTCGCCATCCCTGAACCACTGCGATTACTTAAAAATTTAACAAAATTTTCAACTTTCTAGATTGGAACGAAGTTTGTCAAATTACTCCTGTTCACATATGAAAATAAACACCTCTTTTAGAGATTTTCTAGGTCCGATATTGTACCAAGGAGGAAGCTGATGGGGAGAAGACGGAGGCCGTGGTGGTGGGTAAGCTGTAGGAGACAAAAGGGAGCGAAAAAGGGATAACACCCAAGTCGATGGACCGCGGATCGGAATCAAAGGTCCGTGGAACGTGGCTACCCGTTTCACTCGAAACGTCCCGAAAATGCACGGAATAAAAGAAAATGAACAACTGAGGGCGGGAATGCGTTCTGGAGGAAAGAATAGTAGGGGTCTAGAACGGGATTAGAAAGAGAGGGAAGGGGGAAGAGATCGAGATCCCGAACACTTTAGCCGGACTTCGTCCGAGTGTCCTAAAAAAAGCCCCCCCTCCCCCCGCGGATCCACCGCCGTCCCCACCCTTTCACCCGGTCCCCTCCCCCTCAACCCAACAATCCAATAACGCGAAATTTCACGTCCGTCCAGACGGAATCGATATAATATAGTGGGAGGGAGAGCCCATGGAAAAGTCCCGAGGACGGCGAGGCGATGGTGAATTTATGGGACGGACGGTGGGGACGAAATTTGCGGATGCCGGCAAGTTCCCCACCCCTTACGGAAGGAGAGTGGTTAGCACAGGGAGGAAATGGGAGGAGAGAAACGGTTGACGCGGTGGTGGCAGAGAGAGAGAGGAAGGGGGGCAGAGGAAGGATAAAGGCGGATCCTGGAGTAAGGGCCGAAGGAGAGAAGTGAGGCTGGCCGGAGAAAATCTCCATAACGGAAGAACACAAGCAGGAGCATAGGGGGCGATGTCCGCATTTGGCTCTCTCCCGTCCTGGACACTTGAACCAACGGAATGAGCACCATAAACGGCAAAATCCATGCCCGGGGAAAATTTCAAAAGCGCATTCCTCGCTGGAAAAGAAACCAGTACAGAATCTCCACTTTAATAACCCTATTCTCAGCTGATAATTGAAATACCTAAGCTTTGGAAGCAAAAAAACAAGTGTAAATGATTATGGAAATAATTGAAAAGTGTGAAGAATTCACAGATGAAAAATACACGGCAAATACTTCAATATGAACTCAAAATATTTTCCACGACGACTAACTACACGTGCGCCTCCCATTCATTTATGCGAGAGATGAAGACATTGTTTCCTGATTTTTATATCAAGCAATTTTCCTAAGGAACAACTTTTCAAATCTCCATATTCAATTTTCTCAATTCCCTGTTTCCAAAAGTCCTAAATATTTATTAAATAATACAGTTTCGAATAGCTTAACGAAAACTCTCGCATGAAAACAACTCATCAAGTGTACTTGGCAATCAGAAAAGATAAGAGGATCGAATATTATAATTCGACAGGAAACTGACTAAAAAACAAAAGTTCCGATACAGTCAGGTTAACCTGGATTACTGTCAAATTCCGATTATCCGTAATCCAAATACCCATGCACTTCAGATATTCATCTTCAATGGTTCATGGATAAAATACGCAATTACGTGTTGGTAACTACCGTACGGTATTCACCAACACGTAAAATATGCTCATTATAAGCTCCACTACGCACCATCAAAATCATCACTGTCCCTGCTTTGATTGCTAATGGTCTACTGTTACAAAAATTTAACCATTCACTGAATAAATAAATTCAATGACCTGCATGCAGTTGTACACTTTTCGGTATCAGGACAGAACTTCCGATTGCAATTTGTACGAGTCATGTAATAGAGTCTTAAGATAATATGAAAGGAGAAGAAATCACGACAACGAAACGCAAAGCTTATTTTTCGGCGTTCAAATATTGAATTTGCAAAAATCATGTATCTACTACACACAATCAACAACATAGAATGCAACAACATCAAATTATAAAGAATGAATAAGACCTCTATCTACACCAACGAGCCACCGTGAAGGCGTGTGGCAGTGGGTGTTAACCCGAGCCTCGTTCCATTTATGTTTTACGACTCAATATCAACCAAGAATTCGGATACCTCTCCCTGTGACATAAATTCCAGGAAATTACTCACAGGGGGTTTGGAAACAAGGAGAAAGGAAGTTAATCGAGAAAGAGAGAGAGGGAGAGAGTGAGCGGATAAATAATTTAAATTACGGCATCCACTCCTTCCTGAATACGAAAAAAAACTATTCAACATCCCTCTTCCCTACCGGAACAACCACCTTCCTTCCCAACAGGAAGAAATTGAGCAGGGAGAAAAATAATGAAACCGGGTTAAAAATATCCCCACTTCCCGCTTGGTAAGCAGGTACGTGGGCGGTAGGACCGGAGAGAGGGAGATGGAGAAGCCGGAGAAGAGTGGTGGCAGGCCAATCGCACGCTCCTACCCCCCCCCCGCCCACTCTGTAATAAATTCCCCCAAAGACCGTAATAAACTCATTGAATAGTAATCGCCGCCTCGGGTCGGAGGGTAGATGTGCTCGGGGAGAAAGAGAGATGTGAAGTGGCGGAGGGATATCGATCGAGGGCACGGGAGTTCGAGGCGACCAAGATACCGTCCGTGGAAACGAAGGCGGTGATGAGTCTCTGAGAAGCAATGCGTTTCCCGAGTCCAATAATGCTGTTTCCGTAATATCCCCCCTCACTTTCCCTCCCCTATCCTCCCAGGGTGATGATAAAACAAAAGAAACGCATAACCGCGTCTGCTCACGTAGAAATCCTCTCCACAACACCATCACCCGACGCTCTTTCGTCTAATGTGAGACGTTCGGTGGAGGGGGGGGGGGGGGACGAGGGGCACTGCTTCCCGTTTTCCAGCGGCGAAAAACATGACACTCGTTTACGGAGCAATGGTAGCCCCGAAGGAAAAATTCACCCAATTTACCCGGTTTTCGCGCGATTTCTCGGATGAACGCACGCGGGAATTAAAAATGATATGCTTTGTCTTCCACGTTTAATCTCACAAACGGTCGACGGGATCGCTTCATCATCGAACCTAAGATTGGTTTTAAGTAGCTCCCCACTTAATTCTTCCAACGGATCAAACATTGGTGTCTTCATTATTCCTCCTCTTCCGCGTGTTCCATACAGTGTCTCATCTGGGGTCTTCCTCCGTGGTTCCCCGCTTTACTAAGACAACCGTATAAAGAGTACATTGAATCTTAGAAAACACCCCCCACAAGATTATACCTTCCCCTTTCCGCAAATTTATTGCACTTTCAACGTTTCTCATCCGTCGCAGCTAACTCACAGAATAAAATAATCCTCCTCTTCAATCCTGCTCCTTCTTATGTTACATTCATAATGAAATTTCAGAGAAGCATACTACGATGCACGCGTCTAAAATTCAATCATTTTTTTCATCGTCGATTCCCTAACATAAAAAATCCAGGCCGCAAGTCGTTTCAATATTTTCGCTACGAAGTGGTCAAGGCTTTATCGATGCGAAGTCATTTACATGTACAGAATGTAACATTTATCAGTTCCTCTTAATACATGTAACGTCAATTACGGTGACAACATCAACAATGCCACCCTGTTAAAACCTATCTAGACCACCTTTGAAATCAGTGAATTCTTTCGGCTGTTTTTCTTACAGAGAATTCCATGACGGATCAAACTTATAATGAAATTTTATTTCAGTGACGCACGTAATTAGCGGTTTTTATACCATAGAAATCATTATACCTAGCAGAATATCCAAGTAATACGACCAACATATTTATTTTTTAATTTAATCAACAAACTTTCCTTTGACCATCACGACCGTCCCGCCACGGAATATATTGGTAATCTATTTGCCTTTGTTAGGAAAACAACTCACTAAGAATAAATAGATGAGTTTATAAAACACGTCGTAAGACAATATCGCTTGCCATTCGTCACATGCCATTATAACATGAAATTAACAGTTTCTTCCAGAAAACCGTAGCATGTCACAGTGTCACAGACTTCTAAAATTTCCAATAAAGAAATACTAAACAGAATTCTAATATAGAGCATTACCCATAAATTCAACCATCCTTTATGCTTCTCCACGTGCGTGTGGATCATAACGTTCATAATTCACGAAGCAATCGCTTTTATAGGTCAACAATAATAAACGCAACTGTGTCAATTAATTGTACGAAGTGACTTGAAGTGTGATGAATGTTTATAAAGTGACTGCTCCAACGAATTAATTTCCCGAGCCACTGAATAAAACACGGGAACCTGAGGTATGCGATAGCCCGGACAGAACATCGAGAGACCAGCGGAGCACGCTAATTCAACGATCAATGGCAGGGTCTAATGTGTTACACACATCTTCCGGAACAAATCACGAACGGATTCATCGGTTGACAGATCAGACACAAATAACAGAAGAATTTTACGAACGCAACCAATGGGAAATTATTTCAATGCAATGTGTTCGACAAAAAAATAATTTTCTTTATTGATGCGAGTTTATCAATCACTTACGGACTGGCGAACGATGCCATTTTGTTTGACAAGGGAAGAATTAACAAAGACCCATCACCAGACGGGCTTGAAGAGCTATTGAGGTTGGGCAATGACTTTTAACGCATTAAACTACAAGGTTATAATAAATGTTCCAAGCTTTGCCCTTAACAATCGGCATTTCGAGATACACTGCCAAACCAATACCATAAAGATATCAACGCGGAGCACACTCCGCCAATAGTGTTGTTACCAATACCTTCGCTCGCTCCACTAGAGCACTTAAGCGCTGAGGACGCTGCTGAATGTTTGTTTGACCCAGAGAGTATTAGCCTGTGCCCGAGAGAGGCGGCACAGGCTAATACTCTCTGGTGGAGAGGCACGTACGTACTCGTACGTATCTCGCTGCACAGTCACACTTCCAATCAACCCATTGACTGTCGCTGATGAATCGATGATGAATAGGTAAAAATTACATACATAAAGAAAGACGTGTTACGCTACGAAAACAGCACTTTGTAATTCCACTTTAATACTCGTATGTTGACTTGAACAACTTCAATTTCATTGAGGTGCAAAAACATCATGGAGACAAGAAAACGAAAGTAATTACAAAATGTTTGTCCTCTAATAATGAAGTAGTTCGATGAGTTAACGATGGAATCTTTACATAAAAAGTGAGAAAGTTAGTTTAAAAATAAATTAAGATTAATTACTGGAGTGACTCCACAAGGGAGGTCAAGAATGCGTACATACATTCTCCGATTATTCTTATGGTATAATGTTTACAGGTGTTATTAATGTACTAAGGAAAGAATGAAGTACAGCAATTATTTGTCGATGCTTGCATAACTAATTGTGATGGCACGAATGTGACTGGTAATATTTTGTTGCCAAGTATTTCAGAACCCTTTTGAACTATGTATTTCATGCATGGCGCGTGACCGCAGCTCTTCCGAGTCTTATGCACGTTTGGTGTAGATGTAGCCTCTGCAACACACCGTGTCGGTGACTTGTAGGCAGAATTAGATGAGTATACTGTCTTCCATTGGTGGGTGGCGAGATCACTGGCTACACAGAACACTGCTGGTTGTCATCCTGCTCAGACCGTGAATGCCGCTTAACGATACACATATTTTTCTTGAGACGAGAGACCAATTTTGAAAACATTAACGGAAGGGTCATGCTTGAAATCGAATGAAATAATTCCTATAAACTGAATACTGACAGGGGTAATGTTCCGATCGAATCGAATTCGAACGTTTCGTACTTTTGCTGATTGAACTACTTCAGGCCCGATGAGGCCTTATCTCACCACGGGGCTCATTTAGATAGGAATAGTAATCGCCCATCCTTCACTGTAATAAGTTGCACTATTACATATGTTAAGTAAGTATGTTAAGAAAAGACTCGTAAAAACTTTGATATGGAGCGTAGTACGTCGCGGAAAATATGTACGGCGCGGAGACTTGGTCATTGAAGCAGGAGGATAGACGTAGATTGGAGGCTTTTGAAATGTGGATGTGGAGAAGGACGGAGAAGGTGAAATAGACCGAAAGGAAAACAAACGAGGAAGTGCTAGGTTTCGTGGGCGAGGACAGGGTATTGTCAGGAGAAATCATGCGGAGGAAGGAAAATGGATAAAGGGCGTATTGATCGGCAATGGGATGTTGAAGACTGTATTACAGTGGAGATTGTTAGGCAAACGAGGAAAAGGCAGGAATTCGAGGGATGTTGGATGGCATGAAGGGAGGAAAGAAGTACACAGAGATGAGAAGGGACTTGTTGCAGAGTAGGATGCTAGGTTGTCTATTGTTAGGAGTTAAATATTTATTTGGAAGACCTACGTCGGAATGCAGAATTACCGAGGCAATACTTCATTATCACTCGGGGTCAATTGCGACTGAAACGGGGATAAAAAACAGGAGAACGCTTGGAAGGTCGATAATTTTTGTTCGATCGGTATGAAATTTTCCTCAACTGAGCACAAAGTTTAATTAGACATCGGTATACCACGCTTAATTACCTAATATATTATCAATTTTATGTATCGATAAAATAAATTTTTAACTATTTTGTATTCCAATGCATGCAATCTTTAACGCGTAAGCATGTGACTGCGAATGGAAGAAGGCCCGCAGCTTCCTCCATCATATTATCAAATTAAAATCACCTCCATTTTCCCACAAATTAAAAAAGTCAACTCCTGCTTCCAATTGATGTTCAATGAAATTGATATCATTTTAAACAATAATTAGCCGTTTTGGCAAATGTTTTGAGAGTAGGTATACGCCTTCATTTGCCTGGATCTCCAATCACGCCACGAAGCTTGAGGCCATGCATAGCAATTAAGACTCTGCGCAATGAATTCAAATCGATTGGGGCACATAAAAGCATTCAAGAGGACCCACAGGCACTACAACTACTAAGCGCTATCACACACCACGAAATCCAAAGAAATTGGTTGGATCCGATTGGGCTACAAACGAAAAAGCGTAAAAATGAACCTCCCAAAATGCGATCACTCGGGTCGATGCTTAGCACTCGGGTCAACAATTACAAAAACAGAGAAGAGATAGACGGACGGTGAGGGGGAAAGGAAGAGTACCGTTTTCGTGACCTGGTTTGAAAACGCCATTTCGGGCCCTTAAAATTTGTGCCGCGGAGTTCTGCTCAATAGGGAGGAAATCGTGGCGGCTAAGGTCGTCCAATCAGGAAGGGGATCGATGAAATCCCGCGCCTTCGTGAGGGCAGACTACATGTCCGAAACGAAGGGGATCGAAATGAGTCTAACACAGTTAGTGCAAGAAATAAAACTACTAGAAATTCATAATCTCCGTTCGTTTGGCATCTAAGGAGTTACAAAAAAAATTATTTGCACACAAATCCACATAGTATAAATAATTCTTCTACACGTGGATTCGAAACCATTTCCCTCGAGTGCTTCATTCAGTTGAGTGGGTGCGATATTAAAGTTTCTCAAAAATAGGGGATAAGAGAAGGATGGAAAGGTGGATGCACTGATAGACAATAGAATGCCAAAGACGGTAACGTAGGGGAGAAAGCTGGGAAAGCGAAGCCGAGGGAAGAAAAGTAGTAGTACTTAGGGGAGGCGACCGACAGCTGAGGTCATCTACGCCATAGGGGATAGACAGGAAAGGATGAAGGGTGGAGAGAAACCCGGCGTCGGCATTAGCCTACTCTTTACGAAAGGCGCCAAGGGGTCCGCAGTTTAACGTCCCATCCGACGGACGGCGTACTCACTCAAAGTGCCCTCAACAAAGCACCTCAAGTAGGGATCGAGATACCTCTGAAAAATATTAAACACCGCCGGAATTTGAACCCGGGCCCTCTGGGTGGGAAGCCAGTACGTTAACCACCGCACATTTCGATCCCCGGGAAGAATATAATAGGCATAGGGAAAGGATGGGGGAAAAAGTATGGAGAAAAAGCACAGAAGGAAATAAAGTATGTGGATTTGAAGAAGGATTGTCTTATTACGAGTATAGTACGGGTGTCGGTGTGTCCATCCTAAACCTACCATAAATGTAAGATTGCCATAATATCCATATTATGTAATAGAATAAATATAATACAGATTTGGGAATGTAAATTAGACATAACTGCCTCTTAAACCTTTTCAATTTTTTGGCATCCTATCTAATTTTTAATTACGTTTACTTTAATCATAATACATCAACATAAAATGAAAATGATAGAATGAGCCTTTTTCAGGTAACAAATGAACGTTACTTCCATTCTATTAAGGATGAGCTGTGGAAGAGACGTAGACACCACGAGGAAGTTCTCTATGGTGCTGGGCAAAGGATGGTCACTTGTTGCAGAAATTTTTATGAGCTCATGGGGACGTGTAAGGGTTTTCAGGCACGATTCATGATCTATCTACCTTTATGCAGTAGACTACCTTCATAAAAATAACAAGACTCTCTGACGCAAATATACGGCTGTTAAAATTCTGGACAAAGAACTTTATCGCAGAAGAATCGCTATGGTCAATGATAGATTTGCATTTCATGCATTTGTGGTCAGAATTTTAACCTCTTCATTAACCAGGTGACCAATAAATTTCAAAAGGCTGCCCATATGTTCATGACTTCGGATGCCTCCATATGCATGGATTCCCCGTCACGCAACTTTCGAGACACGAAATATGTTTTATGTATACATATCGCAATATATGATTCACAGAGGACAATACTTCAATCGCAAATAATCAGATATTATCGTGTAACACAATAGAACAAAAGGTAACACGACTTCCATTCAAAAAAGGAGACATTCAAATTTAAAGCAACCGAAATACCCCAAGCTCCTCTTCTCTAAAAATGTTCTAGTCTAAGAAATAGCGCGGCCAAATGTCAAGGATAGTAACTAGATAAGCGTGAGTAAAATTTTCCTTCTAGCACAATCACTCAAAACATTAGAGGGGGGGAATGATGCAACGGCTATCTTCGGGTAAGCCAATGCACCACCATTTAGCAGTCACTAAATTAAATCGTATAATAACCTGGCGCCTTGCGAGCATGTGCTTACAATTAAATATAAGCAGTACTCTAAATACTAATGAAGGGTAATCGTGAACAACAAGAACTCCACGACTCTTCGTCATTAGGGTTGTAAGATTGGTGCACAAAATATTTAAAGTCTTATAGGGAGAATTAAAAAGTTAAAAAAAATCAGCGCTTGCTAGCAATTATTGATTAAACATCGATAGAACTCTTCATCAGTGGCAGATCAAATGAAACAAATAAAAATCATTATCACGGGAACCGTAAAAAAGGGAAACATTTGAAGAAATAGAAAGGCCGACCATTAATTAGACCTGGAATCCCTTATTTAAGTTTATTAGCCATGAAAAAGAATTAATGAATACAAGCACGGAAAATATGAGGTCATTCGATCAACCTTCTGAGGTGACCTGGTTACGTCGAGTACGAGGGTCATCCGGAAAGTAGTACCCGTTCGTGAAATAAAGACACAAAAGTAAATATTAACAAACATAAAAAATTTTATTTGAAAGAGGATACTTTAAACTACTTCTCAACATAATCTCCAAGCAAATTAAGGCATTTGTCATAACGTGTGACAAGTTTCTGTATTCCTGCTGCATAGTCCTTCGCCGCCAGCTCATTGAGATACGCGAGGGACCCATCTTGCACAAATTTTTGCATAATGCAGATGGTGTTTAACAATTTCATGAACAATTGTTCGAGAAACATTGGGAAAATGCTCACAGATGTCATCAATTGTGACGCGCCGATCGTTCCTCACGAATTCGTCAACTGAGCTCACCAGTTGGTCTGTAATGACAGACGGTCTCCCCGAACGCTCATCGTCGTGTGTGTTCCCCCTCCCCATGTTGAAGTTGCGACACCACCGCCGAACAGACGACTCGTCCATTACATTGTCTCCATACACCTCCTTTAATTGGCGATGAATATCACATGGGCGAACGTTTCTTGCATTGAGGAATTTAATCACTGCCCTCACTTCACAACTGGCGGCGTTCTCAATTTTTTTAAACATTGTAAACAATCACAGAAACAACACAGGCAATGCTAGCGTCACGCAACTTGGCTCAGAGAAGGCAGACAAGCCACTGAAGCTATCTGACCTCGTCCAGCGGCTACTCGCGTCGTCAGCACTTCATGCGGCACGAACGGGTACTACTTTCCGGATGACCCTCGTATGTACATACAGACGCCCCTTTCTCAGGTTTGCATAGCATACCATCGAGTTATAACGTCCCGTATGAGCGATAAAACCCTATTGCTTCTTTGAAAGAATCCACATCGAGGTTGTGATGCACCTTCCGTGCCTCGTGAGAAGAGTACGATCCAATACTGGACCCAATCCAGTGCGCAGATCAATAGGGACGAAGGAATGAGGCTGGATAACCTATGCTCTAAGGTTACGTAACGATTTCGCACTGAATATTAGAGTTACTTCGAAAAAAAATGATTTATGCGGTCGTTTAAAATATTAAGACCAAACTGAGAACTTATACGCAAGGAATCATCCCAGGACCTGAGAAAGGGATAGTTACTCAAATCAAGATATACGTTTGCCCTAAGCATAGCCCCCAATATTGTTTTTGAGACTGCTCATTCACAATTGTCGAACATAAACACGATGGAACAATGCGAAACAAAAAGTAACCTTGGAATTCGCGAAACCAATACAACACAGCAAAGGTTCCAATTCATTCGCAATCAGACGATACATAAAATGGTGAGGTCTCCACGCATATGTTAAAAATTTACTGTTCTATTCGCTAATAATAAACACCCAACGAGCAATTTGGATGAGGCCTACAATTCATCCAGTTCTAATCGACGGAAATTATTCCATTTAACCCTTCACTCAGGATCAATGTTCCCTGCCGCAGGGGTCTTGCGGAGGATCAATGGAGAGTCGAAGAAAAACTCGAAAAAACATGGTGGGGTGCATACTTCCTAGAAAACGTTGGACCATGCCCAAAAGATTTACCCATAGTTTAAATGCGATTACTTTGATGAAATTTTAGTCAAGTTTCAAAATATTTGAAGCTTTACACAAAGGTTTTTGTTCTTATTTCTCCACTTTCTCTGGCTCCAAAACACAATAATACGGCTAGTCTATGGGGTATTCATAGGGAGGGAGTGAATGAATTCCTATCCCGTTTTTGCAACCCAACATTTCAGACTACTTCTGAATGTGAACTTTTGCATGAGGATAGGATTATGTTCCATTGAGATATTTTTTACGGCGAAATTTACAGAAATTAATTCCAACGTGTCAAGTAAAATGGGCGAACATGGTGAATTAATTACAAAAGGAAATATCTTCAGCTGCAACTCGGAAAAGTCCCAAAACGCATGCCACCGAAAAAAATGACTCCGGGTAATTAACGATCAAAAGAAATGATTCACTGATTTACTCTCCCTCTGCTAAGAAAATAAGCAGCCCATTCGGTAAAATATTTGAATTATTTCCACAATTACACTGATTACGTGTGACAAGAGCATAGACGTGAGTCTACGAGTATGTGCACACGAGAGCTCATTTTTATAAAAAAATTACAAGCAAGAATTAAGTGACAAATATTTTTATATCTTACACCAACACAGCAGCCACTGCATTTTCATAATTTATTGTTACGTCACGTCAAAGGCACTACACCAAAACGTTATCGCACGTGCAATTTTAATAGGATACGAAAGACTGGCAGGAGAAATTTTGAAAAATATACCACGTAATTTGATTACTTTGAAAATTTTCTCCGTTATTTCCTCCCTCGAATAATTTCCACTGCTATTTTGCCCAACTGCATTGAATAAATTAACACACCCATATTTTATTTTCACGCCGAGCGCAACACGCAATAATTGCATCGGCTGCATATCAATTTTTCATGGCGGCAACATTAAACTCTGCGACAGGAATACCAAATGGATTTCATGAAGAGTTCTGCCCGTGAGCTAATGGGATCTCAGCCAAAATAATAAACAAAAAAAAAGATGCACCTTCGCCGTCGCTCGAAACGACACGCCGACAGCCGAACCGCAATGGGACCGAAATATTCCAAAATCGATAACATCGACGGCAAAATAAAAGGCAGTCGAACTGTTTGCCATTTCAACCCTTCCAACCTCCGTCACAACGCCGAACATTCATCACGACCATTTTTTTCCTATTCCGAAACATTTTTCTCTACTAACTTCATTGAACACACAACTGCGTCATCCTAACTTTACCTATTCCCTTTTCTCGTTGATATAAATTCCCCATGCGTTCAGGATTTAACCGGTCGATCAACAAAACGCGGGGGAGAAAAAGGCTTCAAAGAAAATAATCGACTCGAATCCACCACGTGAATCGACTGACTCATCAAGGGATACAGCTAAAATCGATTTCCGGTGAAACGATCAGAATCGTATCATCGCACGGTAATCGAAATTAAACTCATCCGGGGGAGTTAAAAGCAGGCCTTCCTCCTTTGTGCTTCCGGCAGCGGCTTCAAAAGGCGATTCAATCCAATCCTTGAGGAAGCCGAATCGGAATGACATATCGAACCTACATCTAGCCGAAGCGAATCCAAAATCTCATCCGATTGAAACGTGCTCGAAGTATATCGAATGGCATTTGGACCGAAGGTGTCGATTTAAAAAGAATCGGATGTCGTAATAAATTATTGAATTTTTGCCTAAAACGATTCGGAATCGACCAGCAGTAATGGCAGGGATAGCTCTGTTCGAGGAGCAAGAGAAAAAGGTGAGAGGGATAGAAGTCGAAGAAATGGAGAGATAGAAAAAGAGAAGTGATGGATGGGTAAGAGATTCCGAAGACGTGAGGGAGGGTTCATGGGGCGAAGGGTTATTCATTCCTTATCGTCGGGTATAAGAACTACCTTCTTCCGACTTTATCCAACATGCTTGGACATTTCACCCTAACATGTAGACCAGTTATGTCGTTCGTAGACGAGGTTCATTATTATATACGAGGGTCATCCGGAAAGTAGTACCCGTTCGTGCCGCATGAAGTGCTGACGACGCGAGTAGCCGCTGGACGAGGTCAGATAGCTTCAGTGGCTTGTCTGCCTTCTCTGAGCCAAGTTGCGTGACGCTAGCATTGCCTGTGTTGTTTCTGTGATTGTTTACAATGTTTAAAAAAATTGAGAACGCCGCCAGTTGTGAAGTGAGGGCAGTGATTAAATTCCTCAATGCAAGAAACGTTCGCCCATGTGATATTCATCGCCAATTAAAGGAGGTGTATGGAGACAATGTAATGGACGAGTCGTCTGTTCGGCGGTGGTGTCGCAACTTCAACATGGGGAGGGGGAACACACACGACGATGAGCGTTCGGGGAGACCGTCTGTCATTACAGACCAACTGGTGAGCTCAGTTGACGAATTCGTGAGGAACGATCGGCGCGTCACAATTGATGACATCTGTGAGCATTTTCCCAATGTTTCTCGAACAATTGTTCATGAAATTGTTAAACACCATCTGCATTATGCAAAAATTTGTGCAAGATGGGTCCCTCGCGTATCTCAATGAGCTGGCGGCGAAGGACTATGCAGCAGGAATACAGAAACTTGTCACACGTTATGACAAATGCCTTAATTTGCTTGGAGATTATGTTGAGAAGTAGTTTAAAGTATCCTCTTTCAAATAAAATTTTTTATGTTTGTTAATATTTACTTTTGTGTCTTTATTTCACGAACGGGTACTACTTTCCGGATGACCCTCGTACATATCAATAAATATATATATACACACATACATATATAGATATACGAGGGTGTTCTGAAAAGTTTCCGACCTCAGAAAATATCAGAAAATTTCAGAAAAAATGTCTTGTAGCTTTGTTATGTCGGATTTTTCAGACCACCCATGTATACGTGTAGACACTTGCATAGATTTGTAAAAAATAGAAACACAAAGAAAGGACACTCACATATGAAGTTTTGACGTTTCGACAGCATGACCGTCATCATCAGAATCCGATGATCTGATTCTGATGATGACGGTCGAAACGTCAATACTTCATATGTGAGTGTCCGTTCTTTGTGTTTCTATATTTTAAAAATCTATATCAGTGTTTTTATATATTTGTGCGTCGCCACACACACATGCATGTATTAACACACACAACATAGGAGTAAGGGGTCCTCTTCTACGGAAAGCCATTTATTTCGGGTCATAAAATACCAGTTTAATCGGTTCCTAAAAAGAAGGCAAGGAAGGGAGAAGAAAGAAGAAAGCAAGGCAAGAAAGAAGAAGAAGGCAAGGAAGAGAAGAGGGAGGTAAACGGGGATGCTTTAATCGTTTTTGCGGTTGGCCCGTATAAGCCTTCATCTCTGCTTCCATAAAAGCCTTGGAAAGGCAAAGTTGTTCCACAACGGTAAAAAATGCACCAAAGAATTCACATTTTGGAAATAAAGCCTTGGGCTACATGTAATACATGTACTACTGATACAATACATGTAACAGAGGGTGAGAAATATATTTTCTTCGGAAGGATAAACACTGCACACAATATTTACGTCGCCCTGTGATAGGAAATTCAAAACTATCATTGAAATACAAATCCGGAACTGCTATTGAAGTTAAGTAAAAAAAGATGCGGGCGCCAAAGTATTTCCGACTTTTCTATGCGAACTTGGTAACTGAATTAACAACGGATCAAAAATACCTAGAAATATAAAATAATATATGGAATATTTTTAAATGCGTAATTTACTTTTTTTGTACTGGTTATAATACTCAAGAAGGAAAGGAGATCATATGAGAATTTATATTTTATGGAACGCATTCGTTTAGCCGCTCCATGTATCTTAATATAATGTTTCGAACAAAAACTCTAATGTATCAGCAGTAAAAAGTCGTATCATTCACACACATCAGAATATTATTGTTAAAATTGTAACCTTCTTCTAAGGTAGATGCCCATAAAATATTCCTTCAATTTTATAGTTCCCATTCAGGAAACAATGGTAATATTTATATCTATTTCCCCAGCTCAAAAAATGTTCTTTGGTGAAATGAACACAAATGACAGACAAAAATTTCAACTATATTCTCCTACGTGGTTCAAAATTGGTTTCAAAAATAAGTCTTTCCCTGTTAAATGAAAGTTGTTCTACCTCAATATCATATATTTTTCCTTTCAGCAATATGAACTACAGCGTCAATCAGGATGGCAACTATTCAAACACGTTTATTTCACACCTTCAAAGACCGTCACCGGCACGCTTGAGAAGGGCTCTCCGCATTGGATTTTTTTTAAGGTCCTCCACCAGCTAGGTACATTTTCGGATTAATATATTCGAGGATTCGCATCACTAAAGGAAGAAATATGAATACCACCATGAAAATATACCCCGTCATATTTAAGTTGAAATATCGCTGAAACTTCACGACTGCACTTCACTTCTGTGCCAAAAATGTCTTCATTTTTTTAAGCAATTCCTAGGGAATTTCGGAAATAGACATCGACGTTAGAGCTCCTTAAAGCAGAGATGAAAATGCGGCGGCACGGGCTGATCATCTCATCTGAACGGGAGCTGGGCTCCACCTAATCACTACGTGGATCTACACTACAAACTAAGCCAACCCCATTCAAACTGAATTCCAACTTGCCATTCCAATTCTCTCTCTCTCTCGACTAGATATACCTTGCACTGAATATAATAACGAACACCAAACTGCTAAATAAAAAAACTAACACAAAGCAAACTTGTACACATTTGATTCAAAAATATTACTATTGAAGTTTTGCAGTGACTTAAAATTTCACTGGCATTCTACTTAATTCAAATAGAATTATTACGCTAATATCGTTTTTAGTGTTCATGTTTATGCGTGTCACGAATACAAATAAGAGGTTCTTTTTAACCTTTCAATGAAGTTCGGGTAAATACATAACGGTAGAATCGAGACACAAGACAGGAAACCCCGGCTTCAATTTCATGTATTTTAAGAAGAGCTGTCATTTTCTCAGTTATAGAAGGAACCCCGACTAATATCGGCGCTACATTACCTTCCGTCAATAAACTTATGAAACTAACCAATGAAACAGTAATGTTAGCCCAAACATAATCATCACACGGTTTGTCTTACGAATACGAAGATGCAATTAGGATTAAAATATTTCCTCCACCAAGGTAAATACAAGCATAAGTTCTTATCCAATATACAAGAAATTAGATTAGGCTCATTGGCTTATCGCCGTGCAATTTTAACTATCGACGACAATAGTAACTTACTAAGTATTAGATCCTGCTCTAAGGGACGTAAAAAACAATTATTATGGTTAATATCCGCCGACTTACCGTTCATTATTACATCGAAACAGGATTACAAGCTGGAGTAAATATATTTTTTCATACCTCCATTCATTTTTTACGCTTCCTATTTCGCCATATCGAATATACTATCGTCACTATTGAGTCAAACTTTCGATATTGAAAGTATTGACGTCTGGACTGATTTTTATGGTATTTAACAGCATTGGTGATGCCATGTCACCATTTTTATCTGCCTAATACCTGATGTTTTATTAACATATTCCTTAATGGAAATAAAAGATTTTGAACGCGGTTATAATTAACAGGTTTTATTCGAGTAAAAAATATATTTCCGTATGCTTGAACTGATGTTAATTACGTTAGAAACTTCTTTTCCTATTGAAACCCTAAAAAAAATGTTTGTCGACTTGGTAGTACGGCATGGACCATCACGCACTCAATCTGGGATTAGCGAACTAAATGCATGGACGACTGAACGCGAAGATTTCAACCAATCGGATTAGAAGAGAATAGACTGAAAAATCAATAATGAAATAGAATAGTTCAAGCCCTAGTATCTCCGTCACTCGTCTGTCCTGTGTGTCCCAGAAAGTAGAACCATTACTGCAATAATGCACGGCGGGGTACGAAGTCTAAGCTAAGGTTTTCGTGCGCTGATTCAATTAACCGCTCCGAAAGCACCACGTTTAAAGGGATCGGGGTCTTATCAGATAATGGCATCGTCAATCACTGATCAACCATCAATGTCGGGACGTAAGTTACGATCACCCCCGAACACGGTTTGGAGAAGACATTAACGGAGCCTCTCGCGGCTGCATCCCCGATTCGGCTGTTTTCACACACACATACCTCCCGATACTGCCAAATGAAGGAAGGTCTGACAGGAACTGTAACAAGGCCCAGTCTGAGCAAGCGAATTTCTCTCGCGAACCTGCGGGATACGGACTTTCGATGCTTACCGCCCTACGGAAACCCTTTAGAAAACCGAAAATGTTTGTCAAAAATATGAGGTGGGGTAGTTCAATGGGTAGAACGCTGGGCTAATGGCCACAGGGCTCAGGATCGAATTCATGTGACCATGGAAAATCTCAGATTCAGCCAAACTGCCTGGCTTTTTGAGTACCAAGTCAACAAGAGAAACCATAGGCAATATCGAGAAAGAAAGCCCCCCTCCCTTCACCGATGTTTGAATTACAAGGGTGATATTGCTCAATAGGAGGTGAGCTCCACTCTCACTCGTTAAACCAACCTACGGGTTGGTCCTGTGGCTGTTTACAAACACGTTAACCTTCACGAATGTCACGACAACGAAGAAGACTCGACTGAGTGAATAAAAAAAGTGAGTGCTCCCATTGTGGACTTGTCGCTGGACCGAAAAGAAAGCATCCCTAAAAAAATTCGCGCACGATATTTTTGCGATACATAACACGTGGAATGAACGCGGTAGCGTCAAGTGGACCCAATTTAGGGCGCCCTTGGCCTCCCCGGGAACACCAATTAGGATCCTAAACCCTCCACTGCCGAGCGTTTGTGCTCGCGCGCGCATGTGCCCTTTAGCACCACCGCCGGAAGGGTGGCTCCGAAAATTCGCGTGTCCTCGCCTCATTCAACTCGAGAAAACGCTTGGTCACACGGGCTCTGCATCGCACTCGTGGGGAAGGAGTAAAGGGGGCGAGAGGTGGGAGGGAGGGGGTTAGGGAACGAGACACTTCATTCGGCTCGAGCGGGCCAGCTCCAACAACGACGAAGCCTTGTTGGAGCTGTCATTCCGAGCGTTAAATCGTCCCCTCACGAGGGCCCCACACTGGGCTCAACAGGATATAATGATTTAAACCCGTCCCAACCACTATAAACCCACCCTGCCTCCCAACCAATGCTCCGCGGGACCCTCAAAATCCGCAACGCTCACTAAACTTTCGAGGCTGGCTGATTCCAGCCCATTGTACTCCCCTGCCCTAAGGCCTCCTCTCGCCACTCTACCCCCTTCCCACCTCTCACACCGCACCCACCCACCCCCACCCTCGGTGCCGCTGGAAGGATTGTTCCCTCCCTCGTCGAAACACACCCGTCAACCATTCCAACGGACCACGAATCCGCCGCGCTTGCATTGACGTCACGTACATAACGAGCACCTGTTCGTGCACCCAGTCCGAGGATGCCTATCGTGCAGAAAACTACGAAATTGACGAGATTCTGGCGCGACCCCATAAGTTTAGGCGGCACGATTTCGTTACACTGGGAAATGATTATATTGAACACAACGGGGTTCGGTGCACGACCAATCCCTTAGACATCTACATCTACATCTACATCTACATAATACCCCGCAAGCCGCCGCAAGGGCGTGTGGCGGGGGGTGTTAGGTCACCAACCGTAAAAACGAAAAATACCACATGCAAAAAACAACACGGAAAATTACACCCCAGCAGCGCACACACTCATGCAAAACTCCCTCCATCCAATACTCATGCAAACACATACACCGCCAAACAACAAAAAACTGCACCCCAGGATACAGCACGAAAGCCATCCTAAAACACGCAAGCCAGGACACAACAAGCAAGAATGTGAAACATCACTACCACATGAAAATGCACCACAAAACACTCAACCCCCCAAAGAGACAGTAAAAGGAAGGGAATTCGACCCAACGTTGCAGGTAGCAGGAATTTCCCCCCGCCGGGAGGGAAGAGGGACTGAAAGGGAAACTTAAAAACAGATGAACAGAACACGAATGAGGTCATTCGGAAAGAATGGGTTATTATAACAAAACACATAAGGTTAGTGGAGGAGCATGCATTTAAGTAGAACTAATTATTTTTTAGACACTGAAGGGTGGCAAGTGGAATTTTTACTATCTATAATCCTACAGTTGCTATCCCGTATTGTCCGTGGGAAGAAGGAGTCCTTGAGTCGGCTAGTCCTGGCATCTATTTCCCGAATTTTATATGCATGATCCAAGCGACCAATGTATGTAGGAGTACGAATAATCTGCGAGACCTCGGTGCTGAAACATGCGGATCTGAATTTATTTAATAATTTCAGTCTTGCATTGAATCGTCTCTCTTCTAATGATTCCCACAACAGACACGGTCAGAGAAATGAACGAAAGAAAGGCTTCACGTTTTATCAATTAGATTTGCAAGGATTTGTTCACTTTGCATGTGATTTTATTCCCTTTTACAGGTGGTGACCTAAAACCCCCCCGCCAGACACCCTTGCGGCGGCTTGCGGGATATCATGTAGTAGCAGATGTAGATGAATCGACCATTCTCGAGGATAAGGTTTCGCGTTACGGCTGAGTTTTCAGCTTTTTCCGAAACATATGGACATATTGAAACCAGAACTGCCAATCTTGTCCTCGCTCTCAAAACCACCGACAATTCCGGTATGTACGTTCACAAGATATATTTTCCTAGATCGCCGATGTTACGCAAGGCATGTTTTAAATTGACACAAAAACAACAAGGTAAGATCCATGTTTTAAAATCAAAATTCGAGATTTGCATTGCTAAAGAAAGCGGTCCGATATTGAGTTATTTCAATCATCTGATTCCCTTTGATAAATGAGATGTAGTTTGAGTGTTTGCATGTGTGTGGGGTGTAAGTGTTTTTGCATGAATGTATGTCGTGTTTTTTTGTGAGTGTATGAATTTGTGGTTCTTGCATGCGGTTTTTTTTTCCTTTCTAAATTATGGGTGGTGTCCTAACACCCCCCGCCAAACGCCCTTGCGGCGGCTTGCGGGGTATTGAGTAGATGTAGATGTAGAAATGACACACACACCATTCTATCCACGTGTAGGCATAGTGACTTGGTGGAATGTACTCAAGATGATTGAAAAAATCACATGATAATATCTTAAGCCTCATTGTAAAAGGAGCGAGGAAAATTTAAACAATTTTTTAATCGATAGGATATTTCAAACACGCTCTTCTACTACCGAATGTTCTAGTATCCGTCGTATGGAGAACCTCTTTGACTACTTTCGCCCCTGACAATCTCGGCCTACCCCTTTCCCTCAAACAATTCCTTTTTCTCTCGTTTGAGAGTTCATATAGGTTTGATGTTTGGCAGTAGTTTTTTTTGGGGGGGTAGGCGACCGACAGCTGAGGTCATTTGCGCCATTAGGGATGGATGGAAAAGGGTGGGGAGAAACCTGGTGTCGGCATTAGCCTACTCTTGTCGAAAGGCGCCAAGGGCTCCGCAGACGTCGTACTAACTCAAAAGCGCTCTCCACAAAGCATCTCAAGTAGGGTTCGGGATACCACTGAAAAATATTTTTTGAACCCGGGCCCTCTCGGTGGGAAGCCTGTACGTTAGCCACCTTAATGTTTGGTGACTCCACTCTCATTCATACTCTCGACATGACCAAACCAGCGCTGCACACATCATCCCTCATTCTTACGCATCATCGGTAAATTCATTCCACATTCTTCCATAGCCTACAAACCCACCCTCTTATTTTGACTACAAATACCCATTAACTACAATTTATTTTCGGAATTAATGCTTTTCCTACAATAACTACGTTTTAATTGTACGTAATAATGTAAGGATAAGTAAATTTTTATGCTCTGGCATTTTTACATCATTAGATATTAATTTTTTATGTAGCTCATTCACCTACCACCAACAATTTTCCTGCCACTTGCGATTATTTCATTTAATCTAAACAGGGATATTTGTACCCCTAACCAAGTCATAGAATATCATCCACCTGTTCAATTTTTTCCCCCCTTACACTCAATATGCAGGAATCATTTTTAATATCGTCGTAATTATCCAGACGCCTGAAAGCAAAATCTTAAGTATTCTCTTAAAGTTTGATAGATACCTTCGGATAATATTTTACAAAGAAGATACATGCGCATATTTTATTATTACCAAAGAAATTTCTGTAAGAGTATTTTAGCCTGATGCTCTAAATATAATCCAAAAGAAGACTCAACCATTAAAATTATTTTCGGAATATTTTCTGCCTCACGAAATTATTTTTAGTTGAATAGGAACGCAGGATATTTAAAATATTTTGTTTCCTTACAAAAGACCCTCTTTTCGTAAAATATATACACGATCTATGAATTATCTGCAATATCACACACGATAAACAGGAAGGGAGAACGAATTTCAAACACGTCGCCGTAGTTATCAACATGATTGTATTTGAAGATCCACAACGATACGTAATACTCGAACAAGAAAATAACCAAAAAATGCAAAAAAAGCTACGGATCACGATGTGTAAAGTAATTTTCACTTAAATGAGTGGGTAATAAGCATTTATTTTGAAAACGTTGATATAAATTTTGGCAATTAAGTGCAGACCCTGAATTTCAACTGAATAATTCAGCTGCCATATTACCTTTTCAAAAACTGATTTATAGAATACTGTGATCAAATACACATCGATTATTTAGGTTTGTTTGTTGATATTCAATGCAAGGTTATATCTTTTAAGAAAAATGGACCTCCCGACGATATTTTTTAAGAAAGCTGAATGTTCATTCGGAATAAGGGCCACTAAAGCAATTGTCGAAATATCTAGTCACGCAAGTTTCACGCTAGATTTATTGTAATCCTTGAAAATGTATGTACACCTTCGAGATTCACTCGAAATATGAGAAATGTTCGCCATGACTAATAATACACTCACCATCTGAAGATACCCCTTTCATATACTCAAAAATACCTCCCCCCTTCTGCCTCTTCCTCACTTAATTGACCTTCCCTCTCGCATTACATATTCCAACACCCCATTACCAATCAATATATATGCTACAACCTCTCCACGACCCCACTTCCTACGAATTTGCCCCTGCCGGCTTACTTCCCTTCCACAAACCCTTCTACAATTGCCTGCCTTTCACCCTATTCAACTCAATTCCTCTCCACCTTCATCCAAACCAGTAGTTTTGATAATGAGCCCACAAGTTCATACCACTGCCTCAGAGTTCACATTTCCGTAATATCCGTCGGCCTACACAACACTATACTGAGAGGTTTTTGAGTACCGACACAAGCCGTCGGTTTCCTCAGGATAGAAATGGTGAGGGCCCCAGAATATCGGATTCCCATCTTTGATACCTATTAGTTCCCAACCTGGGTCAAGCGTGGGAAGGAATTCAATTCCAGCACTTCGTAACACATTTAATCACAAGGCTTCTTGCTTTCATTTGCCAGGAATATGATACTGCAGCCATAGCATCCCTTCCTCCGCTCTATTTTTGTCACTTCTGCCTTTTATTACGGTGAACGGCTATCCTTGATGGAGAAAATCCCTTCGGCTCTCCGTCACCTACTTAACGAACTAATGTGATTCTACGATATGATCCTCGTATGATAAAATCTTGGACTTCAGAATGTCATTACTCTGGTCACTTTTTTGGAGAGAACTTGAATTCTTCGTGAAAGCATTACTTTTTTATGGTAGTCTTAACGTTTAAGGTATGCTTTGGATGAACGCACAAGACAAACCACCTCTACATTTCCTTAGCTTCGACTGACAAGGCACACACCGATAGCCTACAATACAATAAAACCCTGCTTCAATGCCGGGTGCTTTCTACCTCCCAATATTCCATCGATTGTACATGGTTTGAATAAAATTATCGGGAAAAATTTCGAAAAAATCGATTTATTTCAAATATCGTTAAAATGCCTCCATATTCTTCAAGGTACATCCCTTGAACGTCGACACGCTTTTGCTAGCGGATTTTCCACGATTCGAAGGCTCCCTGGTTGGCGGAGTCCGGAAGATCTACTCGTATAAGGGTAGGCGTGCAAGCTTCTTTGACAGAACTCAAAGGACACTGGTGGTGTCCTTAGAGAGAGAATTTCACTTTGGGGGATAGGAAATAGTCTGCTGTGGCCAAGTCCGGACAGTAAGGGGGTTGGGGAATCGTCGCGATGGCGTTGCAGGTATTCGCAAGCAGACACTCGAATCAGCTTTTGGTCGTCCGCAATGAATTTCGGGACGAGTTTAGCTCAGATCTTTCGCAACGCCAAATTTTCACTGAGAATGGCGTGCATTGTCATATTATCAATGCCAACAATACGATCTACGATCATGGCCACACATAACCGACGGTCTAAATTTAGCACTTCACGCACACGTCAGTCAAAAATTGTTACCGATACTTTTTAACAAAATTTGTATATTCTTGTCCTACCCATAAATCAAAACGCTGTGTATCCACTGCAAACAAAATGCACGGAACAAAGTAATGGACGTAAATGCGTTAATTTAAATTTAAAAAATTAATATCTGTTAACAAGAAAAAAAACAATCAATTGGGGCCAAAAAACAGGGCTAAATCCGCGCAATGTCAACTCTCGATGACCATGCATGGAGGATTGCTCTATTCGGTCTGAGGAAATTTTTGTGCAAAGAAAAGGATGCTATAAAATCACTGTCGGTGTTTGAATTATGAATGAATAACCATTCTTTCTGGAGATATCGATTTGTTTGCAAAATATGTACCATAGATGCTTAATTTTTACTGTGAAAATCAATTAACTCCCAGGAAAACATAATTTAAAACATAATAAGCGAGATAGAATTAGATGGAAGTAAGTTGATGGTTTTCGGCGTAACTTTAAGTTAAGTTAAATGTTCAGAGTGCCTTTTTTGGATTCTTTTGGATTTTCTGCTTCACGCCAAAAACGGTAACCTGACATTATGGCTATGGCAACAGCAGCATCCGAATGCGGCTGACAGAAAGCTCGAGGACTCTTGTTATGAATCAGCGCTGCGCCAGCCTTAGTCATACGAGTGCGAACTTTATCATTATCACAGTTCACGGTTCTACCAACCTGAATCCGAAAACAACTACCGCTATTCATGCTCCTTTATGCGAACGACACATTTGCTAACTTGACACTTCTTTTCGTTTGCTTAGTCCTTTTCAATAAAACCAATTCACAAATGGGAAACCAATTCTATCATCCCTCGTATAAGTACCCGCCGGCCATATTGGTCGCGTGGGTATATTACCGAGCAGACGCGGGCGAGTGGGCAGTCGAAATCCAGTTCGGTCGTGAGGTCCCGGGGCCACTGCGAGGAGTATTCTTGCCCTATTATATAGGGATTTCTGTTGCACCATTGACAGGTTTTCCCAACCCGAAGCCATTGTTAAAACTAAGTTTATTTCATGCACGTCTCTGGCTTTAAGACGATGGCTGGTAATGTTATTTCTTAATGAGGTAAATAGTTGCAATACCTCGGCTTCCGGGGGGGGGTCCATACCGGCTGCGGCGGATTCGGGGAGAAGGGCGGCGAAGCTGGGTATTAACGTCCTTCGACTATGATTTTATCACTCCGCCTTCCAACGTACTTGAGCATGTAAATAGCATCGTTTCCCGTGGTTCTTCTCCCATACGTGTGTCCTCCCATTCAGTAAATTCAAGAGGAAATACCTGCCTTGCTGACCGAATAATTAGAGATACCGGATTTCGGTAAAGATTCAGACGATTCGCCCAGGCACAATTACAATAAATTTCAAGGTTCATGGGTTGCGAAACGATGCTCCGGGTCAAATATTTCACAATAGTCAACTCGTCAAGGAATATAAAAATCCCAAACATTTAAAGAAATTATTGCTTCGCCACGTTGTTCCCCTATTTGATTTTCAAAATTCAAGTGTTATTGCATGTGCGAGCGACTGACTTCAAAATTACTTGACGAGACGTAGGAAAACTGCGTGAATATGAACTGTAAAGGGCTGTTACGATTAGATTACAGTTCAAATGACCTATGTCCCAGCTCTCAGATCAATCAAGCATTTCATTTTTTTTAAATCGAATTTGTTAAAATGCTCAACCACGGTGGCGAACGAGCTCTAACTTCCAAGCACCGTTGCTCAAACTGCTCTTCGACTACAAAAAATGAGATCTGAGAAATTATTCCCGAGAATAAATTCATAGGGTTAACAGGGGAAAATCGATTGATCCATTCAAAAAATCTCCTCCATTCAAATGATAACCATCCCGCTATAATGAGGGGTGATCTACGTTCTCATTACTTTTAATTAATACAAACTCATTATCTCATCATAATATGTTCCCACGTTCCCTAAACCTTATCAGGTAGAGCTATCATCTGCATTACAACGAAACTGTGCTAAAAACCCTCAAGGTAAAGCTTCACAATTTCACTTCGCCACCACTTATTAAACTGCATAAAGGGTGTATGCATGTATATGTGTGTGTGTATATATATATATGTATATATGCGTGTGTATATATATATATATATATATATGCGTGTGTATATATATATATATATTCGCGCAAAATTCTGGCCCCACCTCAAAACATTCCGCACTTGGCCTGTTAATTTTTTTCTAATTAAATAACACGAATCTAATCTTATCTCATGAATAAATCCAACCACCCCGGAGCTTTCCTCGAAATGCTTTCGCGAGAAAATGTTCCTCTAATGGGGAAGGCAATGTGTGTGGACCACCTGTAGAAGTCAATTCAGTGGGTCCTGTAGCAGGTAATTCATGGAACTCGCAGTGCCTATTATACTCGCGCCCTATACATTGGATATTCCCCGAAATCTGGATATTCCCCGAAATCAGAAGGTATATTTCCAATACCACAAGCATTCAATGCCAAATCTACCTCGTTCTTTATTAAGCATTCAAAATTCCCTATGGCATTACTGCCATAGGAAATCTTCAATGCTTTAAATTATTTGCTATGCATTTAATTTCTCAGTATTCCATTCACATGCAAATCCATTCACCAAAATTTTTGAATGGCTGAGGGATTTAGGTTTACCTTGATTTGACAAGGCGTTTACGTCTCCTTTTAGCGGCGAATTAACCAAGAGCACGGAGAAAAAAACGAGAATATTCATTTGATGATATGAATTAAGAGTCCTCTTCGCGCATTTTTTCCCTTTGGAAACGAATGAAAACTCCCACTTCTGGGAATCCGGCAGGAGTCAAGGAAAAATTTAGCCCCAAAAAGTGAACCAACCCAATTCGCCACTCAAATCCGGGTGGACTAGCCTCATCACATTTCCCCTCGGGTTGCAGGCACTGGTGCAGCTACAGACTAGTAAAAAAAATCAGTGTCAGACCTAAGCGCTTTGACTCCAAATTTCTCTCCGTAAAAACTAGCCGAAGAAACTAATTCGACGTTTCGTTTGCATCAGGTAATTAAAGCAAACTGCGCACACTTGAAATTCCAAGTAAATTTGCTGAAACGCCGCTATTTGCAGAATGCAAACTCTTCGCTGAAATTCCGCACCAGCAAAATTGGAACTTGAGTTATTTTAAAACGTGAAAGCAAAGCATACAAAAATTTACATTTGCATTCGTATGTTAACTCTGTCCAACTATTACATTTTTATAAAACTTCTCTAACAGCACATTACCATGGCTCATGATGTTCTTTTTCAGCTACTCCAATTTTCTCAGTAGCCGAAAAATAAAAGCTCAATGTTTAATTTTGAACAAATCGCTTCCGTAATACTATTTAAAGTTATGGAAGACAAAAGCTCTTACGTACTTTTCGAGGTCTGTTTTTTGAAAATCTTATACACGCATAACAGAGCCCATACTAATATGGTACGAGTGATCCTGCATATAAGATCAGGGAGAAAATACTGTGGGAGATAATCATTTGAAATTTCTGTTTTTCCGCAGAGGAAATGAGATGGGGATAGCTATCATGGATCTATTTTTTGCGTGTCATCGATATCTCTACGCATGAATTCATTTTTCTCTAAGGCAGTCGGCTTATCGTTGATTGCGTGATCTAGTGCCAATGACTCCTGGTAGCCCCAGGAATCGAGTTGCGTGCTCTTCGCGTGGAATCTGGGGCACTATGAGAGGACTCTCGTTATCAAAAAGATCCACGAACGCGACCCAGATGAGTGGTCGTAATTTATATCGCCCCGGAGATAATCCTTTAACGCAGGAGGCTTAATTTGCACACTGCCCGCATGTAACTCTTCTTATTACTACAATGACTGGCAGCTGGTTTCTCAAGACCATAGTAGAACTTAAAGCTTAAACCTATAGTGAACTTTAAGTTGTGGGTAACTCTAGTTACTACCACGCTTTAATTAATAACTTCTCAAAGTTTGAACCCTTTCAGTAAAATTTAAAATTAAACGTTCAAGTCTGTTTGGCATCATGACTAGCACACACCCCAGTTGAGGTTTCAGGGTAACGCACAGTGATAGAAAATATTATTTTTATTCATGCCCACTTAAAGTGGGCATGAATATTCATATAAATATGAATCCACATCATATTCTGCAGCCACAGGAAAGGTGTGTGGCAGAGGTTGAATCCACAATATGACATCAACACTACGAGATAAATTCACGAAGAGCGGTCACTAACCGTGTGAAAGACCAGGGGTTTCAACAAAAATACTATCATTTTAGACAATTTAAAATTACGAGTATCACATTTGTGGACAAGAAACCCACACCTAAAGTAGAGAGTCCATTACAATGAAGAACAAGCTTGCTATTCCTATATGAATTTATAGTATATTTACAGTATTCCCACAAACAAGGAATAAAGAAAATATTGACGACACCTTCGAAAACAGGCATTAGGAAATACAACGCGGGTGTAAATAAGGACTTTTTTTAAGCAAAACAAGGATATAAATTTATCACGGGTAACCAGCCGCGGGTCGCATCACTTCACTGAGATCCACCAAGACTCCGCGCCGTCTCTCGGAAGTTTCGGGTTCTTCAGGTGCGCATCGACCTCGGAGTTACCGCGGGAAGAAACTTTGTTCGAGGAAGGAGGGCCGGCGAGGGAACTTGATAAAAGCAGCTCGGGAGTAGTCGAACCAACTACGTTGCAGGCCCGCAATCCCCTTCGAGCCTTTAAGATTCGCATGATGGAGAGGCACGGGTGGGGAAGAGGGAGGGGATGAAGGCGAGGGAAAGTTTTGGAAGCCGTCAGGGAAAGGAGCAAGTCAGTTGCGCTGGCAAATGCTCATCCCGTGCATAAATACGGCGGGCGGACGGGAGCATGCCCAGAGGACGGGTCTTTGCAACTGCTTTCTGAGAGCGGGCCCGATATTGAGATCTTCCTAAACAATTCACCGCTGCACGACGAGGAGAAAAAATAATAATTATTCTATTTCAAATGACGACGTAAATCAATGCTTGTATGAATATTGCTGCGCGTTTCCGCAATATTGGGCAAAAGCAGCAACAACTGCAGTCATTAAAAACCCTAATGCCGCAGAAAGTAGCGTATTCCTTTGAAATCATTCCGCGAAAATCCTTTCTATCGACCGCTACCGCTTAAGCTCGTCGAAATTGATTTTAAAAATGTTAAGAAATCCACCGTCTAAGCACCCTTAATATAAGTGTGAACCTGAGATAATATATGAGGGACACTGGAATTTCACTCATCATAATTGAAATTGAACGCCAATTCCCTTACCCAAAACCAACCGAAACGCTAAAGCCGCGGTTATCTTCTAACACGAGTTGAAACAAAATCAAACATATTTCGATTGAATTTTGAATATTTGGGGAAATTACACGACAATACTCATGCACAAACATGCCGCAAACATGAATACAAGCTATGGTAGTGTTGCTTGGACGCACAACAAAAACCGGTTCTTCCCACGTATCCCTCCCGAGTTTCGGCCCCTCCGTTCCGGCGAGCAGTCAGCAAAACGCCTTTTTGAGGGAGTAAATAACAATACGCCGGAATGAGGAGGGAAATACGGATCGGAGGGGGTGACGGGATGGGATGGGAGGCGGTCGAATATTGGCGCTAGAGGCGGTGCGAATGAGGAGGAGACGGAGGGAGTGGGGGGCTCGACGTGTGCACAGAGGGTGGAGTACCAGAGGGAGCTCAGCGTCCAAGTGACTAACCGCGTCGGCCATATGGCAGACGGCGACCGCCCTTACCCATCCGCCACATGGGAGCACAGGGGGGGTGAAGACTAATCGCGTCTCGAAAGATACGTGAATATAATTATTCCCCCACGGATTAACTGTTAGGCGACACTACAAAGAAAAGTTTAGGGGTAAATTGACTATAGACTAGAGCTATATCAGGAACCTTTTCCCTCCCCCAAAAGTGTGCGAAATACCATGTACAACATTTCGAGCTTCCCGAAAATAAAATAATCACCGATTGTTCCTCTGGCTGCTGACTTAAAATGGCCAACCGCACGCACTAGTGCCGACTTGCGGGGTTAGATAATTATTAGGAGCAATTTACAGGTCAAGGAAGGCTTCTGATTGGGCCAATGCCACATCATTGCTACGTTTCTAAGCCTCAATTTAAATGATACCAGATAATTATACTTTATAACCTGCATTAGAATAATCAATTCCTCAAACTAACACACTGCCGTCCTTCATTCCGAGCAACATTATTTTCCAGCCTCTTACTCGTCTACTATACATTCCACTCTAAATCCAATCTTAAACAGTCTTTCACTGCAACTCAATGTGCCCTACATCCACTTTGGCATGCTCACTTTTGCACTTATGAATACGGAGGGGTACGATTATAAAATAATATAGGAAATGAAATATAGCACATATCCTGCACCATTATTGAAACATCAGCATTATCATTTTATTTCATTATAATCGATTCCTAAAGTTAGGTTATGGCAGCCATCCATTCTTCTCTGTGAAGTGTTTGTTCCCTCCCCTGAAAATGTTTTTTTGTTTTGTGTCCACTTAAATCTGTCCAATGAACTTCTCTTTATTTCTCTCTTGGGATCTACCTTAAAGTATTCCCTTCTGTTTTGTTTCTAACTAATCCATTGTGCCTCAATATGTGCCCAATCCATCTAGTTCTCTTCTTTGCCGTAATTTATTTCCATATGGTCATTTCCCCTTCTGCTCATCTGCATATCACTTCCTCGTTCCTTAATTTTTGTGTCCATTTAATCTTTAGCATTCTCCTCCAGCACCTTGTTTCGAAGGTTTCTATTCACCGCTAGTCCTTCCTAGAGTGTAATGATCCTTATGAACGTTGTGAAAAACTTAGAAAATGCAACAATTTAAGAGCAAAAAAATCATTCGCCTTGACCGGGATGGTGGTCAAAGCGAATGATTTTTACAGTCTGAAATTGTTGCATTGAAATGCACATTAGCGGATGACTCCGTTAAAAGTTACTGTTGCGGCATCTCCCGCAGTTTCTTTGAAAAAAACTAACTTAGAAAACCCATAAAGACCTGGAAAGATTAAAATCAACACGGGTAAAAGAAAGTCCCTCTCGTAGATATAATCGATATTTGACTTCAGTGATAAAGTCCCTCCTTGAAAGTGTTTGTCACCACACTGATGTTAAAACACGAATCAAGGTTCCACAACTCAATGCACGTCTCTCTTTTACATGCACTACTCATGGAGCGAAGGTAAAATTACAGATTGAAGCTCTTGCATAAATTGGAAGGGCGTCTATTTAGCAGTGATGTTGAAAATGTGTTATGACCTCCATCGTATTACGGCAGAAGAGATCATGTCCATAAAATTAGAGAGATTTGGTTTGGAACAGATAAATTAAAGATGCCATTTTTCCCACGAAAGATAAGGGAGCAGAATATCATTGTCAGCCCACGTTAGTCATGTTCGGGTAAAAATTAGTCTGGTGTGTATTCACCCCCTGCCATACACCCTAGCGGTAGCTAGCAGGGTACATAAATAAAAAATAAAATACATACGATTCAGATATCAGATATGGCTTGCTCTCGACAGCATATTTCTAATAAGTTGCTACGGCAAGCTTTTATACGGGGCAAAAAATGTCTTGCATGAAATGGCTACCGAACGTCCTGTCGCAAAAAGGTCGAATTCCTGCAACTCAACAGATATCTCCGTTGAGTACGTGCAGCTCGTTTCAAAGTCCCATGACCCGAGTTTTTAAACCAAATATTTTGACAAGAGCACACGCGATTTCTAAGATAGGCACATTGACGTGACGCTTGTTTTGCGCCGCGTTGATTGATGGTCGCCGAGAAAATTTTTCAGCACCTGGCAGGTGATATTTCAGAACCACTGGCACAATAATCATGCATAACGTGGGTTTTAGCAAATGAGGCTATACTGGAAGCTAAATTTACACCTGAAGGCGAGTGGATTTCAGCAGTAGAATGCAGGTAAACCGTTTCTTTTGTTCATTCAACATTCGGTTTACAACTAAGTCCTGGCGACCAGGATCGCACCGATTAGACATTTAAAAGTGATTTTCCACACTTCTCACCCGGGACCCTCTGGTCAGTAGCCAAATTCTCCATCCAATCAGCGTCCACGTCTCGGAACAATACGAATTATGAACAGCATTTTGCTCTCCAGTGGAATCGGCGATTTTCGCTCGGCATAATACTCAAATGGAGATAGTTACACACTTATCGCTTTCAAAGACTTTTGGATGTGAGGGTAAAGACAAACGGATAAAATAAAATTGACGAAATAGAAAACAGACGAAGTTCTAGGAATGGTGGGGGAAGAGAAAATTTTGCTGAGAGAAATTCGAAGAAGACAGAATAAGTGGATAAAGGAGACACCGAGAGCCAAGGGGATGGTGAGGACGGTAATAATAGAGAGAATCCTGGGAAAGCGATGTGGGAGATAATCAATAGGAATTTTGCATGGTATTAAGGAAGTTATAACGTATTCCGAGCTAAAGAAATAGTTCTTATAATATGCAGTATGGTTGTGTTATGCTTGGGTAACAACAGTAGAGTAAGGCGTAGGGCTAGGGTCCATCAAAAACAACCCTATCACGGTGCACTACTTCCAACTTAATTATATTTATGCTATAAAATTATTATTATCCAAGTCTAATCTTCAATCAAATTCGTTGTACTGCTCAAAAACAATTTACCCTGCCACCGCCCCTTAGTGAATCTAATCCGGCTAGATACTCAATTTGTACCGAGATCTTGGTCTTGGGCCTACATATTAAAAATGAAATAAGACCATAACGCTGGCATTACCCGAATACTTTATGTTGCTTTTTTACTAATTTCTCTCGAAAACGAATAATTCAATGGATCAGAAATGATATTCTATTTCGCCTGCAGCAGACTTCTCTTCTTCAGACGTTCAATGCAACAGGAGAGAAACAAGTGAAGTGGGAGCATCTATGCAACCACCCTCCTAAGGCACGCTAGAACCAACAAATTGCTGCGAAAGTCCATGAGTTAAGAATGCACCATTTATTATTAACTTTTTATATTTTGGTAAAAAACGAGGATTATATTTGTTAACCAATGCGAGCCGGTTTTTACCAGCTTCGAAAAGAGCTCCCGGTGATACTAAGATTACAAATATTTTCGGTCTCACCGCCTGCAGGATAAAATGACTCAAAGAGGGGGAAGAATTTCCGAAGAATTTAGGTAAATTATATCCCATGACCCCTCGCAAGTTTTGACTCACTGAAACTCCATCCCCAGACCGAAGTCCTCCCCCACTCTCTCCCCTCCGCCCCGCACGGCCAAACGTATCTTCCGCCGGACCGCATCCCCAGCACACCCCACACTACTGCGGACCCAAATGGGATGAAATGCGAGCACAACTACGTATGTATTATGGATACACGAGCTCGTGTGTGTGCACATAATGTGTGCGAGATGCAGGCATACATGACGAAGTTGGTTCGAGCGCTCCGTTATGATGGTCTCCCGCCACCCTTCCGACTCCCCTCTCGACACCCGCTCGTCTCTAAGCCCACTTAAACCCTCCAAGACCCTTCCCCGATACCCCCATTCCGATCCCCCAACCCTCCCCCACAAGACGTAAACTTGAAGCAGACCTCCACTCTGAAGATGTTAAAATAACTTCACCATACCAAGGCGGAGAGGATCACGCTTTACGTAAAAATTAACTCCATCGCTACATCATGAAAACCGTATAAAACATTCAAGAGTTAAGTCGCTATGCTGCGACTGAGAGGCGAATGAACAATAGAGGCGTACGTAACACATAAATTCCACCATCCAAAAAACAGTCCTAGAGCAACCGTTTCCGAAGAATGAAGAGTTGAACGTCATAGAGAGGCGCCCGCTGGTGGGAGGAATGGTAATCGCTCAAAAAAATGAGAGAAATACACATCAGTATTTACTTACCACCTTCGTAGGTACGCACTTTTTAAAATCAAACATATGTTGATTGAAACCATTCATTAACAATTGTTCTTCAAAAATTATTAATAACTTTTCGTATAAAATTTAAATTTTATTCTTTCAATCATTAATCTTATTTAGTGTTTTCGTATCCTGTTTAATTTTTTATCCTTAAACTCTATAAATTTCACCCTTCTCCGCGGTTCTAAATTTATTTCCAAATCCGACAGCCACTTAAAGCAGCGGGTGTCTTCTTCTTTCAGGTCAAATACTTCTGAATTGTCGTACTAATTTGAAGGCACCTTCGCAAGATTTGGGAACATCTTCATCTTCCTCTTGAAAAGGACTACTCTCTGGCCCATTTTCTTTAACTCTGCTGTTAATGTTTGCATTCAAAGCGAAGAGCCATTCGACATCGCCAATCATGGGAAACAAATTGCCCTTTCACTGACCTCTAAGGGTGGGTATTAAGGGTTGGGAAAGTGGAAACTGACTGAAAGCGATTGCCATGGCGAGTGACCGTTAGAGGGGGAGGGGGATGTATTTCTTAATGTTACAAATGGGCTCATCATGGGTGAAGCATTTATTGACCTTTATGTGGAAGTGTTCTTTAATGAAATAGCCCGTTGTTAGAGGTTCCACTGTAGCGCCAACTTCAGAGATACTCTTGAAAAATCATGGGGAATGATTTTCAAAGGGAGGCGAATGAAAATAAATTAGCATGATCCATACCGCAGATAACGCAAAAATAGCAGGGAGACAATATAATAGCATTATAAAACTCAAAAACCGTGTCCTACCTTACTAAAAACACCCAAATTCTAGCCCGAGGAATAGAGAAACTGAAGGCAAGCACCATATAAAAATAGGTGAGGAATTATAATGGATAGTATATTTAACGTGTTACTTTAGCACAATAACAAAGAATGGAGGGCATTGTGTGGATTTTTTCAGCAGAACAGATCAAGTTAAGGAATTCTTTACGATTAAGACGCATTTACAGCGGTCAAACGAGATACGGCTACAAAAAGTGCCCGAGGGGGTGAAGAATTCGAGTGGAATATTTATTCGCCTACGAATGAGACGCACAGAAATCTCAAAAATCAAAACCAGAGAAGAAGTGGAACCCACGAGCCCTGATGATGGAGGCAGATACCTAAGGCCAAACAGATAAACACAAATATAAACGAAAACATTTCTGGAAAAATTAACGGAAAGGACATAAGGAAAATTAAGGTCTACTGGACGGTGCGAACATTTAGGCTCAAAGGATCTACATCTACATCAATACCCTGCGAGCCACCAAAAAGGTGTGTAGCAGGGGGTGCAGCACCAGGAGGAAAGGGTAAGGAATGAGGGGGTAAGGATATGGTAGGGTAACATAATAAAAGTGAACAATGGAAGGAACGGTAGGAGGAGAAGGACCCGAGGACAAATACGCACGCCAAATAAAGAATACCACGATGAATGAGAATATTAAGGAGATAAATAGAACATTAGCATAGAATAGGGAGAAATGGGGTCTGCAGACGTTCTGCAGACTCTTAGGAACGAAATACTAATGAATGAACCCTTTAACCCATTCCGACCGTGCGCCACAAAGGCTCTTAATTCACTTGCTTCTGCTCTATCGATCTGCCCTCCTGTTCCTCCCACTCCAAACTCCGTGCAGCTCCTCCCACGTCGCTCCCCCACAAACAGAAAGCTTCGCCCTCCCCCCCCCCCACATCTTCACACGCTCGCCATAAACTCCCTCTCCCCCTCGCCGTATCCACCAACTCACCCCTTCTCTCCTCCTCCACGACGCCGTCGACCGACTGGGGTGAATTCCCCACATCTGGCGGGGATGAGCGAGGGAGACGACGGGCGTGTTCTCGGGAGGCGTTGGAGGAAGAGACGGGGAAGGAGGAGAAGATATGAGGTGTTCCCTGATCGCCAGTCCACAATCGGCGGCGGTCGGGGGTGAGACGAACAAGGCGAACTCGGACGAGAAGCACGATGGGGGGAAGACGGGGGAGCGAGTCCTTCCGTGCGTTCCCGATGGCGATAAAAGACCTGGCCGAAAAGCATCCCCCCCCCATGCGGGGGCGCCACAAAAATGTTTGCCGGAAGCCCGCTTATCTATTCATTACGATTACGCGGAGTGTTCGGTGGGGAAAAAGTGGCGGGGCGAAGATAAAAAAAAACGAACCACACTACTCGATGTATTATGCATGGCCCACTGAACGGTCTACGATGGGGTACTATCTAAACAACGTGAGAGGTGTTAAACATTTTGGGCACCGGGCATAACTTGCAAAATGACTTCGGCCGCTCTTGCAGTAAAGGGACATGTAAAAAGGAGAAAGGCAATACAACTTTAGGGGTTTTAAGATCCTCGATCACAAATATCACTCTCGAAGAGTGCATTGCATTCACTAAATCAGTTCCCACGGCTTTTAATTTAGCGCGATTTTGAGCTTCATGAGCAGAAAAATGTTTGTAATATTTATTTTATTCGTAGATTAATATCGCCCGCCTTAGAGATTTTCTAGAACCGCTATTGCTATTATCCCACCAGCTATCTTTTCCTAGCACACCAGCTATATTTTCCGGGACAACATATTTAGGGACAGCCCTTAAATCACCTTAAGTCTTTGGGAGATGGATGAGGCAATTCCATTACATTTCCACACTACGGGCGGGGGGGATCAGGAAGAATCTTACAAAAGGCTCATCATTGCCTTACTTCCACCATTGTTTACAAAAAAAAATTCAATTATTCCTTGATTACCGAGGAGCACGTTGTGCAAATATTCGCCAAGGAAACTGTGCTAAAGAATTTTTTAAGCATCGATCAATCTGATCATGGGTTTCCAAATGTCCGTTCCATCTCACCGAAATATTCAGGTGACACCAACGTAATAAAAATAAGATATTATTATGATTGCGATGTACTTTTTTTCAGTGCAAATATGTATTTGAAGTTATAAGCAGATAAGTATTATTCCAAACACTTTCGTCAACACTAAATTATTCATTTTTTAATGGTCACCTTTTGACCCCCCCCCCAACGAACACTTCGGATATATTCTAATAGACAATTTGCAAAATCTAAAAAGTAAAACATAAAAAGACAATGGCCACAACGGCATCCAGCAAATTACATTACTCATTCACTACCTCCACCTGCTTCAGCAGAAGACAAATCGAGGTTACTTGGTTCAGTTCACAGGATAAATAGTTAAGGTAAGATGATACAAGACAGCAATCAACGAGTTAATCGTCATCTTCAGGGAGTCGCGTTTCCTCAGTGGCCTCATAAAGCTCGCACCACACCCATAATGTCAGCAATAACGGCAGCGATAGCTCAAATGATAGCTTTCAAGAAGGACGTGAGACTCAATCATTTTCAGAGAGAGCGGCGACGACAGGGATTCCTATTCCTTCTTCGGTCGTTTAGAAGCGGCCCCTTTATCCGTCCAAGCACACGTCTAGGAGTCTTATTTCAGCCAATCAGATTGCGCCGCATCGCCAAAGAAGCAAAGGGCGAGTGTAGGGCTACGGTGACAACCATAGTAGTAGTATTTAGTGAAGGCGACCTACAGCTGAGGTCATTTTCGCCATTTGGGATGGACAGGAAAGGATGAAGGGTGGAGAGGAACCCGGTGTAGGCATTAGCCTACTCTTAACGAAAGGCGCCAAGGGGTCCGCAGCTTAACGTCCCATCCGACGGACGGCGTACTCACTCAAAGTGCCTTCCACAAAGCACCTCAAGTAGGGATCGAGATACCACTGAAAAATGTTCAACACCGCTGGGATTTGAACCCGGGCCTTCGGGGTGGTAAGCCAGTACGATAGCCACCGCACGGTGACAACTATTAAAACTAATGAAGCATAAGGTGAAATTCGCCTCCCATTTCTAAACTTGCTGGCACGATTATTAGAAAGCTGATATCATTACGGTAAATACATTAAGTTACAGTTAAATATAGTTAAGTTAAATAATGAAATCAGCTGAAAGTAAAACCAAAAAGCGTGATTACAACATGAAAAGTCGTCGAATTAATTACTGGCCGTTACTACGGGATAGCTTTTTTAAAAGCTAACAGGAAACATTACAAGCATTCCCAACATTGTGGGAACAACTAAGTATATCTATAGTAAAAGGTTTATCTAAGGTGCCGGCAAAAGTCTTTTTACATGGGAAATATGCCCAAATTAACACCAAAAACATTTTAGCAACGAGCAATTTAAGTTGGAAAACAAACTTCAATGATAATAAGACATTGTAAATATGCTAATAGATTTTCGGGGAAATCCACGAGCGCGTTGGCACTTCTCATTAAAAATATTTAGAGGAGGTAAATACTATCTTTTCCCGACGCCCTTCCCTTAGCAAAAAAATGAGAAAACAACAGCACATACGAAAAAGACCTGGCCATAATAACACGTCAAGACATCATTACCAACACAAACCACAGGGTTGGACTAGTAACACGTATGCTGCAACCTAGGAGTGATGCGTGACAACTAAATGAATTGGTGTCGATCAGGCGGGGGCAAGACAGTTGAAATCCCTACATGTGCCTGAGTGGGCTTTTAGCGAAAGCCGAGAGCAGAACTGTATGACCGAAGAGCCGTCAGGGAGGAAGTTATATCTTTAAGTTCTCCCCCCTGATACAAAACGTAAGTAAGGAACGGAATATCAGTACAAATCCAGTAAGCTCCGATATATACCCCGTGAACTCGAAAAATTTGAAATTAACTGCGTCACCACACTTCCTGTTGAAATCCATTCAGCGGTGGCATGCAAAATGAAGAAAAAATGCCCCTATCTTGGGCTGCATTATCGTTAATGAGTGAGTTTAAAATTATGGAGCGACTGCATCAAAAAATATTAGCACCAGTTTACTACCACTTATCACATATGGGGGATCGGGCTGCTGCGGTGGCTCGTGTACTGCCTTTCCGACCCGAGGGTTTCGAATTTCCGGCCCAGACGGGATTTATCAGTGGTACGCCGATGCCTACTTGTGGTGCTTTGTAGAGAACGCAAGTAAATAAGTACGCCGGCCGTCGAATGGGGAGTGAAACTGTGACCCCTAGACGCCTTTCTCAATGCTAATGTCGAAATTCTCTCCACCCTTCCCCCATTCACTGAAAATTCTACCACTACCAAATAACCCAGACCTATTCCTGATTGAACCAATGACCTTAACTGTCGGTCGCCTCCCAAAATAACTACTAATAATTAAATATATATATATATATATATATATATATATATATTTATTTATTTATTTATTTTGAGAATAAACCTTTTCATAGTGTCTTAGCACAGAAGCACACAAACGTGCGAATTATATTAGAGACAGAGCACAAACTGCTTACACATATCAAATCAAAAAAAAACGGTAACATGCTTTTGTCTTCTTGTTCAAAATTCATATTTCATTGAAGTAGACCGCTCACCTCGAACAGCCTAACACCTGACTGACCACGAATGGGTCATCATCCAAAGGGAGAAGGGCTGGGTCTGGAATGTAAAATTTTCTCTAATAGGTCCTCATTCAAGGTATGTCTGATGGACACGGGTTTGAGCTTTAACGTTGCAGAATCTTTCCATCGTAAGGTGAACAAATCATTTTTCAACGTCCCACGCCAATTTATTAACAACCTATAGACCATGGCTACATTAAGTAACTGTGATAATCAATGGCCTAATGTCTTGTGTCCACCCCTGTTAATATCTATAGCCTGTCAGGGAGATAAGGTAAAGGGAGGAGAGGATGGGAAGGGTAGGAGGAGGATGGAAAGGGTAGGAGGACGATAGGGAAGACTTAAAGATCAAAATTAGCGCCGACTCATATCCACTCTTAGGTAGGGAGACATAAAAAAGGGGAATTAAATGGAAAAACTTCGTCATTTTGACTTTCACCTCTTCCAGCCTTTCACAAAATATCTAATTTACACCCTTCACATTCAGACTATCATATCAGATTTAAAAATCACTCCTGCGCTTACATTAAAATTAGATGGGTAAAATCAAAACAACCATAATGAAAACATTTTTAATTCATTCACACTGGTCATCTGATTCTGACCAGTTTGACCAAAACAGCTCGAAGTCCACATAGTATGTTAACCCAGGAAGTATGCATTTTTTACTGAAAATGCAAATATGCACAGGAGTTCCTCCCATTCGGTGGGGGAGAACTTCAGTCTTCTCCACTCCCTACTCCCGAAAACCCACCTTGAATACTGTTTGAAATAATAGCTATTTTGTACTATATCGCTCTCACTAGTGAAAAACTGATGCCATTTCAGGCTGTAATATGTTCCAATCCCACCATATCACGTCTGCTTCTTCGTAAAAAAAAGGCAACCGGAACTTGGACTTCGACTCGAAAGAGTCCACAGAAAACTGTAGCGAGAACAAATTAAGGTCATCAGGGGGCAACGGACGCGAGGACCCGTCTGCTGGAGAGCAGGCGAATGATGGGGTCGAAGAGTTGACCTGAGAGTGAGCACAGGGGTCGAGAGAGGGAGTCACGGGAGATCCTCCAGAGAGAAGTCACCCTCATTACGTCGCCCCTCCCATTATCTCACCCCCGACTGTCTTGCAGACCCCATCGTCCGGGGGGAATGAAGTCTCCTTCCGATCGACCCGTGACGGGGAAGGAGGCAAGGGCGGTCGGAAACGCGGAAGACGACCGCTTGCAGGCCTTATCGCTCAATCACGACGGTCGGTGTGGTCCGTAGAGATAAGTGATCTTTTGGGTGGAGAGGCAACAAATTAGGAACGGCACGAGGTTAGGGGGTTGGAAGGGCGGAGGGCCGTGGACATGGGGTGGGAACTCCGAGCACCTACTCACACATGTGAAAGGGGAAGGCGGGAAGGAGGGGGGGGGGTGTGCCGCGCGAAATCCTTCGAAATTGGACCCCGATTCAGGCACTTTTTCAAGCAAGTGGAGTCATGCGAGTGGGTCACTGGTTCCGAGATTCGTCCTTGGTCCTTTCCGCAAATGAAAAAACGCCCCGAGTAGACGATTGAAACAAGGCAATTAGCGTGACGGCTACGATGCTACACACAACGATCAATAAAAGTTCTGTAATCCAGGTTGGCTACTACAAACAAATCCGTTTACCCGTCGTCGAGAAGAATGATCGAGTGAGAATGTGAGATGAATGAGAACTACAATCCGACGGACTGTTGGGGCGGAGAAGAAAATTAGGATTGATATTTACTTCATTCTGTGCATAAGCATGAAATTAAAAAAAAAACTTGTAATAATACAATAATAGGTTAACGTAGAATAAATATTCAATTAATTACGTCATGCAAAGAAGTTAGTGGAAGAAAATCACCAGGCATGTAGGACGGAATGAAGGGAGGTAGAATGTCCGCGGAATTGAATCGAAAAAAGTTCATTTTAATAATGGGCGTCACGCTGCAACTTACTAGTCTTAAAAATGTACGGATTTTAAGTTTTGGTCAATCCAAAACCTACCTTAAACGGTAGAATGCCGTAAGTGCATAGTGATATACTTGAACGCATTTGAATGCTCGGCGAGTTTGCAGGCTGGCGTTTTATCGAGCTAAAAGTACAGTATCATCTAAAGCAAAAACAAAAAAGCGAGTTTAGGCAAATGAATGCCTATAAAAATGTAACGATAACGTAAATGAATCGCAGACCGCAGAAGGGAGACCACCATATGGGCCGAATCTGTTCCATTAGTTTCAAAGAGTCTATTTTTTCAATTTTCTAGTAATACTATTAGACATCAGAATGCAGTACAATGAATCATAATTATTATGAGAGCAGAGCGAAAGCTTGCAGACAGGACAAGTTTAAAATTACAGCTTTTTCGCCTATGATAAGATAGCGAAAGAGTTGACATCTTAGTGACCAGAGAATTATCAGTACCCTGTGAAACCCATTTTAACCACACTTGGACGTTAATGTTGCACTGTGACAACGACATCGTCTCACCCAATAAGAGTTGAAACTTGGATAATGTAACGCATGTAAACATTATTGAAACTCCAGTTAGACCATCATCGATAGACATTATTAAAATCTAGAATAGTTCCTAATCCTTCGGTAATATGTGGAGTGGTAACTAAAGGTAACGTGCATGTTTTGTGTGGAACCCTGCAAAACAATCCAACGGTGCCGTGCATAACGGGAACCGCTTAAGACGAAACGTAGAGGACCAACTCGAACATTTCGTGCTAACATTTTACAGCCACTTTAAGTTTCATTCGTTAGAATTTATATTTTATTAGTCCTTTACAGAGAAATATATATTTTACATATAAAAACAGAGTACTTTATTAAATCAATTAACAAAATGAATTCATTCGAATAGGAGCCAAAAATATAATTTCTTGTTATCCGAAAAATGTTGCAGTTTTGAAAAAATGTGATTTATTTTCCGAGGAGAGGAATATCATAACGAGTTAACCGATAGCTCGAGTTAACCATTCCGCGTAGAGCGAACAAAAACTCACTGAAAAATATAGGAGCCGTAAAATATCGTATCTGCATTTCGAGTAAAGCGACACTTCGTGGAATCCGTTTTCGTGATAAATGGTGCGCGCCGTGTCAGGTAAATATTACCCTGTTTAACGTTGATGTACGGCACTGCTGGCGTGCTTATCGGTTAGCGTTTATCCAAACAATACGCTTTGCCGGAAATTGAAAGAGTAAAAATGTGAAAATTGATTCCATTATCACGGCCTGATTCGTGAGTCTACTACGTCCTAGATACGTCACCGCGGGATGAGTTATGAACACCCCCACACTCTGATTAATTTCGAACAAATCAGTCAACCATGCGATAGCGTCATCTTTTACATCTATAGTAATTCGGAGAGTACATCAATTCCCCAGCACCCGAGGCTCCAGCGAATTAAGGCAAGCAAAAGAATGCACCAGATTCCCGATTTAAAAAAAAAAACTAAAGAGATTTAGAAATACCGTTTGCTTACGCGAGTAGGAAAAAACCATTCATTCCAGTTCCCGATTCCCAGATAAAAGTGCGGAATCATACCGTGGAGAACTCGAATACTATAATTTACGAACGCCCGAGGCTAAAACAACACGCCTAGTTAGTTTCTCCACGATTTTAACGGGAAAAAAATATTTCATCCTTAAGAGGCCCCAAGTACTACACACGTTACATTCCTCGGGATGAAAACGGAAGCGGCTTCGGCGCCATTAACCAATGGGCGGAGCCTCAACGCGAAGCAATACTCGATTCCCTTTCCCGCATTTTGAAGCCATTAGCGCAAATTGGAATCGGATGTCACACACGCGTTTTGCCGAGAGAGAGGAAAAGAAAGAAATTTCGAAAAAAATTAACCGAAAGAAAAAAAATTTTCGGGGAAAAAAATTGATTACCGTCGCCTTTCGGGAAAAGCCTCGCCGAAAATAAGGGAATTACATTTCCCTCCAACTCCCGGAGTGGAAGCATAAAAGCCCCCAAAAATACCCCTTGCGACTCTCCGCGGACGGCATTTTAATTATAAGATCCCAAATTTTTGGCGACGTCTCCTTAATTTTCTTAACGCATCCGAAAGCGAAAGAACCCCTGAGATCGACGGGAGTCCAACTCCTTTCCGGGCCACTTTTCCCCATCCGCTGTAGGGACACTAGTTTCACGGGACTGCGGACTGGGCATGGCAAAGCGCCTCGGAAAAATTCCTCCCGTACCAAAATCCCACCCCACCCTCAAGACGTGTGCAGGCCTTATTTTTTCCCTCGGAAATGAGAAAAAAAAAGAAACTCGAAGCGTCCGAGAGCTCCCATCTTCCCACGACCGAGTGACGCGTTAAAAACAACTTCTTTAGCCGCGACCCAGAGGTAATGCCCGGGAGAAAGCTGATTAGGTCTCCTCCAGGGCCGGACGAAGGGGGCGGGTGGGGGGGGGGAGAACTTCCATAACAGCTACGCGCCGGATTAGGGGAGCTCGAAAGAAAACACAATTAGCGGATGAAATAAGATCACCGTCCGCTGACAAACGGCTCGGAGGAAGCGAAGGGGACTAAACTTCAATCCCTCCTTCCGCAAGGCAAGGCGGGAGACGACGCGAGGGATCCAGAATGAGACAGAGGAAGCGAGAGAGAGTGTGCAATGGAAGGGGAAAAGGGAGAGCCCAGAGGCACCAGAAAAATCAACACGCCCCGGAAAACGGGGCTTGGCTGGAAATTAATCTTGAGGAAGTTTGGCCGGGACTGAATGAGTGCGGAGATGGCTGGAAGAGAACCGTTCTTGCTGTCTGACTGCAAAACCACAAGTTCATAAGATGTCTGAAATACGTATGAATGCCAGCAGAAGACCGCATAAAACTTTTGAACAGAAAAAAAGGAATGTTTTCGATGTCGGACGGCCACCACGAACCTATAAATTACGTTGATAAAATATGAATGCGAGTGGGAGAGATGATGCATTACTTTTTAATTACACAGTAAAATCTAAGTTTCGTTAAAATGACAACCGCGTTCGCTTGACGTTGGCAACTGACTCACTTCTTAAAGAATCCAAGAAACGATTTAGATACATTGCTAATTTGTTCTGCACGGGAATTTCGATGTTTATTTAGTCTAAGTGTAGACTGTAAATAGACAGTTACAGATGCTAAAAACAATTCATAATTTCCGCACACAATTCCTAATCAGCTGCTACCAATTATTCAAAGAAACATAGTTATTATCAATTATCAACAGTGTGACTTGACTTTGTCGATAGGGCACAGAAAAAAGACAAAATGCTCGGGTTGTAAAAAAGCCTGGTCTTATCCCAAAATATTTTCGGCAAGCCCCCATTAGTCTAGTTCATTAAGCAATAACTCTCATGACAGTAAGTGCAATGATTCCAGAAACAGTTATTTCGATATCCTGGCATAAAATATATTTCGTAGCACCCGATCGTTGCCAAGTACTTACATGCAAATGCGAATGTATTTTCGGCTGACACTTTGCGTGGTCCACCATATTCTTTACGCACTAGATCATCAAGAAAATTTTCTTTATCGGGGAATATATTCGAAATGAATGTTCTTTCCAAAAACCTACTCCAAGTGATCTGACACGTGACAACAAGCCGAGAAAGGAATTTCGGCACGGAACATGACACATTTTTAATTCTACTTAGGGAGAAATGTCGGGGTTGAGACGCAAATGGGGAACTCAGCTTCGCCAAGACAGAAACGTGAGCGTTGGGACGGGAAATCATTGCCGCCAAACCCCATAATATATTCAAACAACCACCGCGAAATGGTCTCAAGGGCTATTCACTTCTTCCAACAATACTGAGTCCCTCTTTTTCATTTTCTGTCGCAAACACCACTTCGTTTCCTCATAATATGAAGTAGATTTCTTACGGACCGGAATGGAAGATTGCCGTCGTCAGAGTACCATCAAATTCTTGGCGACTTTGGAACAATTTTTGCAATTAATAAACCTTCTTCCCTAACCTATTGCCTTTGTCGGTAATACATTTTTCACCTTCATTAATACTGACAAATATACACGTCCTCCTCTTTACTCGTTATTGCATATCTGCCATTTTCATTTCTTTAAGATTTTACCTACCCTTTCAGCCAGAAATATCCCCTCAATCGATTTTCCTTTAATTTTCTCACGTTCACCCATTTCTGACTCACTCTAACACCTCTTCAATGGCCTTCCTTCTCATATGCTAATTGTATTCCCTTTCCACTATTAACACATCACAAAGGCCTTACATATACGCTAAAAACCTTTCATAAAATATTTAATATCTCAACTATTCAACGATAAGACCAAAATTAAAGTTTTCACTCATCTTTCGACGACGTTTACACTAACGATCCCAAGTCATTAGTTCTCCCAAGCTTTCGTTAATTCTATTCATAGCACTAGAATCCTCCAAATTTATTATTACTATTCCCATTTTCATTGTAACTACTTCCACTACAGGGAATTTTGAGTATTGGTTCAGAATGGGATGGAAGTAAGCATATATGCCAAAAAAGTAGCCATAAACTGAAATGCATTATGATATGCGTAAAATAGATAAAGGATATAATTCATTCCACGATGTCCAATGAAAGTCTACGCAACCTGGGAATCAAATTTATCAATTGGATTAGTGCAACAAATAATTATAATCAACCATTGCTGGCACTTTGAATTTATGACAATAAATAACAGAGTTTCGACAAAAGTGGATAATAATATTGCTGCGAAAGTTTTCGTGAAAACCATTCATGAGCGTCCAAATATACTGCCTAGGCAAGAGCCCATTAGAAATAAGCACCAGGACACAAGATGAGATAAAAGTTATTCTCACAAACAGTAAATAAACAATGCCCACACAAGGTTTCCTTTGAAACTGGATAAGCAAGGTAGCATAATAATTCCAAGGAAGTGGTCATTAAGTTTCTCATTGAGCACAATGGAGGATAGCACACATGAACGACTCATATAATGAACCCAGTAAGACAAAATAAATACACGAAGTTCGCATAGGGTTATCCAAATATTCCCCGTATAAAACTCCCCATAACAAGTTTTAAATTTAAAATGACACACAACCAATTAATAACAGAAAATACAATAAAAAAGAAACCTCGAAACACAGTATTTGGCAACAGAATTTTCCCATGAAAATGTCACGCTACCCTATCACCAATTGTTAACTTTCTGGGGCAAAAATAGACCATTAAAAATTTAGCCGACAAGATCCGCGTGCAATAGGGATTTTGGTCACGATTTAAGTTTTTCACGGCCGAACGGAGCACGTTCTCTCACCGGTACAAAGAGGGCTCACCGCAGGGTTATATATTTTTTGCGAGAAAGAGAAAAACAGCCGCCTGTTTAATTATGGCAGGAAATCAATAATGCAGGGTCGTACTTGGTGTACACACCAAAACAACGCGCTACCACATCGCCCGGCTGGTGACGTGGCGAGGATATCGAGCCGGACCTCGGCGCGTAACTGGACAACTAAGCTCTGGTGATCAAGACCAACGTGAAGCTTCCCTCATAAGGACAAGGTCACTGGCTCCGATTGTCAAAAAAACAAATTCCTTTCCACCCTGCTAAGGATCGGTACAATAAAACAGTTTCCTAAGGTAAATCCCACAACAAGCCACCCTTTATGCATTCCCTAACTGTCTTATGGAACAATTCCTAATACTCGTTCAAAAACCTACCAGCCTCTTGAGATAAGAGCTCGGCGGTTGCTAAAGCAAATGGTTTAGCATCCTGCACTCGATTCTAAGAGAGCGTCCTCGACTAGGTGGGCCTTTTATGAATTGGATTATCATGTCAGTGCACTCTATCTGCTTTAAGTAAGGGGCCACTACAGGAAGAGGATAAAAGCAAAATTTAACTTGCACAAAAACCTAGGATATTCACTCGCATGCTTCGCGTCATTTTCGAGTCGAATTTTAATCCAGATCTCTTTACCGTTTATTCAGTCCAAAACTACATTAATATTAGTGGATTTTCAACTCTGTTCTACCCGGGGCTGTGAGGGGCATTAAAGTCTCTTAAACTGCAAAGTTTCTCCCAAGAATGGAATCACGAAGGAAGTTCACCACCACTAAATAATTACTAGAGTAGTATTCCCTGAATGTTCGTCCCGCACATGATATTAAACGAGGGTATTACTTGGGAAATGGCAGGTTATTAAGCCATTATCACTAATTTACACACCATCCTATTTCAAATTACTTTAGAAATCGAGGGGATCGAGATGGTGCGGGGGCTAACGTACTGGCTTCCCACCCTGAGGGCGCGGGTTCAAATCCCGGCGGTGTTGAATATTTTTCAGAGGTATCTCGATCCCTACTTGAGGTGCTTTGTGGAGGGCACTTTGAGTGAGTACGCCGTCCGTCGGATGGGACGTTAAACTGCGGACCCCTTGGCGCCTTTCGTAAAGAGCAGGCTAATGCCGACGCCGGGTTTCTCTCCACCCTTTATCCTTTCCTGTCCATCCCCTATGGCGCAAATGACCTTAGCTGTCGGTCGCCTCCCCTTAAAACTACTACTACTACTTTAGAAATCGATCGAGTTCTTTTCACGTTCGCATGCCCTCAAACGATAGTCACTTATTCGCCTCGGCACGTGTACTTTAACTTGGAAATATCAAGAATTTGCAATTTTTAAACCACTATACAATTTCAGGTTAAATGCTGAGATTATTGCGTGAACCAAGATGCGAAACGTGCTACCACCTCAGAGATTGGAAAGGTTTTTGTTTCATTGTGGGTAGATAGATAGTCGTCTTCATTTTGGGGCGAGATTGGGGCTATGGAGTCTCTGCTACCACCTAACCCCTCGTCACGCATACACAATATTAAACTTAGAGATAAATTACACAGATTATAAATAAATAACAATAAAATTAATACATATAATATCTTAGGACTAACATACAGCAACACAATACATTAGTTGCTCATTTAATTGTACAAAGATAAGAGGACGTGGCTTACGTGTATACATAAATCAGGAGTGGCTCACTTAGAAAGCAAATGCTGCCCGCAAATTGCTGACTCACCTGAAAAGATGAAAATTTCATTATGTGAAATTTGAAAAAAATTTTGAATTGAAAAATAAATAAATTGAACAGAATTCATCATATTAAATAAAAATTCAGGACGTTAGCTGTCGTGTGAATGAGACGGGAGTACGAGGCTTAGTCATAAAATAATGGGTCATTAGGCCAACAAAAAGTGCCTTTCGGCTTAAAAATTCATTTAAAAATTGTTTCATGTAATAGAAGAAATCCGTTGGCAGCGCCGAAAAAAGTCCTTTTTTAAATTTATTACGGAGCATATTTCAGTAATTTTCATGTCTAAAAATACGCTGCCTAACGACGTAACTTTTTAATTTGCATATTTATTTAAAAAGCATTAAATATTACCTTATAAATCAACTCTGCTAATTAACTAAATCTTAAATGAAGCGCCTAGCATTAAATTTACGAAGAAAGCATTAACACCAAGATGGTCGTCTAGGATGGTGAAGCTAGGAGAGGATACGAAATCTAACCTTCGTAAAAACGAAACCTATTGCTTATGAAATCAGTCCCAGCACTTATCTTGAGCATTCTAGGTCCATCAAAACCTAAGCCGTTTTATTCTAAAATCGAAAAAAATACATACAATAAAAAAAAATTCGCAAACCCACTTCCGAAAAAGATAGATTGGTGATAAAAATACGCTCTTAAGGAAATGTTTCGTTTTGTCCACAAGCTAAGGTTGTGCGGGGTCCCGAATCTAAATCAATCGATTCCCTCCGTTATAAATATTTTAGTAGGGCACGAGATTAGATTCCACACCGTGTCCAGTACTGACCCACCGACCTTAGGGTCAAATTAAAAGTTATCCTACGATTTCCCCTGTTGGCCCTCAATGTCACCCACTATCATGTCTATCGATTGCGTCCGGACGCAGGTGTGAAACCAATGAAGAGGCATCAAAAGGTACGAGGGAAGCAAAGGGACCAAATCGGTGATCAAGAAACCGTTCAATCGCACTGGTTTGCGTGTTAGGGGGAGGGAAAAGGGGACTAGAGGGAAGGTGCAAGCACCGCCCCTCAGTTAAAGTCGTCGTGTACATCAAGGGTCTTTTTCCTCACTCTGTCCCCAAAATTGGATTTTCAGAAAATTGTTTGGTCAAACGGATGTCTTAAACCTTTCCTGAAACTAAAAAATATCCCGCGAGCCGCCACAAGGGCGTGTGACATGGGTTGTCAAGACAACTTTATGCATAAATATAGATAGATCTAGGGAGATAGATTCCAGTACAGATAGATACAAATACTCATTCTTTCCCCGAAAAATCAGAATACATAATAGCAAGAAACCGAAGTCACTTAAGAAATATTAGAAACATTTAATTTACAAATCGGAACAAAATTAAACATTGCAAAGATATCAGGTATACAGAAGTAGGTGCATGTATATGTTAGTTGGTAGTTTGTGTGTTTGCATGAGTGTGGGGTGTACGGGTTTTTGCATGAATGTATACCATGTTTTGTTAGTGGATTGTATTACAATTTGTGGCTTTTGCATGCGGTGTTGTTTTCTTAATTGCTGGTGGCGCCCTAATACCCCCCGCCACACGCCCTTGCGGCGGCTTGCGGAGTATTAAGTGGATGTAGATGAAATATGCAGTTATACATAAACATACATGCACACGTACATAAAAACACGTACACTTGCATGCCCATCTACATACTGAAATAAATGGTGTACTCAAGTCATGCTTTAAAATTTGGTTCTTGAATTAAGGATTCAGTGCGTTCACGTCTGATTTTAATCTGACTAAGTACCGTGCGAATGAGTACTTGAATCCGTCACTGACGGTATCTATCTTTCATATTTCACCATGGTGGTCCCATATGCCGATGCAATTCGGAGCCCTAATGTAACTTCGACTGATCTCTAAGTTTCTAAAAAGTCTTACTTGTTCTCGTCGTGACTCAAAGGTCTCCCATCCCAATGCCTCCAAAATATCTGTCCCTCGTGATTACGTTCGACCTGCAAGTCATTAAAAAAAAAACTAATGCTCCGGAACACCTATAAAAGCGGACTTAATACCACGAATATGCTTAGATTATGCTCTCGTAATCGTCCGGATTCAGCTCGGGGAAAAATTGCAATTGTGTGAACATTTTCGTCACTCCCCCGGTATCGTTAACATTTCAAGATTATGTTTGAGTGAATAAGAAGCTACAATTCACTGATTTCAATAGTGATACATAATTACGGTTCAAAGATTTCCAGAAAATACACGATAAAAAGCGCAGGGGACAGTTTTCGGGCAGGTGCGTTATAATGCAGGTTTAAACCTCCTGAAACACCCCAGCACTAGAAGGAAAGCCGTCTACCAAGTTTATTCCAACATAGGAACAGGGTGAAGCCACGACAGAATGCGGTAGTGAGATGAGGAGATAAATGTAGCGAATCGTTATTTCCTCCCCATACTTTTCCCTCTTGAATTTCGCCGAGCATTCACTCCCTTCCTCCCCCATTTGCAACTTCGTCTATTGCAAATCGTACCATCTCGTACGATTTACTTCATCCATTCTTTTTCATAACAAAATCTTAACGCTTCTTGAGCAACCCAACATCCTACTCTACAACAAGTCCCTTTTCATCTCTATGTACTTTCTTCCTCCCTTCATCCCCTCCAACATCCCTAGACTATTCCTGCCCTTTCCTCATATGCCTAACATTCTCCCCTCAATTACCGTCTTCACCATCCCACTGCCGGTCAATACCCCCTTCATCCACTTTTCCTGCCTCCATAGGATTTCTCCCAACAATCCTATCTCCTCGCCCGCCATACCTAGAAATTCCTCGTTTGTTTTCCTTTCGGTCCTTTTCAGCTTCTCCATCCTTCTCCACACCCACATTTCAAAAGCCTCCAATTTACGTCTATCATCCTGCTTTAGTGACCATGTTCCCGCGCCGAACATAACTACGCTCCATATCAAAGTTTTGACTACCCTTTTCTTAGCATCCTTACTCAACGTCCCTGCCATCACCTTCCTCCTCCTAGTGAAAGCCTCTTTTTCTACTGCAATTCTTCTCTTTATATCCCTACTACTTTGGAAATTTTGGTCCAAAACACTTCCCTGATACGAAAAACTGTTCCAACTGTTCTAGTATGTAGATGTTCCGCACAGGTCAATCAGTAAAGACAGTCAGAACAAATCAATCAGGTCAAATCAGTATCAGGTCAAAACCAATCGTTTTATTTCAGAAAAATCTCTAAAATCTACTAAGTTTTTATTTCATTCACCATGAGATTTCACAATAGTTGGACCAGTCTATCGAATTAAAAAAAATCACTCAGTCTCGACTTCAATCACTGTATGTATTTAAGTTTTCGAGTACCGAGTTCGGCGAGTGGCAACCTTACAAGGCGAGAGGGTGCAGAGCGGCGAGGACGCCCCGAAAACAAAGGCGTCGCGACGAGAGAGGACGACGGGGAGCCCACTTTAAAATTTCAAAAAAATAAAAAGTAGGAGGTGGCGGTGATGGCGGCGGAGAATAGACCGCGAGAGACGTGTGTGCGCTCCCGTGGACGGAAAATGGAGTGGTAGGGTCAAGGAAGGTTGGGGGGGGGGAGGGGGTTCGATAGAGGGGCGAAGCGGCAATAATCGACAAGGCACGTGTCGGGAGAAATTTGCTTATTTTTTTTCTTCCAATGTCGCTTTTCTTCTTTTTCCGCCTCCCTACCGTACACACACACAAACTCACTCCCTCCGCTCAACTCGACACAACCCCCGGTCGACAACAGGTTGCCGTAAAAATGCCAACACCGTGCTTCCTAGGGTGTAAACATGGACATACCGATAATCCCCGTGATGCGACCGACTGGTAAAATTAGTTGCGAGAGGCAAAGAGCGTCTGAATCATAATTTTTTCTTAAAAACCCTTTCGTCGTGTTGAGTTCAGAAGTGAAAGGGAATTGAAAAACTTGAAATATCAGAAGTTAAGGAGAGCAATTTTAGGGAGATGCGGTTCCATTTAAAAAATTAAAAAAAATATCTCACGTCAAGTTGAAGTTATTGCAAATTTGCAAATGAAAATAGCTAAAAGCCTATGCTTGACCTTGGAAACGGTCGGAAAAGTCTCGACTGAACTTTTTCAATTGATCTCCTTGATATTTTTCTTACACGGAAAAATGTGGATGATGTATTGCAGAAAAGTGCAGCACCCGAGTGTCGGTGCCTGGTCACTCCGACCTTAGAGTAACGACAATACTTCAACTTTGCAAATTTATTTAAAAATGCCATAACTTGTGATATGTCCTAATTCGAGATCTTGGTTACATCGTAAGGATACATCACATTTTGGAGAAATGTTACCATAAAAAATATTGCTCAAGTAAATTCAATTACGCCTCTTTAAAACGATTCACACCAAAATTACCTCAAGTATCTTTAATCACTTCATGTAACGGAATTACGCCTGTAGGGGGCAGGGTTTTGATATGCCAGCTGAAATGTTAGGATCCTATGATTTCTTATTTTATGCGTTTTTCTTGAAAATAAAAATGGCAAATCACTTTCTGTTTTTCCACCCGGGGCTAATCTACATTTATTTTTATCGGAACTGTGCACCCATACACAAAAAATTTTATTATATTTGCATGTGGCACAATCTTTCACTTCATTGTACATTCCAGACAAAATAACGCTTAAGAGCAAACATAATGGCCACGAAGAATAAAAGTATTTTCCAAATATTAATGAAAGAAACTTTAGATGGGCCACTTAGCATTCGATACTCCAACCCAGGTTTTGATTTTGTCAAAGGTCGCATTCCAAGTTATTTTAAAGGAGTTTTTCTAGGTTGCTCTAAAAAAAATAAGTTTCTTTACTAACTCAAGTCCTACTAAAATAGCAGCCGGATTTTATCATACGTAATTATTTTTGCAATATTATTCATCCTTTCATTAAAAGATTCAATTAGCGATTAGAAGCGTTTCCACGGATAACGACTCTATATTCCAGATTTTAAGTAAGCCCACTGATTAGAGAGGTTTAGTACGGCTTTTTTCCGGACTCCGTGTTTCTTACTCTAGATGTGAAGCGAAAGAAGATCGGTTATCATTCCTACCTTTTACGCCTTACCCTTTCGAGAAAGGCACTGCCAAGAAAACCCTAATTTTAGGTTACGAAGGGAAACTTCGCCCTTTATACCCATGTCTTTCATAGTAACCAACCGTTACTCCTAAATTAATCATCTTTCACAACTTTCATATTCGCGCATTGTTTCATAAAGGCAATTAATTCTTCACTTGCGTCTTATACAGCGCGTCCTATATCACCTAATCAAGGAATTCCCTGAGTTATCCAGATTTTCCAAAGGATATTTTCAGGAATCCAAAGTGTATAACATCCACTAACAAGGTGATGTTTGGGCAAATGTTGATCATTACTCCCTGCAGCGGCCAGAAATCACGAGGAATGGTTGGTAGTCCAACTGTGATATTGGATGCGTAACATAAAATACTGCTGCATTCAGAAAAATACAAAAAAATGATGAACAATAACCAGTAATTACACCGTCTTCTGAAGCAGATATTGCATTGTGATCACAGCTTACTGACGGTGGATCCTATACTTAAAAGTAAAAGTTTACCTGGAAAATTAAATCTAAATTCTGAAAACATATTGATGTTCTACTAAAATGGCATAAGTCATAAATAATGCCAACAGTGTGGAGGGCAGTTTCATTAAAAGGGCATCAATCTCATCGATCAAGTAGAAGCGTTAAAATCACTCAATGAGCACGAATAAAATTACTTCTAGGCAACCATATGACCGAAAAAAAAGGAAAAATTTACTCAGAGCAACAAAAATCATGGAGAGAAAAAACCGCATACCAATAAGCATTAGGGAATACTAGAAAAATAAAAATATCCATAGGAGAACATATCCAGGCCTTTATTGTCTGGTAAAAATTGAACCATTTACTCAGTTCAGTATAGCCTCTAAATGGAGGGTCAAGAAGGGAAATTGCTCCGAAGAACTGATGTCTTATGAGTGAGTAGGTAAGCTTTCTCAAAGCCATCTCAAATTGAAAGGCTGGGGAAATTTTCAATTATAAATGTCCTAAATACTGATTTTTTGAGAAAATCCGACAAATTCCCCGAGTGTTTCCCGAGTTTTCCAGATGAGTGAAACTCCCTGAGATTTTCCCAGGAGCTTCCCAGGTTACCGACAACTACTTTAATATTCTTCGTCTTCAGACTTATGGCTACTTTCAAATGGACATCATTTGCTTTAGGTTTCCCTCAATTGGTGATAATTGAACAATTTCGTTCATTCGTTCATCGCATACGGTAAAATGTCCTGTAGAAACCGTGCACTGGTCGGTCCCTCGGCCATTCGTGCTCCTGCACAATGACTCTGAAAATGGCGTATTTAAGGTTGAAGTGCATATCCATATTCCGATGTGGAAGGGATAGTGAAAATGGGAAGACGGCAATTTCAATGAAACTTCAAGATCATCGGCATCCAACATTCACGCCCGTGAAATCAATATATATTAGTGAATCAGCCCTCCCGAAGTGTTTCCATCAAATTTATTTCACGCTACATTTTATGTTTAACTAAAATAAAGCATATCCAGCCATTCACTCATCTAATATAGTACCGTCTCATGATTCGGCTCTCAACAATTACACTAAATAGTCCAAAACAAAGTGAAACGCTTCTCTCGTATTAGTTCATCCAATCCACAATTTTCCATGACCAAAAATATACCACAATGTAATTTATTAAAAAGGCCATCACGAATGACATTAAGGTATTTTTTTCAACTTGGTAACCTCCGAACCTCTTGTAACTCATTTTCCGGACCGAGAGCATGAAATAATAAAACGAAGTATACTTGTACGAATGGAAACGTGAGATTCAAATGATGAGAGTATTTTGGGGGAAAATACTGATTTTAACACTGTCTCAAGCGTTACCTGGTAAAAGTCTTTCATACTAGGTGTAAATGAGGGAAGACAAACTTGGAAGATTCCACCAGAATGTAAGATTTACCCAGAAAAATACTGACATAAAAATCGTCTTTCACTTTAAAAGCCACTACTTTGCGGTTAAAAATACACAAATTCGCTGTGATTCCTATTTTAGGCTTCCGACCCATACTTCCTCCGCATTTCTTCCCTACAATTTTCGCGTCGCTGAGATTTGCTCCCCAGCTTTCAAGAAACCCGAGGTTCGCACTACACCCCGTTCCCGGGTCGAATTGAAGAAAAGAATAAATAGAAAAGAAAAAATAAGAAAACACAAATTACGCACGGCAATGCGCACTCGGATCCTGAAAGAGCGAATCCCTTCGGAAAAAAACCCCGCGGATGGCGGAAGGCGAGGCCGACAAAGAGCGAACCTTCCCCCCCATCCCCCACAAAGGAAGAAAAGCTGCCACCGACTGAGAGAAAGAGGGAGAGAAGTGGAGAGGAGGAAGACGAAACGACTCACCCGTGAACGTACAAACGTGGAGCGCAGGGAAGATGGCACATCAGAGAAAGAGAAGCGGCGACCCGGGAGGAAGGCGAAGAGATATGATGGATGGGGCGGAGATATCGCGTGGGAAAAATACACGGACAGCTACCGAGGACGCGGCAGAATGCGCCCGAGGTTGGTTGGGGAACGGAGGAGAGAGAGAGAGACGGAGAGGGACTCTCCTCACTTTCCCTTATTCGTGGGCATCCGCAAGACCCCCGCGCCGAAAGCCACTTTTCGTCTGCCGCCCACACCAATCTCCTTCCCGACACATCGTCTGCGCGGGCAAAGATTCTTTTTCTTTTCCGCTCATTCCGTTCCCTTTTCATTCACCTGCCTCCCCTTCCCTCAACCCCGACTTCCCACAATTTCCTCCTCGCCTGAGTAGTCGTAGATAGGAGGAGAACGAGAAATAAGGAAGGATAAAAATCTCAGAAAAGCAAAATAAAAAATTCCAACGTACACAACCCTTCCACGAAACCCGGCAATAGTGCGGTCATGGCAGAAACGCCTCTTCTCGCTCAGCATGATGGGAACGGTCACGCGATGGCCGAGAACATCCTGGGCACGGTCGGGGTGAAATAGCGGGGTAGAGGAAGAAGGAGAACGATTGCGAGAGAGGGGGATATTTAAGGCCGTAAGGTATAGGATTCAACGCCAAGAGGGCGCGAATACGGACTATTTTATTCATTCATTCGTTTCGGGAGATTCAAATCAATACAATATACCTTTCGAAAAAAGAGAAATCATAATTTATATTTTAATTATATCACTTTAACATCTTTCGGAAACTTCTACGTACGAGGAGGTAGACACGGAAGGGGAATTCAAATTTTCATACTGGCGTTTATTTTTCTACCCGTGACTGTATGTGCACATATCGTAATTGCGAACAACATGAAGGACCTCTACTTCAATTATGTAAGAAATTGGCGGAGAGTCGGAGTGCGGAATTTCAATAAGTTTCCATAATGGTGGTTTGAGGGGGTTCATTAGGAACCTTACGTTGGCTTCGTTTATTATAATATTTTTTCGGCCACTGTTCATGGCGAAAGAACTTCATGTACCCTTCATCAATTAAGAATATAATGTGCAAATATTCTAACTAATGCAATTGACATTTCATTATTATTCGCACTTATACATTTATTAACCTAATTTAGTAGTTAAATAGTTTTGTAACGCTTGTCTTCATCTGCTGTATCCACTCAAATGCCAATAAAATTAAAGTAATTCACGATGGTGTACTTTTTTAAGAACAAAAACCTAACTGATCAGCAAATAATCGCAGTGTAAGAAGCTTTCGACAGACCTAAGCGGGCCTTTTGTCCCTTGTTTTACGAAAAAAAGAGATTATTTTAAGAAAAAACAATGGCACCTACTGAGATGTAAAACTTTAATTCCTTACGGGTCCTAAAAAGGGGATGGTGGAGTGTAAAAAGCAGAAAAAGGTCAAGTATTTTAAGTAATCCTACTTGCCAGTGAGAAATAAATTGCAGGCTTTTCCATGATCCATCAAAGACCTAACTTCAACGTTAGACTAGCGTTAAACCCCAGTAATCAACCCAAAGTTTACTAAATAAGCAAGGGTATCGAGTTCACCTAATACTAAACCCAACGCTGTGTGGTATTCACAATTACGGGTAGAGAGGCGAGTACTTATCCCTGTGCCACCTGTGGTTTCCCAAGAAGACCACGTATCCAAAAAATCACACAGATTGGGTGAAGATGATGGCGTCCAGGGACGTCCCGGGAATCGAACGCGTACACCCCGGTCAGTGGTCAAGCGCTGCATCTATTGGACTATCACGCCCAGACTAGGATTAATCATATGTAATGACTTGACATCCCGTATAATTATTGCCCATGTCGGCACCAACGATGCTTCTAAGGTACGGGTCCGAAAGGATTTTGGGTGCCTTTAGGGACCTAAAACCCGAAAACGAGTTTAACGATGACACTAAAGGAATTATAATGGCCCCACACTAATTAGGTAGATCAGACCACAAAGATAAAATAAGGGAGATAGACTCCAGTACATATAGATACAAATACTCATTCTTTCCCCGAGCAATCAGAAATCATAATAGAAAGAAACCAACGTCACTTTAGAAATATTAAAAAACATTTAATTTACAAGTTAGAACAAAATTAAACATTGCAAAGATTTTAGGTATACTTGTAGGTTCATGTGTATGTTAGTTGGTTGTTTGAGTGTTTGCATGTGCGTGGGGAGTAAGTGTTCTCGCATGAATGTATTCCATGTTTTTTTCGTGGATGTATAAATTTGTGGCTTTAGCATGAGGTTTTTTTTCTTTTCTTTCTAAATTACGGGTGGAGACCTAACACCCCCCGCCACACGCCCTTGCGGCGGCTTGCGGGGTATTAAGTAGATGTAGATGTAAATGTAGACATGAAACTGCGAATGTCATCAAGCGCTGTTATCAAAGTTATGATGATAATAACAATAATATGCGTCCCATTACATCCATAGTCTTATCTACAATTATTCGATTGACCATGGACAAGTCGATTCAACGAACGAATAAGGACGGTCGACTTAGCAGGGATGGTTCAGATGTAGGCTGTACCACTACTCGGGGTAAGTTTTTTCACCAACAATCGCTAATAAAAATAAATCTCAAAGAGAACGCGTGGCGTGGACCGTAAAAGTGAGCTGAAGAACGCCTACGGGGAAGGAAAAAGGGAAAAGAACTCCGGCCAATTTTCTTTCCGAATAAAACCTTGGGATAAAAGATTTCCAGCGCCCTACTTCACCCGGAATAAAATCTCGGAGAGGATTACGACAAGAAATTGGCTTTGGCGCTGTTATCAACCGGTGGACTCCATTGCCTTTGGATACCGAAGAGAGTAACCCCGAGAGAATGGCCTACCCCTCTAATCAAAGGAGATTTTTTTATATTGGGATCCATAAAACGGGTATCAGCACCCGAAGACGTGGTCGCATAAAAATCATTTAGGATTACTTCAGATTAAATTAACCATCGAAATATAATTTTAAAAAAAACAGAACCATAGGAGATAACTTTCATGAAACGCTTGTACGTTACAATGCGACAAGGTACCAAAAAGTTTACCATGAAAAAAAATGAAAATTTCCGAACCCTTAATTAAAACGAAAAATAAATTTTCCTTCTCTCAAGATTTAACAATACGCAGCTTTCATTTAGGTTAAGTCAATTGCTTAATAGAGATGAACACAAGGCCGTCAACCTATCACTTTTTCTCATGCAATAAAACTTACAGGAGAACTTCGCCGAGTCGACAAGTTTTTTAATTAAAACTCTCGAAAACAGCTTCATCAGAGGCCCACTTGAATTAAAACTTTCCCGGACAACACCAGAAAAATATATAAAAAAATAATCGTATCGGCACAATATGTCGAGCGAGGAAACATTTAGTTAACGTTATTTACGCGACCTAACTTCATTTAAGGGTGGGCTTAATTTGAAAAAAAGTATTTTTAAACCCAACAGTAATTTCAGGTGGCCCCAACAATCAACCAAGTGTTCCAAAACGAGCTAATAGTTACTTCGCTTGAAGTCTCCGAATATCTCGTACGAAAAGCAAGTGCATGTAATCAATTATTGCGCAATTCGATTCAATTTTTTCACCCAAATGTTAGATTTACAAATGCATTGCCGTGACAAACCGAACATGTGGGTTCATACAGTTATTATATTCAGCTTTGAAGAAATTTTTCGTATTTGATGAAACGAAAGCCATCAGGAATTGCATCGCGCAAACGTCGGAAATGATGCGTCTATTGTCTATTGCATCCTTCATTCGAAAGAAGCATATAAATGATTGAGATGTCTTCAGTTAGCTTTCTAGAATGGCGCGCTTCCACACATCGTAACACGTATCGCAGACTTACCCTAAAAAAGATTTGGAATTAACTCTCCTTCGTGAATTAAGGAGGAAGCGATGAGGACGCGAGATGACATTAACAAATTTATGATACGATGCTCAAAAGCGAAAAACTAAAAATTATTATTTTCTAAGATGAATAGTAATGCCTTTTTTGGCACAACATTCGGCAGTATATATACAGGTGGTACCTGTAGGTATGTGCTGAAATATTGACTATAGTCGATCAGTTTAAGTAATTACAAAATTGAATTCTTATGGATTCAATGCTTCTTACAATGCCATCTCGAGGACATTAACTAGACGATTGAACTATGCCAAGTTAAATTTAAGATAGTAAAAGTATAAGTAATATAAAAAGTATGACCAAGATAAGTAAAAGTCCCATAAAATTTATTTCACTTAAGCTGAATCAGAATTATCTTTTAGGTTCACCGCCAAATTAATTGAACTAATATACATTATCTTATTCCAAAATGTACGAACATTTTTGAAAGAAAAAATTAATTATTACAACGGCTATTCAACAGCTGGATTTCACGAAATGATCTAGAAATATAAAACATAAAACTTGAGGAGTCTTCTAGCTCTCACTCCTTTCGCATTGCATTAATAAAAAAATTACATTTATGAGCATCCCATTTTGTTAGACGAGTTGACTTTTAACGTTTTAATTTTAACATTTTGTTGTTCCTAACATAAGAACGAGTTTATCAAAAATTAATGAACCAAGAAATACTAAAAAAATGAATTTTTAAACATAGCATAAGTATATGTAACAACCAAAAACTTAATACAAATTTTTTTTAAAGCCCTTAAATTTACACAATTTTCACATCGTACAGATAGTTCCTCTGCTTTCCTAAAACAGCACTTTTGGAATGCGCACGCCAATTACGGACCCGACCCGAGGAGGCGTCAATCAAAAATGCCTGGGAGGCCCTGCTCTAAAGCCAGCGGTCTAATTAAAAGACTGGCCCTTCGATTCGCCGATCGAACCCGGAAACAAGAGCTCCGCTAAGCCGCGGCAGCGCGACGCGCGGAAACGAAAAACGTTCATCCACGAATCGGGAAAAAACGGCAGAGATTAGCAAGCTGAGCCGACACCCGGAACCGCTACCGAAGACCCAAACATCCCTTTTCTCTGCGAAAAGATGAACAACAGCTAAACCCCGCGGACTAAGGGCGGCACGAATGGACGTCGGACGCCCCCTGACACACAAAACGGCAACGCAATGCGCGCCGCGGAACGAAGGGGGTGGAGTGGAAGCGAGGCGGAACGAGGCCGAGCGCTAAATTCGAGTCACTAGGGCTCTCCAATCCGCACTCATCAAACCCGACTTATAAAGTGGAGCGTAACGAGGAGGAGGGCTCTTTTTCCCACGGGAGGGGAGTCGAAAGTGAGCGCTGGAAGGCGCGCACGGAACGACTGAAGGGAGTATAAATTTACATGTGTGTTCGTGTGCATTAGAGTCGATTCGAGTGGCGTGAGATCCCCTCGGAGGCAATACACACGCACTGCACCGCCCACCGCATCACTCGGGAAGATATTTTAGTGCGGAGAGAGGGAGTATAATGGAGAAATGCGAGAGGCCATTTCCCTCCTTAATGGCCTTGGCATTCGATCGACGGCATTTTCCGCTGTCCGCCGACGGAGAAGAGCTGGGGCACGCGGAATTTCGAGCCCAGTCGGTCAGAAGACCATCCACCCAGACCCTCCCTCATTTATGGCATCCTATGTAAGTGCCAAGGCGGCCGGGGATGAGGTGGTTCACTTTAGGTTTGTATCACAGGGAAACAAATATTTTTCCACGCCTCGATATGCTTCACGTATGGCTGAGATGAACACGTAAGTTGGGGAACAAAGTCTCATCCAAGTATCCCCCATAAACTAAACCAGGTAGAACTGTTCACGTATTCAGGAGGCGTTTTAAACGAATGTGGACAAAGTAGTAAGGACATCAAAAGAGCAGCTTTGTCAAGTAATGAAGCTTTAACAGAGCGTAGTGAATTGACGAGAGAGAACATGCATGAAGATGCAAGGAAAAGACGACTGAAAACCGTAACTTGGAGCGTAATATTGTACAGCTCGGAAACTTAGTCGTTACACGACGACGCGATAAAGTGCACATTGGAGACTTTTAAAACGTGGGTGCGGAGTGGGATGAAAAAGTTAAATTTACGGAAGGGAAAACAAATGAATAAGATACATGTTAGGGGATAGGTTGATCGGAGTAATTTGAAGACGGCAAGAGGGAATAGACGGTATATTGAGTGGCAATCGAATCTGAAGACCGTGATATACGTGTACTTCGGAGGGTAAGCGAAAGGAGAGGCAGAAAAAGAATAGGTGTATTGGAAAGAATGATAGGAAGAAGAAAAAATGTGGAGACGAAGAATGACTAACTGTCATGGAGGGATTTAGAGTAATTAGTTTCATGTCGGGATGAGGAGCTTAGAAATCTAGACGCACTTAGTCCCCAGGTCCGTTAAAAACCTATCTTTAGACCACTCTTAATAATAGTAATCCGCTTCACACCGTTCCCTCGCTGGGTTTTTTTTCAAGTTTGTGAAGTTGGAGATTTCGAAGAATAAATTGTGAGGGCAGAGTTGATATTGCACATTGATTGAAAAAAATCACATGAAGTTTAATGGGAAAAATTCTTCTTGAAAAATGTCATTAACTAAAGGACATTAGCAGGACGGCGAAACCCATGCGAAAATTTGCAAAATAAAACTGAGATTCCATTGTCGGCAAAGTTCATTGGGAATAACCCTTCATAAAAGATACGTCTACATAACTGATTCATGTTAATAAAAGAGAGCCAAATGATAAACTAACCGTGTTTCATCGTCCTGCGTATATTTTACACATGCATGTGGACAGAAACGCACAAAAGGACGAACACAAGGCTAATAGGGAAGGTGCTTCTATCCCTAGGTTAAACCTATGCATATCCCGATGAATATATTTATTCGTAGCTTCAATTTATAGATTAAGACATGGCTGATAAGAAATTTATTCTGCTACTGGAAAGACATACTAAGGAACACTAAATAAATGTGAATATTGAATTAGCTTTACATCTTCTATTCGCCCAAAAAGAGAATTAATTCGCTCTCCGAAGTAGCACCCCATAGGAAAGCCAGACGAACTGCAATTCTTGTTACCGGATCACGTTATTTTCCCTATACGAACATAAATTGGGGCAACTGGAATTCCAGTATGCTAACGGAGGGGAAAGGAAAATTAAACCCAGATGTATTACACCAAATCATGGGCTACTGTTTGCCTAATAAAGTAAAATTATCCAGGAATACATCCCAATTAAGCAGGAACATGTTTGAATATCTGTCTACTACACCACCAAAATGACCTAATTACTGTTCTATCAGGCTAAATATTTACGCTATGGTAATTATAACTATTGTTATATATACTACCTTGATCAAAAATTTCCCGGAATTTATTCAGAAAATTAAAAATACAAGTTTATTCATCTAAATCTATATTGTCCCCTTCAAAGTAATCCCCATCGACTGCAACACACTTATGCCAGCGCTTGATCCAATCCTCGAAACATTTTTTATATTCGGTTTTCGGTATGTCCATCAGTGCTTCCTGCGATTTTTCCATTACTTCCTCTCGGCTGCTAAAACGCGTTCCCCGTAATGGTTTTTTAACTCGATTGAACAGAAAGAAGTCACAGGGAGCCAAATCAGGTGAATTCGGTGGCTGTTGGATGGTATTTGTTGCATTTTTCGTCAAAAAATTACGAATAATGATAGCACTGTGCGACGGTGCGTTATCATGGTGCAAAATCCACGAGTTTTCTGCCCACATTTCTGGTCTCTTTCGGCGAATTGCTTCACGCAAACGTCTCATAACGCCCAAATAATACTCTTTGTTTACTGTCTGGCCTTCTGGCAAAAATTCATGATGCACTACACCGTTGTAATCCATGAAAACCGTCAGCATTGCCTTCTTTTTTGACTGAAAACGACGTGGTTTTTTTGGTCTCGGCTCATTTGGTGAACGCCATTCACTTGCCTGATGTCTGGATTGCGTGTCGTACTCATAAACCCACGTCTCGTCTCCAGTAATGATCCTTTTGATGAATGTGGGATCGGATTCAGCCTCGCAAATCATGTCTTTTGCGACGTCAACACGGTCTCTTTTTTGCATGAAATTGAGGTCTTTCGGCACCAACTTTGCTGCTACACGACGGAAACCCAAATCATTAACCACAATGTCTTGGGCGGATCCATAGGCAATGTTCAAGTCCTCCGCTATTTCTCTGATGGTTAATTTGCGGTTATTGACCAACATTTCTTTTACTTTATCAATTTTTTCACCGACTTTCGATGTCGATGGTCTGCCACTGCGTTCATTATCTTCGATTGACTAACGACCACTTCTGAACCGCTCGTGCCACTGGTAAACGACCGTTTTTTTTAGAGAATCGTTGCCGAAACACTTTTCCAACATTCCCAACGTCCGTGCGCCACTAAATCCGTTTTTACGCAAAATTTAATACAAGTTCGTTGTTGCAAATTTAAATCCATTTCTGAAATTGTAAAAAATCGCCAACACACACAGAGATAGATGTACTCTTGGCTACGTAACTTTTGCAAATGTCAAGTTATGACACTAAGATTTAAACGGAATATCAACAACAGATGTACCAATTTAACAAAAAAAACAGAACTCAAATCGGAACGATGGGAGCGCCACACGGTGGTTATTCCGGGAACTTTTTGATCAAGGTAGTATATATATATATATATATATATATATATATATATATATATATATATATATATATATACATATAAATATTTTATATATATATATATGTATGTATTGTACTAAATGTTTCGTTCAACTGATGTTAAATTGTGTTTTGTGACTGGTTTAATTACCTTATTCTATGCATTATGTAAACCTGTTTCACTCCATAGGTTTCAAAACCTCATGTAACATGTATTCTGCTTCAAGGGACTTTGCTCCCAGAGCAATAAAAATTGTTTATTATAATTTTTTTATTACAGTTGCACATGGGGTGAATACCCTCCCACAGCCCATATCCCTTCAATTACTTTAAAGTCACCATTGAAAAACTTATTAGCGATGTCAAATCTATCAATTTATAAATTTAATTAATTTTATATTAGGCATGCATACATGTATAAATAACTTAACGTAGGTAATGTAAGTATGCTTCCGTTATTACACACACATTATGCATGCATACATGTCATACCAATTCACGTACGAGGGTATAAAACCCTTTGGGAATAAAGAAACACAACCAAGCCTCAATATCGATTGCAAAGCTGCTCAAATATCCTCTCTCTGAAAACGTAATCAACTTTAATAGCCATCCGGAAGCGTTTGATACACAAGCTACTTGATATTAATTTCTCATTTTCTCTTTATGATCCAGGCATGAATTACTTATAGATAATTTTGAGGAATGTGTCAAACACTTTATTTCATACATCAATTACAACCACCCCCTCACACACTCCTCAAGGATGAAAGCAGATTCCTCACGAGCATCGAATGGGATTAGCTATGTAAAGGCATATATTAGATAATCATAAACCCTTCAGACTTCCTTATCAAAAATTCATTTAGATCTCCGGTTTCTTGAATCGGATACGTTTGGTTTTTGAAAGTTCAAAATGGCCTGGGCCTCGTATAATAAATACTTGACGCGGAATATTTTCCATTAATCAATACGTCATTTTACTTGGAGAAGGTACAAATTTTAGTCAGTTTTAAAAAATAAAATCAGTTTTTTCAATACCTACATTCACTTTTTGCTATTTAGACATTTCCTTTTTTTAATTTTTATTTTATATTATTTTCAACATTTTTAAATTTATTTTATTGCATTATTCAATAATATATAAGTAGTCAACAATCCATTGTTAACGCTACCGAGACAATCGTTTAGCGTATATTAAAATTATTATTAGGCAGTCTATATTTTAAGGTATGCTTTGGATGGACATAGACAGAACACCGATACACTTTATAGCCTCGCATGCTCTCTATTTTGTATCTCCCTGCATTCCATCCAACATACCTATCCTTTTCATCCCCCTCCTCGTTTTTTCTACCCTCCATCGGTCTTTGTCGCCACCTTTGGATGTCTCCCAACAGCCCTATCACCTCCCATAGCATGTCTGATACTTCTCTGTTTGTTCTGCTTTCCATCCATTTCACCGTTTCGATCCTTCTCCAAAAGTACATCTAAGACGTCTCTAACCTACACCGATCATCTCGCCTCAACGACCACATTTCCACGCCGTACAAAACCATGCTCTATAACACAGTTTTAACAAGCCTTTTCCATTTATTGATGCTTTCCTCAAAAAATAAAATGGACATACTTCACGGACGAGTTTTGGCTCTAGGGAAAAATTAAATCTGAAAATTTACAAAAAGAAAATCGCAAAAACCCGAATTAACAGCAGAGCATTAACACCAAGAAAGAGGCCGAAAGTCAAGAAAGGAAATTCGACACACTTCATTATTAACTGTAAATACAATAGACGGATAATTTATTAGGTAATTATCATACATATTTTATGGAAATTATTAACCGACTAACAAGATATAAAGAGCGAATTGAAAATACCAATGCATCCTCAGGTGCCTAGTTCGGTACAACTACGTAGTTTCGACGCCGATGCGTTGAAACTAGTTGTACCGAATAAAAATTTAGTGGAAAGATACATTGGTATTTTTACTTCAGTGATAATGGATTTCCACAAAGTTAAGCCTGAAAACATCGAATAAAACATATAAAGAGTTAGGTTTTGCTGTTCTAACCGAAAGGGATTAAAGTAAGCTAATATAACTAATAAAAGAACTTGAAAGACATTAACCCACCACGTTCTAATGGAAACATATGGCAATTTCGTTAAAGATATCTAATAAATACTATATGGTGAGACAGAAAAAGCACATGAAAATTTAGCAGAAGTAGTTGGAATACAAGTGTTACCGCGGAATATCTCTCAATCCTTTAGGGCAAATTGGAATAAATTTTTGTCGACATCGTCCCGACATATCACAAGAAATATTTTGGGCAAAGATTTCGTTTCCTCAATTTAAATCCGAAAACCTAACCTTCGATGCATAATGACGTAAACAGTAAAGTTGAAGACCAGCTGAAGATGAGAGTCGTAAAATTGAACACTATGCTTAACCAACTCAAGGCTGTAGAACACGAGTATAACTAGCGAAAAATCTACTTGGATTTATCAAGGCATTCTATGGAAATAGGAATGAGCAGTGTAGTACAAGGTGATGTATTACATTTCGTTAGCCAAGGCAGAAGTTACAAGGGGTCTGATGACCTTAACTTATTTGTGCTGATGTAGAGAAAAATGAAACCTTATGCCTCGAGAGTGGCATTGAACGGTTCAGAGGCAAGGCCATGGGGAAAATAGGATAAGGGTATAATGGAAGCTTTAAGGATAGGCATACACAGAAGGATGGAAAAATGATCTGCAACGAGAGGAAAACAAGAAAACAACTGTTAGGGAGGTTTGTGAGGGAGATAAACATGGTTAAAGGTGAAATAAGAGAGAGATATAATAAAAGTGATCAGATAAGATAATGGGAAAATAGGGATATTTTGAAGGATATTATAAGAGGTAGACTGCTACAAACAAAAAATGGGTATATGGAATATAATCCTTTTGGATGATAGACGGGGGATGAAAAAATGAGCTATTGCTCTTCAAAAATGGTAAATTTGTTTTAGATCAATAACGAAAGTCCATGAGGATATAAAGTAGATTTCAGGGACTTTACAAAACCTACCTCCTTAAAGTAGGCTAACTACAAGTATAGCCCAACTACTAGCCTAGCCTAACTACTTGTATAGTCCAATGGCTAGGGGCAACTGGAATGACGGAGGTTAGGGCATAGTCAGGAGATACGGGCATAGTCAATAACGCACCTATCGGCCATTCCATGCTGATTACAGTAGCTATCATTACACTTTCAAAAGTTTGTCACTCACTCATGAACGCAGTGGACATTAACTCTGCTAACAAAGCAATTGGAAGTTTTAAAGGTTATCGTGCTTCCATAATATAAACAGACTCCAAAGAATAATATTGTTTTATAAAGGGAAAAGCAATGACCATGATATCCATGTTCCAATGTTGATATAATCGTTCCTCCTACGATTGCTCGACGTCGGACATCCTCAGATAATGATGCGAGATAAAGATATATGTAGAGCGCAAACAATGGTGCCATTAAACAGTGAGCGAGCAGTTTAAAAAATTATTTACGACAGTGAATCTCACCGATTACTAACAACACAGGGACAGTCTCGCTATTTCGCCCTGGTGACATTGAGCTATTTGGTACACGGACGGCTGGCATCACTTTCATTGCAATTGTAAGCCCAACTTAGCACAATAACGATGCTCTAAGCGAGAAACTTCACGGTAGAGTACTAATCGCGGGACTAAGAGGATGAGCACGTTCAATCTTGAGTTCACCAGCCAAAGTTGTCATCACGGTCCCTATCAGCGAAAAGACGACGGAGGAATAACATTTCAAGATGAAACCATTGCTAACTCAATTGGGATAATATATTTTATCAACTGCCGACGACGTAGATCACCTCCACGAGTTAGTCGCTTATATTTGGTAACAATTGAAAAAACGGGGAAGCGGCTTCCAAGTAACTTCTGCACTACATTCAAACGAGTAAACCGTTAAGAAAATAACATAGACAAACTGCTACGCGAAATGTGAATTTTCGCAAGGGGTAACTCTTTTTCGTTACATCCGGCGACGGGATGCATCTGAATTTAAAAATTAACCCGTCGTTAGTTTAGGCGAGATTGACGGTAATTTCCTTCGAGTTGCTGTAAAAATACACATTCGAAGCGAATATCTTTGAGGTTGAGCAGTGTTCCCGTAAAGGATAACAAAAGCCAAGGATCTATACATACACTTTGCATTGGAAGACTATTTCACGGCAACTTTTCTTTAAAACTACGTAACATAATTATGACACGTGAACCTTTACCTAAGACGACAACTAAACGTTCTCAGGCAGACGAGCTGTTGAAAGAAGAACTGAAAAACAGAAAAAATACTCTCGCTGCACCCTAATGATTTATTTTTTTGTAAGCACCAGGATGATATTTCAGATGCGAGGAAGAGACGGGGAATTATTCTCATCTGGGAAGATGGTTCGCAGACGACACCCTGATGAATCATGCAAATTTTCGTAAAAGATCTTGCCGTCCCAGTATTACATAATAATAACCGTAAATATAGGCCGGGTTTCATGTTTTGCCAATCTCAAATGGTACTAACGGTTTTCGCAGAAGAGGCGAAGGCATTTTTTTTGGCTTTGAATTGCGGAATGCTTTTTGGTGCCGAACAACGAGCAACCAAGGTGGTGCAAGGTGGTAAGTGCTCGCAATGTCATTACGGAGTCGACTAGTCCGTATATTAGTTTCACGTGGGTGTCTCCCAGAGGCGAATAAAATGTTTCCGCTGTCGCCAGAGATAACTGAGGACGCTACCCGGATACTGCTAATGCCACTATTGACAAAAACAGCTCGAGCCCGCGGCGGGAAGAAGAAACATCTAACACCCAACCCTGGGCATCAAAAACATTTCGCCCTGCATTCCGGGATGAGAAATAAACTCTCCTTTCCGAGAATCTATGCTTGGAAGTACGCCAGTGCACAGATCGCTCGGGATATCCCTGGTACAATTGCGACTCGAGAGATCGATAAGCTAGCAACTGCATTCCGAAAATGAAACGACGAATTGAGACCGCAATTTTTAAACGCTAGCAAATTAATATTACACGACAGGGGGAAGACGTTTGGCCCCAAGACCAGGGAGCCAGTTTTATAACAGACAGACAATTGTTGCCACCATAGTAAATTTTTGGACTCGAGTGAGTTATCATAAGACATACGCTTGATTTTTCCAAACGAACTTTATTACTCACGACACAGGTTTCGGCGTAAAAGTAAAACGTTTACATCCAAACAATCCGCCAGCCTTATACGAATACACGTGCACCTACACAAAAATACACATCCGCGCAAACATCAACACGCGTACGCTTGCATGCATCCCTTCATCTAGTACGGTGTTTTCGAATCAAGTATTGAATTTCGATTTAAGAAAACAGAGGTGGTTCCGTCTGATTTTGGTATGCCTACGTATCATGCGAGGGGATAACGAGTGCGCGCGAATCTGTCAATGCTTTCATCGATGCGGAAAAATATGTTCTCCCAAATTTTCACCAACTAGGCAACATCTCTTCGACTAAATTTGTGCCAACTTTTGAACAAATATGAGAATCTTAAAATTTTATCAAGAAAAATGTAGCTGGAAATCAGAAAATTTTAATGAATAATTCAAGAGAAAGAATATTGGATGAAAATTATTATCCTTAAATTCAGGTCGAGTTCCCAGTCTAAATCCTCCGACACACCCATCACGGTAACTCTTTTCCTTGAGACAATTTTTTTTTAACAGACCAGGAGGTTTTTCGGTGAACTTTTTCCAATTACTCAAATTTTTCTCCAGTAGATCCTAAATAATTACGGGTATTCCAAATGCGGCAAGGTTAAAGCGAATTCGCGTACTTTCATTAAATTTTCCTTCAGGGCGTCTAATGAAAGCCAGCTTCTTCAAGGCTGACCCCCCATATTCTTTTGATGCGTGTGCCCCATGAAAGGTTTGATGCGAGTAATCCTTTGATGTATTAAGCACCATGATCATGCAAGTATAAACACGCCTCCCTATTCAATTTTTTATTTAGAGAGAGGGAGATTACATTGGTTATTGAATGCGAGCGAAGGAGCTACGCGGAAACTAAAGGGATAACTCCCGATTGTGAGTTTAATAATACGAGTATATATCTGACCATTACTCCGCCAGCCGCCTCGAGCGTGTGGCAGGTGTGTTAGGCCACACGCCGTAAGGGTAATAGGTGATTATTAACTAGATTTAGTACTTGATATTTCCTACTGTTTTCATAACCAAGGGTGTGAGACAGAGAGAGAGAGAGAAAGGACTCCTTGGGTCGGACTATCCAGCAGTACATTTCCCTTCACTATTCGTTCTGGTCTCTGCTCGTCAGTTCCGATTCCGGATGTTGATTTATTTAAAAATTCTACTTGAATTACTTTCATTATTTTAATTTGGTCGTCAACCGTGTCAGGTAGGTTTTGAATGGAAACAAAAATTATCACTACATTTCTAAGCTTCGTCTAATAACACACTCTTACACCCCATACTACATTTAACCGTTTTTCTATTCCGCATACATTTTACCTTCCTTCATTCCGTGCGACATACCAATCCATTCACTCCGCCTTCCTCGCCTGTTTAACGCTCTCCCCTCTACTACAGTCTTCAACATTACATCCAAAATTAAAAGATCTGCATCCATCTGCCTAGTACTTCTTAGTAATATTTTCCTCTCGATCCATTAAACATTTTCCATTCTTCTACACAAACTCATTTCAAAAGCCTACCATCTTTGCCAATCATCTTGCTTCGAAGATCCTCACCGTACAAAACCACGCTACATATCTAAGTTTACCCAGTTCTTTTCTTTACATCCCTGTTATCCACGTCATCAATTCTTTCCTTCGTGTAAATTCTTTCCTTAATGCAATTCATCTCATTAAATCCCGACTTCTTGGACTACTTTCGTCCAAAACACTTACAACATACCGTCGGTGAACTGTTCCACCACCTTTAGTTTGTCGTCTTTTTCTTATAAATGACAGCCAATTAAATTCAAACCAGACATACGGATGTATTGATTTCTAATTCCATGTTCACACATAATATTTCCATTAAATAATCACTCCATTTCAAAATAAATTAATAGAATTTTGAACGAGGAGAGAAGCATGAGTAGGCATAGCCCACCCATTAACCAAAGTTGCCAAAAGGCCCACACAGTGCAATATCCCATCCGAATGACCGCATATCGCACTTAAAATGCTGTCGACATGTCACCAAAGAAGAGTTTGCATCACAGTGATAACCAGTCAGCAGCGGATTTCGAAACGGAAACCTTTTAATAGGGGAAATTATCGCGTCAGCAATCAAACCATTGAGATCCCCACACACATGAAAGGGTGGCCCTCCCTAAACTCGCCACCAAATCACGACCAATGTTTTACTTCAAAGTTGATCGAAATATTAAAGATGCTTTGATATTCGTGCGATGAAAAATTCACTTTAAACCCCAATTAAATAAAAAAGCCTGGTGGCAAAAACATTCTCTACAGTGCGTTTCCATTACAGCTAGAAGAATAGGATTTCGACTTATGTTTAAACCAAACGCATCAAAATACCATATAAAATTCAACTTTAACCAGCTTAAGATGTTTTGTTCGGAGGTCCATATAAAAATACAAATCAATTTCGTTAGAGTGACCCAGGCTATAATGAGGAGGTTATTCACTGGGAAAATTAAAAAAAGAAATCGAAGTAGGGGTAAAAGTGGACGCAAGTGGAAATCATCCAAATTCCCAGGACAAAACTTTCTGGCTCATTGAAGAGACAATGGCTACAACTTTTATAACTGACACAATAGGACGTCAAGTACTATCGTAAACAAAACAAATCAGATTGCTCACATGAGTACAAGAATTTATGCAGCAATTGCAGAGCTGGCAACTAGGAAAGATCTGCATGTAAGGATAAAATAAATTAGGAGCCTATGCTTTCCTCGGAGATTAAAAAGAAAAAAATTTTTTCCGAGGAAAAAATCTAATTCACGCGGAGAAGAGGCAGGGAATAAACACCCTTAAGAATGCTTGTTGAAACCGAATGCACGCCCTCATGAAAATAATGAGACTGAAATGGGGTACACCAGTGGAATGAAAGAGTTTTCAACGAGGTGTAAATTAAGAGGGCAAGAAAATGAAGGCAATTAACAGCGGCGTAGGACGTTAATTGCACCCCTAGAAAAAAACACCTGACACTAGCCTAGATGGCCACCAAAAAGGAAAGCCGAGACAATGAATGTAAGTAACTACGACTCGTGCAGCAATCAGGGATATCGGCCTCCATCAGGAAAGAACTACTAAAGCAGTCGGGGTGTTTATCTATGGGGGAAGAATCAGCTTCAAGTTAATAGACCCGAAACAATTGCTTACGATTCTTTTTTCCGTAAACTTTCCCAGAAATTTATAAGGCGCTGTCGAAAATTAGCATTGATCACACGAACTTTGACCTCCCATCCAGTATGGTTGAACTTTCTTTGATTTGGGTCGAAAAGTTTACAGAACAGAAAAGTGGAACCTTTGATATGTACCGTAGTTTTGTGCGGTGAGAAAACGCGGAGGCAAGAAAACATATAGTCGTAGACTGGATGGTTTTGAGATGTGGCTGTGGATAGGGCCTGAAAAGTTAAAATGGACGAAAATAAAATAAAACTATTAAGAATGTGCTAGGCATGGTGGGGGAGGAAAGTGGATTTTCCGGATAAATGCGAAATACGCAAAAAAAGTGGATGCAGGGGATAATGAGTGCCAATTGAATATTGAGGAGTTTGTTCTAGGGGAGAGTGTTGAGTAAGACAGGCATGATGAAGGGAACAATTAGAATTTCGGGGCGGAGAGAAAAGAGGGAGAAAGGCTGACAAATTGAACAAGGGTTTATCGCTAATTAGGAGAGGGTTAGAAATTAAACGTTGATTATTCTGTACCTCAATCCAGAACCTACCATAAACGAAAAGCGTAGTAGAATACCACTAACAACAATAATATAAGGAACAAATACATAGAAGTATAAAACCTTTCACACCAAAATTTCGTTGCAATGAAAGCGAATTCCTTACAATTAGGGCACGGCAACCATCAATTTCACAACGGTAGGCAGCAACGGTGCAATATAAATTATACTTCAAAATTTAAAGCGTCCAAAGATTCGTACATAAAAAGATAAACTTCACAGAAATCAACTGAGGCAAATCTCGTTATTAAGCCCACAGTGGAGTTTTATAACGCACATTTCTCTATGCCTCAAATGCACATCCCCTTTTTTTTTTGCTTTGAGCCCTTTTTGGGACCTCGACGTGGAATTAATGTATGCATGATATCCGAGGTAAAAGAATAATTTTATTCATTCTCTTTTTCTGGAGTTGAAATAAAAAAAACACACTAATTACCCCTTTTGCATTTTAAAAGCTGCGCCATTTTAGCGAACACATTTCACGGGTAAATTTTATATTAAATTGGGCCACACTAATTATTACTAGAGAATGAATATATAGCGTTATTAAATAGAGAACATAATTACACATTACTCAGAGGTCATACTAAAAATCGTTAGCGTACAACGAAATCTATTCACTAAATTGGAATGCTTCCGGCGGTGATAGAAGGATTACAATGCTCATTTTCTTAATTAGCTCACTGATATTAGTTGAGCGATCTAATAGTGTGTGTGTGTGTGCATGCGTGTTTACACATAAAACCTAATTTCATTACCTTACCATTCATCCAACGATAAAAACAGTTTTAATGAATTAATGAAATCACTCGGCAAATCGCGTTTCCACATGCAAAGCATTAGAATTAAAAAATCGTAGGCCTCAAAACCAAAAGAAAAGCAGAAGAATTCAGTGAATCACTCAAGGCAGTCCACCAAACGCGAGTGTGGTAGGAGGAAGAACAAATTAACCTTCCATGTAGTTTCTCCACGCCACCACAAGTTTCACCTGCAAAAATAAGTGCACGGTAAGCGATTTCTGGCTGGTCTTTTTCTACCATAGCAAGCTGGCGTCGAAAAACACCAGCCGTCATGGAGACAAAACAACCGAGGTTCATTTATTTTCCTTTTAAGATTGGGATACGTAATACCCTAAAAATTACTCACCTAAAATTACGTAAGAAATCACAGATGCCCAAACCTGATTGAGATTTATTAATAAATTAACTAACAATTTTAAGAGTAACACACTTAACTAAAAGTGAATACATTTGGATCCTGATATTAGAATAAATAATTCATTGCAAGAGTGAGATCCCGTGGAATGATTTAAACCAAATGCCATAGCAGCACTTGTCAGGATGCTAAACGCAATACGCCATAATTAGCGGAAAACGTAGCACTAAGTGGGTATGAATTTCGAGCCCGTGGTGCTAAGATGGACAAAGGGGCGTCGAAAAGCAGAGGGAAGGGAAGCGACAGAGGGTAAGGATTGGGGGGGGAGGAGAAAGACAAGCGACAAACACAGTTGCCGACCACACAAAGTAGAGAAACCATTAAAGAACTCAGTGCTATAGCAAGCATGCCCTTGTAGTTTCTACCTAGCTGAACCTCATGGCCACTCATCTCTCACGTAAGGGTTCTTGTTCCTGCATGCTCCTGCCTCGTTCCCGTCCCCTCCCGTCACGCTCTGTTTCCCTGGAACATGCGAGACCAAGCAACACTTTCCATGTGGAAGATGTGGAGCTATTGGCTGTTAAAGAAATAATCTCAAGGAAGAAGATCCTAAGGCCAATAAAAATAATTACGAAGAACTCCTATACCGGTATTTCGGTCACACAGGTGACCATCAACGGGGAGAAAATCAAATAGGGCACTTGAACTAAGAAGAGGAATGTGCACAGGCACCGTCCAAAGTCAAGTGGTCACTCTTGACTTTGGACGGTGCCTGTTCACATTCCTCTTCTTAGTTCAAGTGCCCTATTTGATTTTCTCCCCGTTGATGGTCACCTGTGTGACCGAAATACCGGTATAGGAGTTCTTCGTAATTATTTTTATTGGCCTTAGGATCTTCTTCCTTAAGATTAACACTTTCCATGTTGGCCAAAGCGGATCCTTTTATTTCCAAGAAAGGATCGGCGTATTTCAGCTGTCCATTCACCCGTATTAGGAGCTCGGGGATCTTCCTTCCATTCAGGGCCTACTACATCTACCCCTAGTTGTTGCGTTACGGCACGGTCATTTGCAATATCAGCCAATGATAAATAATATAAATCGAAGAGACTACGATGTATCGACGTGGCCTTAATCTTAAGGTATTGATCAGTATCGTTCATATCGACTTAATCGTCAATGGACGATAGTCTTCAACCACCGGGATTCGTACGATTGACTTGGACAATTACCGGAACATTTTTTAAATACTCGTGACGATAACTATAAAACTGCTTATCGCTCTACTTACAATACACGTATATCTTATGCGTAGGCAAAGATTTCACACCTAGATACCGTCGCGTATTGAACTATTATAAAAACTATTCCCATCATTTGAATTCTAATGCATCTAAGAATACCTAGTTCTCGAGGTTCAAAACGGTTTTTGATTCACCCCCTGCCATACACAATAGCGATAGCTTGTATTATTAATATGTAGATGAAGCTCAAATATATATCTCGCTTCCTTAAAATAATATCTATATGGTACGCGTACATACGTACAAAAGGGGAGTTTATGCATATGACGCCATATCGCACCAGATGCTTATGATTCTGTGACGTTACGGCTTGTGGACAAAACTTAAGTACACATGCCGTGATGGCAACACTACCATAGCACCTATGGCGGTTTGCGGAGGAGTGGCCGACGCCCCCAGCATAGGTTCCGCCCGAGGGGATCACCTCCCCCGCGCGATATCCATTCGCGGGAGGCGATGTGAGCGTGGGCGTCGGAAGGGAAGAAAGAGCAGCAGGGGGGGTGGGTGTAATATAACGGGCAAGCGAGCGCGCCCCCGTGTCCGAAGAGGAGGGAGGGTTGAGAGGGAAGGTGGAAGATATGCGAGCCGCTCTTTTAACGACCCGCTTCCCGCGAGCGGAAAACGGAGACTACCGTCCAACGTCCGTCTTTTACGACCGCGCACGTTATGTCATTTATACGGGACCCGCAAAAAACCCCCCCCGTCTCGCACGTGAAATAGCGATTTCGCACACCATGGGTGGCACCCATTATTCGCCATTTCTCCCCTCCTCCTTCGGGGAAAGGGGGGGAGCGGGGGCCGTCTGTCCGTACGGCATTCGCGAATATGCTAGGAAAACTTCTGCGGCGAATCCTTGTCACCCACTCAAGTACACATCGCTATGTCTTGACGGTATTTGAGTCGATTCTGGTATTTTTTTAAATTAAAAGAATGGAATCGTGAGAATGGAATGACGTGACGAAGCACCCAATTCAAAAATAGGATCCACCACTCGAGATATTTGAGGGAAAATATCAATAATTGGGATAAACTGTTATACGATCGCCCTGCTCATCGTGACGAATTTATTTTGGTAATATCGAAAAATAAAAAATGCGGACGTCAATAATAATTACGTTTTTGCAAGGATACGCTTTGCCCATATTGGACGCTGAAACAAGAGTACTTTTTGTTTCGTTTTGCCGTAAACGGGAAGGAAATCTTTGCGAATCATGATGACGACTGAGAGATTCGTGCAATTTATTTTTTAGATGTTGCATCTTCATCCCAAAGTTCTTCTTGCTAGTAACTTAGGACTCGTATTATACTTATGGCCATTCGAACTTATCTCTAAGCACTGTTATTCTTCCAAGCATCCAATATTCAACTAACACGACATCAAAAACTAACACCCCGCGTCACAATAAACAGTAAACCAACTTACTACTCGATAATTCCTCAGGATAGTACACATATTTAATATAAAACACACCATCACCCAAGCAAATGCTAGGGCGAGTGATCATTTTCACGGGAAGCTGGTAATTGGTGAAGCCACTAAATAGTTAAAGCATTAGCACCCATTGTTATCATCGCGATAGCTACAGCTGCCATGTCCAGCGATTGCGAGAAAAATTTCAGAATATTTCCGCCGCGTGAAATACGGAAAGTAATTTAATAACAGGTTACGAACCCTTGGAATTAAATATGAGACAGGTAAATGCTTACCTTGGGAATTGAGTCATTCCAGCGTTAGATTACGACAGTTGGCCGATTACAGTCCTCACTACACGCAGCATATTTCACGTAATGATAAAAATAATTATAAAAAATAACTCCCTCCTCCACCCTTAATAAAGCTATCCTATATTATCTCTTTTGGTATCGATATGTATCAAAGGAAAAAGACTGTTTCATGAGTATCTACACAGAAGGGATTGAAAAAGTTTAGCTGCGACGCAATTCTTCTTTCTTGGACCTACTGTGATGGAGACCGTTTGGTTGCAGGCGAAAACATTTATACCAACTACTTATTTACGAGAGGACTGGTGTGGCAATAATATATGTGAGCAAACGAGATGTAAAAATCTCGCATTTATTTCCCCGCAATTCCATTCTATAAATTACAGTGACACGTCACGCAAATCAATAACCCGACCCGTCCACTATTTCACACACATCTAATTTACGCATTAGTGTTAGGACTCAATTCAAAGTAATATGCATTATTAATGAGCGTTTCAACTCTGGAAACTCCTTACTCGAACTTGCGACCAAGCGTCGAGTGAACTGACGTGACCGAAATTCTCAAATAAGGCACGCAATAATTCTGAGAACTCGTTATTCAAACATAAGAAGTAGCTCCCTCCGTGTATGACTGGCGTGCCCTGAAATTCGTAAACAATGCACGTCGGGACGACTCGGTGAACTCCCTCGCAAGACTCGCGGCCAAGCATCGACCACGTGGCACGATCAAAAATGAGGATAATTCCACCATTTCCACGGGAGGGACACAGTCGCAAACCAGACAAACAAAATGCCGCTCATGAAGCACGCCACGTTGTTTATATACAATGTTATGAATATCGATGCTGCTGGCATGGACTCAACCGGGAGGACCTTTAACCAAAAATAAAGGTTTCATTCAGGATAAAAGCTTCTAACACCTTCACGGAAACGAAGGAGACGAATGGTTGCTTCGCTGGTTAATTTTAAGTATCGAATCTTCCCATTTCATATCCCGTTCATGAAACATGCCATCTCGTTTATTTTGAAAAATATGAAACCTTAATACTGCTGCCAAGGATAAAACTGGGAAAAATAACCAAGCGTGAATTACAGCCTTAAGCGTCAAAGAAATTAATTTGTTCCATTCTGCAAAGCCTCCAATGAAAGTCTCCACGAAGAAAGCACGAAATTGTAATTATTTGGCGCAAATCATTTTTTTTGCAATCTCTGTACGATTCCCACGAGTTTTGCGCCTTAAGGCGAGAGAAATCATTGCATTGAATAACAATAGAGAACCCAGGCTGCGGAGTTGCAAATAGCCACATATAAAAATGGTAAGGATCCAATCCAACCGGATGGCCAGCCCTCGATGTTGTACGGATATTTCTTATGGAGCATCTTAAATAAAGATGAAAAGAAATCGCTGGCGAAAACAGTATCAAGGAACGCAGTTTTGAATGGCATGGAAACTTGGTCTTTGAGGTAAGAGACTAAGCATAAAACTGACGTTTTTGAGGAGTAGGCGTGTATACGAACTGGAAAAAATAAAATGGATGGAAAGGAAAGCAAACGAAGACTTTCAAGGCATGGTAGGAGACGAGAGAAGGTTGTTCAGATAAATAGGAAGAAGGCAGGGCAAATTGATGCTGGAGATAATGAGAGACACTGAAGACGGTAATAGAGGGGAGAATATAGGGAATCTGGAGTAGAGCGTGAAAAGGAAAATTGAGAAACCTTAGTGTAAAAATGGCGGGGGAGGAAATATTTCGAGCCAAAGAATGATTTATTGCGATGTGTAGTATGAAGTTGAAGAATCTTTCCGTATAAATCGAAAGAATAATAATTAGCATCTTGGATGGAACTACGGGAGATATAAAATATTCAGAGCTAAAAAACCAGTTGCTGAAATATGAAATTGTTTTTTATAAGTTACGGCTATGAAAAACAGCTATATGTAGTGCCTGCGCCCAGTAAAGACCTGCATTTACCCACCAGAGTACTTTCAATAATAATAACAGCCTTCCTTTAAGACTTGCTGGCTAACAAGATAACTTGTTTATGATTTCGACAACCACGAATGACTGTTCGTAACTACATCCTATTACAGAAGGGCATCGTCGACAAGAGAGACTCATAACATTGGATGATTTTTGTCACTGATGGCTGAACGACAGATCCTTAACGCGTTGTCGTAACAGAGACAGGGCGAGCACAGTGAACGACTGATGACGTTTTCCTTCGGCGAATCCTCGCACGAGGCGCGCGGAATTCCTGCGGAGAATGAAGCGCGGGGAGTTCGATGAACGCCTCTATCTCCCACACTCGGCTCGGGATTATCACACGCCCACCGCACGCGAATCGAAGTGGTAGGTGGGATACGCGTACACGGCTCGCCTTCGCGGGGCACCGGACGCCTTCCTTCCTCACCCGACCGGTTTCTAACGGTTCCCGAGCGATGGGCCCGTAGTTGCGCCTTCCACACGCACGCTCCCGAGGGCCACATCCAACGGAACAATTTTTTTCCTCCTGGCTTCGCCACGGCGCTGCGCGTCTTCGTCGCGAAGGGCGTCCGGGTAGAGAAAAAGGGAAGTCCGAAGGTTAGTAACACGTGCCACGTCATGCATTTCCTTCCGGCCCACCTACCAAGAGTCAATGTGGAAACTTCGAAATCCTAAGAAATCCAACAACTTGGAGTGTGACAAATATGGTCTCTCGTCCAAAAATGGTAAGACCGCTTCCTAAAAGGATCCCTTTGGGGTTGAATTTTGATGATCCACCAGGTCTTCCAGCCGTTTTCCTAGACTGTCGACATTTATTTATTCCTCAAATGACGTAATTCATTACACGTGACGTGGCAAAACTCACAGGGTGGATAAAAGTCAATTCTTTGATAGAAATACGAGCTGTACGAGCAACTACATCTACATCTACATAATACCCCGCAAGCCGCCGCAAGGGCGTGTGGCGGGGGGGGCAACTACGATCCCTACCAAAGTTTTAACGAATCTTTTCGCACATCCTTATTCAACGCTCTTGTCACCAATTCCCTACTCTTTGTGTATGCCTCTTTGCCTAAAGCGATTCCCTTAATGCCCCAATCAATTTGACCATCTTATCCAAAGCTCTTATAATAAAGGTAATCTGCTCCATCCAGCCTAGTTTTTGCCCTCAAATTTACAAGTTATCCTCGAAATGCTAAACTCAAATCTTCCTCTTCTCAAAAACTTCATAATAATTGTTTTATTTACATTGATTCTCATCCAATACCTATCACACTGGTTTTCAAACGAGCTCGGAAATGTGTATGACCTCTTGGCTGACTGGCTAACTAAAGCTTGATCATCTGCAAACCAAACTGATATCATGAATTCCCCACCACCATTCATCCCTAAATCCAGTTATCCCTCCAAATATGTTAAAAAGCACGGGGGTGGTAACCTCTCTTCTTCACACTACCCATCCGGACTCATCATTCCACACTGTCACCTGAGCAGTCGGCGACACGTAAAAACACTCTTCCTCCCTAGCTTTCCTATCCGAAGTTCCGCCGGAATGTTTTCTACCCCAACGGCCTTCTTTGATCCACAGGTAAATGCCCTTAATGCTTTTTCTATCCCGCCATCAATTATGCATGGAGGTAAGCTATCCTTATCTAATTCACATTCTCTCTCTATGCCTAACCTTACAGGACTAATGCCTTTCCCATTAAGTTCTTCTACAGATCCCTTCAATCTCTCTTGGATATTTTCCGGTACAACTAATATCTTCCCTGGCTTATTTTTTACTGCTTGTACGAATTTCCCTTGTTACTTCCCGAAAGTCCTTTGACATTGCTTAAAAGCACCAATACCACTCTTCCTTAGTAAACATTCCATTTCCTCGCACTGCGTCTTCCTCCACGCTTCTTTCTTTCGGTCGGTTTACCGCATCATTTTATTATTTATCTCTTTGTTCTTTCTTCTACCCAACTCTTTGTTTACCTTCTTCTAATTCCTTCTCTCGTCAATCTGCCCAGCCATCTTGTCTGTAATCCATAGTTCCCTTGTCATTTCCCTACTTACTATTCCCATAGTTTCGTTTGCGCTTTCGATACTCCTGTTTTTGTCATGTTCCCATTTCTCTTCCTTTGTACCCGTTTTCCCGTACTCCCTCATGATTTTCCTTTATAGCCTTCTGGTACTCCTTTCTTTTTGTCCAAATTAATGCTTCTGCTCGTACATTCCATTACCCCAACAGCCTTCCCTGTTTCATCACTTTTATCATACTTATATTTTTCGTTATTTTATTTCGATACAGCTTTAAGCACGTCAAACTTGGATTGCACAGCTGTAATTGAAATAACTGAGACGGAATCCAGTCCTTCGCACATACTAGAGTAAAAGCGCCCCAGAATCTTTTCGGGCGTGCGAAATGCGAAGGACTAAGATGGCGCACCGCCACTTTCCACCTAAACTGGTAAAATCCGCATTTCACCAACTACAGAAAACGACACACTTGAGGGCATCGTTCAACATAAGGATCCGGAGAATAAAGGCGCTTCCGCAACAAGAACCGCCGGAAATCCCAGAGCGAAAACACTAAACCGTTCCCGGGATCTCACTAACGAAGCCCTAGCGCCTACGCCGTGATGAAGAGAAAAGAGCAAAAACAAAAAAAAATTAAACCACTGACGAATGATTAAAGTTTCTCGCATGACGCGAATTCACGCGACACCGCCGCGGAGTGCGTTTCCCCCTCTCCCCAACAGAAAGCGCTCGCGAAGCGAGCGGGACCGTTCTCCTCTGAACCCTTTCGCCTTTCCTTCCTCTCTCGGGGGCGGGATATTTTATCTTCGAAACAACGGTCCCACGAAGAAATGCCAAACAGACTCACGCGAAGGGCGCCCCCAAAAGGGTATACGCATCCCCTTGAAGGCACCCCAAAGGCCACCATCCATCCCAGAGGGAATTACGGTAAGTCGCGATCAAAAGGAACGGAGGCTCTCCTTATTCTAAGGGAGCAAAACCACTCCCAGGCACCGAGGTAATCGCTGAACGAGTACGCGTAATTGCTGTCAGCCAGACAGAGGAGCGAAGATGGACTAACGACGGGGGTGCACACTACATTTCAGAGAATTTTACGCAGACTCAAAAGACAAGAGAATATTATTACGCGGGTGCCTCACTACAACCAGAACCCTTGAACACATCCGCGGCCCAGAGAGTTTCGCGTTTGTCAAAGGATAAGATTAACTTGAGTCGTAAATTTCCAGGTATAAAAGAAGCACCCGACCGAGGACTCGGGAGCTAAAACTGGGGAACATAGGTGTTTTAAATCAAAATATCACCTGGCACTTTCATCATGGCAAAAGAATCAAAATTCCGCGAATAAATTTTCGAACAGGTGTTGCGTAACAAACTACGTACGAAAGAGATGAAGGAGCGCTGTTCTTCCGCAAATTACGTCTTTTAAGTGGGGACCCACGTACTTAAAAATACTCTGCTATTGACATGGGTACACTGATAGCTATAGTACCAGGTAAACAGTACTCAACATACAATGCAACAGTTGGGTTATGCTGTTTTAAAACTCCTCATACGTATTTCAGATCGTTACGAGGTGCTTCCGCAAAACATTAAGAGCGGCAATGGAAATGTTTCTGAGGATACTACATAGGGAACTCTTTTAATGTACGAGGTGTCATCGAGTTCTAAGGCTTGTAACCTTTTCCTGAAAAAATACATCCAACAGAAAGTTAAAATTTCTGTTACTTGTCAACATAATCTCCCAGTGGACGCACATTTTAATCACAAAGACGACGGCATGATTTCATGGCCGCCGAGAACACTTCTGTACGAGTGTTTTTTGCCCACTGGAAAAACCGGCTGGTCCGCGGTCGAGGCTTCTGAGTCACACGACGTACGGTCTACAAACGCGCATTTTTAACATTCAAAACACCAACAGTGCATGTATTCCTCGATTGATATCGAATTTCAATGGGTGCTATGCCACACAATTCGATAAAATCAACGGTTATTCTCTATTCTTGATAACTACAACACCCGCTCAAGTACTCAAGAACGCTTCAAACTCAGGGGAAGGTGAACAAACCCCCATGCACCGTACGGTGCAGACATCCATGACTCTTATTTATTACGAATGCCCGAGAACTTTACGAATAGTATTGGGATCCCGTTGAACATGAACGTACCTGGTACGCATTAGGCTATTATAAATGACGATAACCGGGGAAACATTCCAGAGATCCCTTGGCCAGTCCACTCCGAAAATCTCTAGGAATGGAAATGGCCGTGTGTTAACCCATACTGATGTGGAGATTGAATCGCCACACCCGGAATGCAGTTGCCGAGGTAGGGTCCACGTGCGAAAGTGATCATATTTTTAGGAGACAATCGCATTTTTGTTAACTCCCTAAAAATAACTACCAGCCTAATTATCAAAAATCACTTAGTGGCGGTTGAATCATGGAAAAACTGTTATAACGAAGTTCAGCCCACTATCTGGAGCTTTTGGCACGCCTTTCGATTCATTTGAAGAGATTTTGAAAGAGCATTGCAACGATTTTATACCAATCTCGCACTCCTAGACCAACTAGTATCATTGCTCAACGCTTCTAGTTCAAACAAGCCTACAGGCTCCCAAGGATATATTGGGCCCGCTTGCACAAACGGTACATCAGCAAACACGACACACACTAGGAAATAAAAGACGCCGCACAATATCATGAATTTTTTGCCATCTCATGGAACTCAACTAGAGTACACAGAGATAAGCTGCAGTTCTGATCGACGGAGGAGTGCCGGGAACCTTGTCACGCGATACAGCCGCCCTTCGACGATCACCGCGCGTGCAGCGTGCGCGCGTCCTTGCGCAAACTCAAACGACCTCGTCAAGACGTTCCCTTTCCTCGGATTACAAAAAAGAGACGGAAAGGGACAAAAATCCTGTCCCTTGGATAAGAGTATCAACTCCTTAAGAGAGATTTGAATCTTTTGACTTTTTAAGCATGAATATTAATCGCCGTTCCGTGACGTTTTATTCCGTCGCACATTGGGATATACGACCACGAGTGGAACTTGGCGGAAGGGAAAAGGAAAATTACACAGAGATCAACCTCTATTACGTAAATAAGGAAGAGGGATGTAGGGAACTCACATAATCACCTTTGATATCATCTAATTTCTCGAACGTAACGTGATTTCAAACGTCCGTTTTATCCCATGTTCAGTCCGACGTCGAGTGCCCTGCACAAAGACTACAATGTTCATTGTATTTGCATGTACTGGTACTTGATTTGTATTTTTGAAATACAATTTTGAGCCAATGCGAGGCCAAAGGAGACGGTGAGAGAGTACCAAGACAAACCACTGACTCATTTACAGCATATAACTGTTAGTCAGCTTCACTCCGAGCAATGGACAACCTTTTTTAAAAGAGTTTTCGTGGGAGTAAAACTATATATTTGTGAAATCAACTTGAGCATTAACTTATAATTTAATTTGACTTTAACTTTACCGACAACAGTTTCACTGGCCATTAACTTTCCATTCAGTAAAAAATAAATTGCATTTAACGTACCCGAGTTAACTTCTAGACTTAAACGAGTCTGCTTTCGATCCTGCCCCGATGACTCGCGGTATCGTGTCAAGCCGTTAGACTCCGCGTGAAATTCTAACGAGGGGTTATGGCATTTAAAATTATAATCTCGTGAAAAACGACAACGGAAATACGTACGCGTCCCAGAAGATTCATGCTTGACTGCACTCCGGTGGTTTAGAAGATGAAAAGAATAAATATTTGTATGCTCTGTACCGAAATGGTAGCTCCTGAGCTGTGATTATGGCAACCGGAAATCCTTCTTTTAAAGAATAAATGTTAGAGAGAAATGATATTATACATTTGCGATTTCCACTATACGAATTCACACGAGCTGGGTTTCGACACTGCGTGTTATATTCAGGTGACACAAAGTGTCGAAACACGGGTGGCGTGAATAAAAATAATATAGTAGAATTCACAAATGTTAATATCATTTACATCCAAACCGGTACGTTTCCACAAAGTTAATTTTGAAAAAGTTAATTTTTAAGATATTTTAGTGCCCTGCAAGCCACCGCTAGGGTGTGTGGCAGGGGGTGAATACACATCATACTAACTTGAACCCGAATATGACCCTACCGCGGTCTGACAATGTTATTCCGCTCTCTTATTGTTCGTGGAAAAAATGACATCTATAAATCTATCGGTTCTACACTTAATCTCTGTAATTATATTGACATTATCTCTCCTATCGTAGTGCGATGATGGTAATAATACATTTTCAACATCACTACTAAAGAGACATCCTTCCAATTTATCCCAGAGATTTTATCTGTAATTTAACATTTGCTCCGTGAAAGATTCCCAGCCTAGCTGCTCTAATATTTTGGATACACCACTAAGTTAATAATACAAATGGTTTTCAAATCTAGCTCCTAAACACTGCAATCGATTCAATTATGCAATCAAGCCTAAAAGTTAAGCCTAACACTATACGGTTCAATTATTTAGTTCGCACGTAATAATTCGTAAATAATGATTAACGAAAACTTAAAGGGGAGGGGTTAATGCGGCGGTAGGGTTCACACTTGGTACACGTGACCGTCATTTGGGACCCACTCTATACCGTTAATTGAGGGATTAATTGAAGACGTGACTAGAAGATCCGCCAGAAAAAAGGATGTAATAGCTGTACAGGTTATCTTATTAAACCGAAGGCATCACGCCCACAGACTATATAACACATTTGATAATTTAACGAGGATGAAATAAGAGAAATAAGACTCGCACAATGAGTCTCATTTTTTTGTAATTAGATACTTGTTATTCCACAATAAATAAGGAAGGGGTTAATAAAATCACGCGATCACGAAAATAAAATAAACTTCAACCCCCAAAATAGTTGGCAACTAGGCTTAGATTTTATCTGTCCTACCCACGCAAGAACACTTTTTATCCAAGTCTATTATTTCCAACCATTAGGTTATTCGATTTGTTGTCTCAGGCGTAACTTTGTGGAATTTGCATAACATATTGAAATGTAATGAAATAATTGACTTTGTAATTCCACACACTTTATTTAAAAACCTGGAGTAAAAAAGATGAAGTATTCTACCGAGTACGAGGCCTTAAAGTCCATTAAACATTCAGTGACAGAGAAAAATTTGATCATCCAGAAAGCAGACAAAGGCAGCGCAGTGGTTGTATTAGAACGAAATACCTACATCACGAAATGCGAAGACTTCATCAGGGACAATAACATTGAAGTACTTCGTTCAGACCCAACCCCCAAGTTTCAACAAGAAATTAAGAAAGTGATTAAATCTTGTAACACGTTATTCAAAAGTTGTGAAATGTTGAAACTAGTGCAAATGAATCCCTCAGCACCACGGTTTTTCGGGCTACCTAAAGTTCATAAAAATGGGATTCCGATCAGGCCTGTAGTATCAAATATGTCAGCTCCCAACCACATACTAGCGAAAAGGCTTAATGTACTCTTCAGGGAGGTTTCCAAATTTTCCACGGAATATGGTGTAGTGAATTCCTTGGACCTTGTGAACAAACTTATGAAAAAGGTCATCCCGAAAAAGTGCATGCTTGTTTCCTTTGATGTACGCAACCTTTTCACCAACGTGCCACCCATGGAAGCGGTGAACCTTGCCGAAGACATCCTCATCCGGAAATCCATCCCAGTTCCAGTTATAAGTGAACTTTGTGCATTACTTAAGACGTGTGTTTCCCAAAATTATTTCATTTTTAATGGTACCTATTTCCAACAACCCAATGGTTTAGCCATGGGCTCGCCCTTGTCCCCACTCCTGGCCGATATGTATATGGACAATTTTGAAAAAGTTTTGTTCTCCTCAGCCTACCCTCTCATTAATAATGTATTTTGTTGGTTAAGATATGTAGACGATGTCTTCTGTGTGTGGACAGGTTCTGATAGGCAACTAGATCAGTTTCTAGCACATCTAAATTCTATCAATTCTAATGTACAATTCACGTGTGAAAAAGAGGAAAAAGGTTCCCTGAATTTCCTCGACCTATCCATTTCTAAAGACAAAGATGGGTTACAGTATTCCATTTTTAGGAAAGAAATGTATACAGACCAATTAATTAATTCCTCTTCAAGGCATTGCTTCACCCAAAAGCTTTCGGCATTTCATGCAATGATCCACCGTTTGACCGCTATCCCTATGTCAAAATTCAATGTAAATAAGGAACTTAATGTAATTAAAACGTTAGCAGTAAACAATGGGTATTCAGAAGATCTAATAAATAAACTTTACCGGAATAAACTTACAAAAATAGCCTTAAGCCACATTTACAACCCCGAACATGTAAAAGATCCCACTGCCAAATGGCGGAGAATACTATATCTTGGGACTATTTCTCAAAAAGTAATTAAAAGTTTACCTAAAGAAAAAATTAAATGTGCCTTTTACAGTCGTTCATGCCTTAAGAACCTGATCTCTCACACTAAAGACAAAGTCCCCGAAAACGAGAGGAGTGGAGTGTATGAGTTAAAGTGCTCGGATTGTAGCACAAAGTATATTGGACAAACAGGACGGAAATTTAAAGAAAGGATTAAAGAACACCAAACATGTGTAAAAAATAAGAACATAACATCCCTCTTTGCAAAACACCTCATCGAAAGTGATCACAAAAGTGACTTTGTGACAAAAATTATTCATTTTGAAGAAAAAGGTCAAAGGCTCGATGCTTTGGAGCAGTTAGAAATTTTGAAATGTGTCCGTTGGAAAGATGATCTTGCCAACGAAATTTTGTATCCCTCCCACTCCCCACTCCTAGACCTACCACTCTTCTAAATTAAAAATGTAATTCTCTTTTCTTCCCAGCTACATTGTAACCTTTTTTACCCCTCCGACCTCCCTCTCTGACCAACCCCCCCCCTCCTATGATCAGAAGGTATATATAGCCAGCGTGCTTCTATGAGGACCACCTGATGATGACGTTCAACGTCGAAACCTGGGTCGTGTGTTTTTTAAATAAAGTGTGTGGAATTACAAAGTCAATTATTTCATTACATTTCAATTAGGTTATTCGCCAAACTTTCATGTGGTGGTTTGCGGAGAATCAAATATATAGCTATTTAGGTACGGAACGCCCCTGAATCCAAATCACTAAATATAAAGTTACTCCGTACAAGGATAGGTTCATCCATAGATACATCCAACTACCGTAAAATATCAGAATAATGTAATAATCACATTTTAGCATACTACTGCCACTAAGAAATAAGAATCAAAAATTTTTTTTAAGTGAGCTTTAGATCTCCTAATAATGAAACGCGATGGATAGAGTAAAACATCAGGGCTAAAATGAGCTAATCATTATATAAAAATAAAAGAAAAACATTAAGAATTCGGTTATTTCTAAAAAAGAACATACACGGAGTAAGAATAACAGAAAATAATAGACAAGAACAGAATGGTGTGCGCTAACACCAAACACATTACCAAAAGGTAAGGAAGTCACAAGAAAAAGTTGACGGAAATTATTAACTGAAGGCGAAGATAGACAGCAGACAATTTTTACGCATTCGTAATAGTGACTATGCTTTCCCATCGGATTTAATGGCGATGATTCATGAGGTAAAATCGAGAGCACCCCATAGTACGTATATTCGTGTGCACTCAAAATGGCTAACATTGTATTGGGCCCAAACAGCGCAATTAGATAGTGATATCAATGAATTTTGCGAAATAACAATCATAGCATTCGCGATCATAGCGATCGCACTATCCCGAGAAAGTATTCATTTGCTCGAAATTCGGAGCAGATTCATTCGAGAAAGAATAATGAGTACATGACGCGCAAATAATTCGAAAACGGCTTTAACATCTTTTCATCCGACCATTTGCTCGAAGCATTCTTCCATCACATTTTCGATTAACTCCGAGATCAATCACAGAGCATACTTCCTCTTCTGAACAAGCAATTCCCCCCGGTCATTCTTCACCTCGTGCCAGGCGAACGGCCGCAAGATAAAACATCTCGTCCAGCAGGACCAGGACGCAACACGGAGACAAATCCCAAGGAGTGTTATTCGATAGACCAAGGTACACGGACCGGAACTCCCACTCACGTCTCCTCAGGGGAAAGGAAAGTTGGTGGACCTTTCTTCCCAAAAAAAACAATAAGACACGTAAATAAATAAATAAAATGATCCACCCCTCTCCAAAACCCGTGAAAATAAAACATACGCAAGGAGGTAGGCAACGACCTTCTTTCGCGCCGGGAGGGAAAGGGATAGAGAGGGTACACGGGAAAGACGCCGCGGTAAGGGTTGCCGAGAGGGAGACTGGGGGAGGGGGGTTTATGAGGAAAAGATTTATTTTTCTTCTATCTCTCTCTCTCTCGTTCCCTCCCACAAAGCCTTGGAATCCATCCAACGCCACGAGAATTTTTGGCGAACCCTGCGGACCGCACCGAAATCCTGCTCCATCCCCCCCAGTGGCCAGCCGGCTAGGGACGAGAGATTTTTTTCTGGCGTTCTGCACACAGAGGGACACCCACACTAATAATCGCAATACACGGGAGGGCAATCGAGACGAACCTGGTCCTTTTTGTCCCTCCATAGTCTCCCCTCCCATCCACCATGGACGCAGATAAAACGGCCGTCGATATAAAAAGGATATAACGAGTAATATGGACAATACATGTATGTATTAAGCAATATTGAAATCGTTAATATCACTATTACCGATTATATTCGCCACATCGACGATTAATAAGCCGTCTGTAACGTTATCGATCCTCATCTCGATTGCTTAGAATTAGCAATATCGGCGTGGTCGACATGCAAAAAATATCGAAATATCAACCATACTCTACAGCCCACACCTTGTACACCGCATATACATATCGCCGTGCCGACATGATTTAATTCGAAGATAATTATCGACGTTCGAAACATCAGTTCCCTAAAATTAAACACATCGGCCTGGTTGAAATGAAAAAAATATCGAAATAGTACCCAATATCGTCACAACGAACAGCACTCTCTAACAACCCTCCTCTAAACTTCTCTAACTCTCTCGTTTCAAAACTCGACGGGGGAATTGAAAGGGTTACCAAAGTAGGGGAAAAATCGAAAAATAAATAAAAATCCGCGGAATGAAATGCAGCTTGATCGCATATTTTCTCATCATCTTTTTTTCCCCTCCCTCGGCCGCCTCAAATTACGCCGAGCCGAATTACTACAATGTTTTACCGAAAAATATCCTGTCACGCCGTATCCCACCCCATTGTTGTTTCGAATTCAGATGTTTTCGTTTTTTATTTTTATTTTTTTAACTTTCATTACTCGGATACTCACCTCTACCACTCCCTCACCATTCCTCCCCTAGGCCTCCCACACACTCCCCCGGTAATTTCCACCACCGCGGCTCAAAATCCGCGGGGAGGGGTGGCAGATGAATATTTAGGAGGGAGGGCGGCGGAGACGCGGAGCCCTTTCCCCAACCCCGCGCCGACGATCGAATGACACGACAGACGGGCGCGAAATTCCGGCGCGTTCCCGAAAGGCACAATTATGTCTCACGCGATACTCACGCCCCGCGCGCCACCGAGGCGCGGGTAAAGAAACACTAATGAAATATCGGCCTTCAAAAAATTACACTCCCCGAAGGCATCATTCCCATTACGCGGACAAAACAGAGAACGCGTCCCGCGTCTTTCTTTATTAAAAAAATAGTAAATAGGAAGGAGAAGTGACGAAAGAAAATGGAGCTCTCATGCAAGAATTACTTTTGTTATATTGGGTACGCTATTAATGGACTACGAACTATTCATTCCTAAACCCCAACGACACAAAATATGCTTTAACCCCAAGTAAATATTGCAACAACTCAATCTTAATGATTGGATGGTGTCTTATTCTGCGAACATATTTCATATTGACGACGATAAAACAATAGAAAAGAGAAAATTTTCAAACTTAACACTAATTTAAATTGAAAAAACACGCCAACGCAGAGTTAATTACCATGATTTCAAGGTCCATCCAGGTTAAGTGGTCCTGCACCATACATGTACGTGGATGGCAAGGAAGGGGGGTGTACGTAATATATATGTAGACAGAATTCAAGAACTCAAAATTCTCTAATTGGAACAGTACATTTAAGTTTAAAATACTACTATTCCTTGGAGGATTGGAGACGTGATGTGATTTAACCTGCACACCGCAGTACTGCGCAGCCCTTTTGATGGCGAACTTTGCTCTGTCGACCGCCTATTTCCCTCGAGCCCTAGTCAAACAACGCCTCGACGAATGGAACTGCATTTAGGGCGAACATGACATAAAAATAGCGTGGGAGGAGAGGGGAAAAGAGAGAGAGGTGGGGGGGGGGGAATGGCAAACTGTGGGATGGCGTGGTTCTACCTTTTTCTTTCAGATGCCACCCCGATGCCCTAAACGCCGCCCCCTACTCTCCCCCGTAATCTTTAGCGCGAACACGAAAACGAACGAATTACACGCCTCGTTTTATTAGCCTGTCGTTTCGATCGAACTGCGGGGGAATAATCCTCCGCTTGCGTGCCTCTATAAATAGACACGCAATGCGGATTCATTTGTCCTTCGACGGGGCCGCGAAGAGATTTTATTTTCCTCCCCTCCTCCACCCCAAACCAAAGCCTTGTCCATTTCCTCCGCCCCCGGATACTGACAGGGGGGGAGAGAGAGAAGGGTCTTTCGCCTCCCACAGAAAAGACGTGGGCGTTTCCGACAGGAGAGGGCAGAGCTCCTAACACTCGAGGGAAACGGGGGGAACCGCGTGGAGCAGTGGGAAGTGCCTCGCGGTTACCCGGACTCAAGCCGCGGGCGGAGGCTATTTGTACCGCCGCGGGCTAAATAAACACGATGGGCCAGGTGTCCGCCACGAGTGAAATGAATGAAAGGGATGTCCGAGGGGGGGTCCGAGGGCGAGGAAAGTATCCTACTTGTTAAGAGAGATAGAACCCGAAAAGAGTTGGTTATAGAGTCACGCTAGGGGATGGCATTGAATAGGTATTCGTGATTTATTATTATTACAATTATTGTTAAGTGTATTTATTCTTCCGCTTACGGCAGATTTTCCATTGACACAGGATAGTACTACATTTCCACTCATTACGTCACACGACACAACCAAAAAACCTGAACTGAATCAAACCGTTTAAAAATTCAGCATAATTTCTACCTCCACTCATTCCTCCCGATATACCTATTCTTTTCCTCCCCCAACCTCACCAGCATTATATTCGCTCCAAAATCGTTATCTCATGCCTCATGTCATCCATCTCTATCAAAGTCTACCACATTTCATCGCCAATCAAAATAATCTGCATCCACTTTTACTTATTTTCTTCGGATTCAATCTCACGGCCCTCTCTCCTATACTAGTCCTAATACATTCCACCTCCATTTGTTACGTCCAACATTCTTACCCATACCCCCTACTTTGTATAGGACACTGTCTCGGGCTATTTGCACCGCCGCCTCCCCCTACCTCGCTTGCCAAACATTCTCCGCTCTATCACAGTCTTCACATTCCACCACTAATTAATATGCTCTGCATCCACTATACCTTCTTCCTTAGGTTTTCTCCCAAAGTCCTCTTTCCTCTTCCATCAAGCCTAGTACTTCTTCGTTTCCTACTCCATAACATAACTCCATAACACTCCATTGCAAGTCCTTCCTCATATCGGTGTACTTCCTTCCTCCCTTCATTCCGTCCAACATCCCTATCCTATTCCTGTCCCTTCCTCTTTTGCCTAAAATCCCCCCATTGATCACAGTCTTCAACATCCGACTGCCGAATTCGTCAAAATAAATACAAAAAAAGTAAATGAAGATAATGAAACGTAAAAATTAGGCACAAGGATCATGATGGAAACGGAGCATTTTCATGTCTGATTGGCATAATTTCTCACGTAAGTACACACACAATTTTCCACGTCATTACGCGTTTCCCTACCTGACCCTACCATCCCATGCCTACCACTGCTTGGTGTCCAGGATAAAACTAGTATTCCACCACTACTTCGCGAGAGCGAACCATTTTTTCGAACGCAGCGAACCAGGCCAATAAACAGTATTAGCAAATAATTATTTGGCGAGCACTATTGGCAGCCACAGTCAAAAAAGCATTTAAAAATAGAAGTGGAATTTAAATGCTACTGAAGACTTAAACAGTTTATCGTTAACTTTCATCGACCCTGGGATCCGCCATCGGAACGTTGGGTAAGAAGCGGTAGATCAGATCGTAATTAGGTTTCCGATCAGTCTTTACGGTAAAAGCTTTCGATTTTATATCTGCAATTGCTCGATGCGCAATGTTAGAAAGAGGGGTAAGACAGGGGTGTCCAACATTACCTCGCTTTTCAACGTATATGCGGAGGAAATGGTAACGGGGAGATGGTAAAAACAATAGATAGGAATGAAAGTCGCTGAGTTTGGGTCAGGGTCAAAATCATTGAGTTTGCAGATAATAAAGCAATTTAGTTGGTCAGCCAGCGATTAAAAGTATTGCCGACCGCAGAAGTAAATTAGTGCGATGGGTATGGGATGAATATTAATGTAAACAAAACAAAGGTTATGAGGTTTTCGAGAAGAATGAAGGGAAAGCCAAACGTTAAAATTGGCGGGCAAAAATCAGAGCAGGTGGAACAGTTTACCAGCCTTGAAAGTGATTTGGACCAAGAAGGCCTACGTATTTGGTCACTAAAAAAAATACAGGCATATGCTTTTGAGAAGTGGGTGCGGGGAAGGATGTAAATGATTACAAATGACGAAGAACTAGGAAAGGTGGCGGAGGGAGGATTTTTTAGGGGAGTCCTAGGAGGTAGGAAATTTCAATTCCTGGAACATATGGGAGAACGTTAGGCAACCAAACATGAGGGAGGAAAACAAAATACATGCTGTACGGAATGAAGGGATGAATAAAATATGTGGAATTGAAGAAGACTTCATTGCGGGGCAGAGTCGGGTTGTCTTTTGGGCGAGGTGAGGCAATGAAACTTAAAGAGGTGTTTGTGTTCATCCTAAACCAACTTTATATGGTAGACTATCAAATAATAATTACGATTCATTGATGGAAGAAAGAGTATTTAAATGTTTCAGTCGTGGAGTCCGTTTATTTCATTCAATAAGAGTGGTCTGAACATTATGGTGTGTGAGTCAATTAAATTGGTCTATCTTACAAGTAAACTGGAACTTCCAGTACCGTTCAGTAAGACTATCAATTAGTCTTTACTCCTATCTTCTTATTTTTAGGGATTCCCATCCTGCGGAAACTCCGTACATCTTTCAATTCACAAATCTAGCAGCTCTTCTTTAAACGTTCACTATCATTATAAACGATTTCTCAGACACACCCCGAACACTTTCCTACCTATTAGAAAGGCAGTATTGACAATGGCAAAGAACAAACCGTCATCAGTTTTTCATTTTATGGTTTATACATATTTTGAGCCTGAGGCGGAGCCAACATCGGAATTTGGACCTACGAGAAAAATTGCACCAGAGTAAACTGAACGAATGAGGATTGACATATGTGATTATGCGGGAGAGAAAAAATACGTTGGAAGGGAAAAAAGTTAAACAAATAATTAGAATACGGGAATGAGAGACAAGAGGACTTGGGAGGGGGAAACCCTAAGAAAGCAGACAGAGTCGGTCGAGCAAATATTGAGAAGTAGTCGGACGTTCACGGCTCTGAAAGAATGAAGAACTCTGTATAGGTGGAAAAGGAGAGTGGCTCTCAGGAGAGTATATGGGGGAGTGAAAAAGAAGAGCATCCAAAGAAGTAAATTCCATTGAATGAAAGGTGTTCATCTGCGGAGATTTGCACACGAGTTCATGGCAATATGCAATACATAGTCTTCAGAGATCCTCCAAAACCTACGGTTATGTCTAATAATCCCATAACTCACCCATACGTGATCATGACCGCTCGAATCGCGTGAAATACTTTCGTTTGAAGACAAAGAATCATCGGCGAACTTACATGAATATTAGAACGGCTGCATCAACGACAACGTTAATTCAATCATCACTCCCCATGCTTACCTAGAAGATAAGAGAAAAGAACATTAATAAAGGCAGTCACCGCGCAATACACGTATTTCCAAATTATGTTCAATCCTGATAAAAGATAACGTGTAACTGAACAGGTCAAAACAATTTTCATAACTACTATGGGATTAAAGAAGTGGGACATTGTGCTCAAGGGGGAAAAGATATGATAAACACATAAGTTCGGAGGTAAAAGGAAAAAAGTATTTACGCCACATAATGAGGAGTTAAAACAATGAGAAGCTGAAGAAAACGAACAGTTTTTTATCGTTTTAAGAATTGTAACAATAATTAATTAGCTTCAAAAGACCATTATCCACCAACTTCCACACGATAAGTAATTATCAATCAAGTTTCGCAAGCATGAGACAGCTGGTCCCTCTCTAATCGGCAGTGTGGTTAACAGATAAGTTGTTCTTCTAATCATTATTACTATTTAACTTCTTCAGCACATACTAATATATCTAAACTAAAAAAACTCCCAGGGTATGCGCCATTCCTATTAGCTCCCCTGGAAAATAAGTCCAAGGATAAGAACGAAAACTCATGAGTCACTCTTAGAAATTACTATTTCCACAACTGCCTAGTCTACTGAGACCGCTGAAAAAAGTTACTGTTCCAATTAGCCAAAGTAGTGCGGCAGAAAAGAATTCAACCACTAAGGCACCCCCCTTAAATTAAATCAGGCTATTTTCGTCTCTTTTTTTCCACCCGTCCCTTCGACTGATCTAATTAACCGGGCGACCATAAATATCAAACGAAGACCTTTCTTCCAAGGAAAGTTGAAAGCGCATTTAGGTCGGGCGAAAGTACTTGGCAATGAATTTAACGATACATTCAACTGAGCATGTGTACTGCATGAGTGCACCACTGGATTAACTGTCTTTCAAGAAGGCATCCTAGTCTACTTTCAACAGAAGCGCTAATAAATAAACTAGATTAGTAAGTACGCTAAGCGCTAGTAACTAAACTAAACTAATAAATAGCCAACACTATGCTAATAAATGATTTTGCAATTTTAAACCCGCAGTTCAATTTGTGAAACGATTCAACTAGAAATATTACGTAATAGGTACTCCTCTTCAATTCTCAAATTAGAACCTAAAAAAGCATAATGAGTGGGCAAACCGTATCGATGACTCGCCCGTCACCTCAATGCCACAGTTGCGATACAATAGTCCCTGGCTGTAGTTCATTGGGATCTTTCCATCATGCTACTTAGAGGTTCCACGTGGCTTTTAAAAGTCAGGCTTCAGTCTCAAATCCATGAATATATACATGTAAACTGTCATTACGTTGCGATAACTAGGGAATTAGAATGGGCTTAGACAACCGTAATTCTTCCAGAATTTTATTCACACTCGGCGTGGCATCATCGACAAACTGGTCTATCGATGCTGAAAAGGTATCCCTTAAGTCTTAAAAATACGAGTCTTAAAAGTTCTCGTATGTTACTTGGTTGAATGCCATTGAAAATATGTATGTACTTGCCTACGTATCACAAAATACTGCTACTCAATGCTTTATCCGTGTGTTTTTTTACCCTGATTACCAATTCCTGATTGAAAGCTAAGCAAGCAATAAATAAGTGGAATCGACAGCCGTCAAACCAATCTCTACGTCCGTATTGGGGATACAAAAGAGAGATTACCTTAAGTCTTCATTATGGCAGATCATGCTTAACAGTTGGTGTGCAGTAAAAGCAAAAATAATAATATTGTATAATAAATGTATCCATAGACGTAAGAGGGGTAGACATAGGTAGGAAACTTCGATTATTATTGAGTTATCTACCGATTAAGGTAGGTTTTGTGCGGACAAAACTCCCAAATAAAAATTTTGTGACTCCTAACAAAACACAATCCAGCAACCTACTCTACATCAGGTCCCTCTTCAGCTCTGAGTACTTCCTTCCTCCCTTCATCCCGTCCAACGTCTCTATCCTGTCCCTGCCCTTTCCTCGTTCGCCTAATATTTTCCCCTCTATTTCAGTCTTCAACATCACACTGCCGGTCAATACCACCTTCATCCATTTTTCCTGCCTCCTTAGAATTTCTACCAATAAACCACTCTCCTCCCTTTCCATGCTTTGCACCTCATTTGTTTTCCTTTCGGTACATTTCACCTTCTCCATCCTTCTCCACACCCACATTTCATAAGCCTCCAATCTACCTCAACCATCCTGCTTCAGTGACCACGTTTCCGCGCCGTTAATAACTACGCTCCATATCAATGTTTTTACGAGTCTTTTCTTAACATCCTTACTCAAAGTCCCTGTCATCAACTCCCTCCTCCTTGTGAAAGCCTCTTTGCCTAGCGTAATTTTTCTCCTCACGTCCATACTACCTTGACCGGATTGATCCAAAACACTTCCGAGATACGGAAACTGTTCTACTGTTCTACCTGCTGTATTTTTGCCCTCATATTTAATGTTAGCTTAGCCTTGTACTTTCCGGGAAATCACATCACTTTTGTTCTATTAATATTGATTCTCATCCCATATCTGTCGCCCTGAATTTTCAATTCACTCAGCAATACTTGCAACCCCTTGGCTGACATTGGGACCTCTATGTGTACACGATTTGTACTTTATTCTATAATTGAAATAAACACGGCACATTCCTTGAATGAGCCATAAAAGGGAATGGAGTTGGTGTGCAGTCGGCCGAGAATGGAAAGACATTGGACGAGTCCTTTCACGCCAGCAAATTTCTTAAGAGAAAATGTCATATCCTATCATGTCGTAACCATTGTACCTGCCACCGAGATATTAACAAGGGAAAGAGTATTATAATCCTTATCTTTCGGAGCATTCAATCAAAGACTGGCTGACTGGAACCCTTCATTCAACCCTTCCCAAAGCTAACCCTTGTAAACCGTGATAGGTCTTCGGCCTGCAAATCTCTTATTATCTGTCCTTTGGTCTTCCTAGTGGAACCATCCCTTCAATTATATCCATAACGAATCCACTTTGCCGTAAGATGGGTCTACTCCAACTCGTGCAAAGGATCTTCTTCTTCAACGGCATTTTTAGTCCTACTCGTGTGTGGTCTAGGATAACTTTTTCCATTTCACAGTTAGCTGGCCATGTCAATACGGCCAGATAGTGTGAAATGGCACAATGGCCATTTCCTCTTTCAGGTCCAGTACGACCATATCTAGTATTTTGCACCACCAGTCGTCGATTAATACTTTGCCATGTCTCTATCCATTTCCTACAGAAATTTTATTTCACTCAGTCTTATTCCAACCTAATCGGCGTCTCTTCACCCAAGCACTTGACCCTTAGCTGGCCCCGGTGGCGGCGAGGTAACGTTCTCTCCTGCCAACCCGAAGGTCGCGGGATCGATTGGTGCCTAGGTGGTTTCTCTCCCACCTACAGCATGGGCGTTTTTAACTGTTTTCAATGTTTTGTATAGTGTTAGGTGGTAGGAGGGTATATATAACCTCAATATCACCCCAATTAAGACTTTAAAAAAATAAATAAGAACCGAAAAAATGTCTATTTAAAACCAAAAACTTAAGGATTTAGCAAGTATATCCACTAGTACATTGCGTAAGTGTGTGTACGCGTGTTTTAGTATGTGTGCATATGCATATTTATACATGCGTTAGTTACGATGGTGACCTAACACCAACCGCCACACTCCCTCCTAATCAGATTGACTTACGGAATCTCAATCGGAAGTTTAATAACAATATAAATATCACCTCTTCAAATTTGACTCGTTCACCAAAAAAGCCGCGGAAACGTATGACTCGCGATCGTCACAAAGAAAACCCATTTGGGCCACAGGGAGGCTTCAGGAGAGCGAGAAAAATAAGATCCTCTCGACATTGTGGAGAATTGGGAGACGAGTCCTATTTTGAGGTGCTTTTTTCTCGGAAAATCCCAATGGAAGTAGGCGGGAGGATGGCGAGGGAGTACCAAACAGTCGAAAATTTCTCCAGGACCACCGAGGAATACCTGCGGTTTGCTGAGCATTAGTGAACTTGCAAGGGAGGATGCCGCAGCGGTTATGCGGCGGAGAGGCGGGGAATGATCTTTTAAATCCGGAGATTTTCACTTTCTCCTTTTCCCTTACCCAAGTGTGTACGACTGCGGTCTCGGGACCTCGACCGGAATGATACCCCCTTCGGACCTCCCACGCCCCCAATTTGCGATCGCAGTTTCCCAAAGTCGAAAACATTTTTTTGAGACCCTCAAGACCTTAGGATCGGTCCTTGTGATTCCCCCGACCGCCGGATCGAAGCGGCTTCCGTTCCCATCCCTCCGGGGTTCCCAATGGGAGAAAAAAAAAGAGAGGAAGGGGAGGGGGGGAGGACGAACGCCGCCACGAGCACGCTAAGTGAAAACCATTAAGCACGTAAGGAAAACGTGCTAATGTCGAAAGTTGCGGATTTGAGCTCGCCGAACTTTTACGACGATCCCTAATGGGCGCTTGCATCAATTTCGTCCTCCCCTGACTTCGATGATGATATTATGCACCACCGCCCCCGCTCATCCACCCCACCCCATTTTGGGCCCCGGAGGATGAGAGATTGAAGAGATGATGCTAAACCAGGGACTTTCTTTCGGCACGTTCGAGTTCTCTCTCAAACAACCCACTCTAGTCCTTAATTGGAGTGTTTGTCAATATGATCGAACAGTTTTTCCAAGAAACTTAACGAGCAGACTTAACTATCTAGATGAAATATAACTCCACCACCACAACGGCCAAGATGGCCATTGCGCGCACCGAAGGAGCGATGACGTAACAACGATGCCCGCCATGCCTCATCTCCTCCCCTCGGATTACGAGAAGACAGCCGCCGCTCTCGACATAACAGCGTGCCCACGTAACGCAAATGCTACGATATTTGTTTACCTTTGCTCGTCGACGCTGGCAGTCTGGGTCGCGGACACTTGGGCGGATTCCCCAAAACTTGTTGGGGGAAAGGGACGTTATGCCACACGCGGGGTGGGAAAGGTGGCGCACGCTATCCTTAGCTTTGGTTGACAAAAGGACACACACCTGCTGAGGAGGCTGTGGTTTCCCGAGCATTTGATCGTCTCCCGCAGACTTTCCACCCGCTTTTCCACGCCCTTGCGGTTTGTTTTTCCTCTGAAGCCAACTCCGACTCAAATCGCTAAGTCACTCAACCACCTCCCAAAGTCTATAGCATGGACATGTTAGTAGGTACACCGCGACCTCATGATCGGCGACTATTTCTTGGTAATTTGATCGCCTTCAATTAAACCGATATAAATACAAAGTATGGCGTGCGATAAAAATATCGTAAAACCACACACAACAGGGGCGAACCCAATGGAAATAGGTCATCGAGCCCCCGAAATTTCACTACCACGCAAACAGTAGACTTAGAAGTGTAGGCACTATTACCATTTTCATATTTACGCATAATTTAATTTGTCCATGGGAAAATGCCGACAAAAATAAATCAACCCATATTTGTGCAAATATAACTATACAACTTTGTGCGTTTTCCTTTTCCAGTTTTACTACAGTTTTAACGTAACAAAAAGTTATAAAATGCGCCTAAAAAGGAAAATAAAAGAGGACGAGTTGGAGAAAGACAATGGAGAATAAAGGCACAATACAGCCGGCTATACACTGTGGGCTTGAGCTTACGAGCGAGGGTAATACTTACTTCAGGTAGAGAGCAAATGGAAATCAATGAGCATTTATCCCTCCCCCAATCTCACGAACTTATCTATTTTCTGGTTATTTTACTTCCACACACTTAACTAAAAGCATCTAATATCAGGGCAAGTACTAAATCCAAGATCGTTGGGTGATTTGAACCCGTGATAGTGACTTTACTTTGGTATTTTAAAACCAATCAAAAAATTGAACGTTAAAGGAATTCTAAACTTAAGTTTTGGCATGTGTTATTGTGTGCTATTCATTGCTAACACAGTAGTCCATATCGACTGCAGGTAAGGTTTTTAATGTTCACTGAAAAGCCGTGGTATTATTATGATGGCGTCGGTAATCCCTTTAAAAAAATGACCGTTGGAAACGGCCGAGCAGTGGAGAGAGAGGTGAGATCGCCTCGCTGACAAAGCCGTGAAGCAAGCGCTTCTGAATGTCGCTCGTTAGCGGGGTGGGTGATTCGACGGACACAATGTGACAATGCGGGAGGCAGGAACTCAACGCCCGCTGACCACTCTGAATGGAACGCGAGAGGCAAAACATTGCTACGGGAATAATCTCATGGCCCGAGGTTCCGTGCGGTTTCGAAGACCACGGCGATTATTATCCGGTGTAGATATTTCAAATTGAGCGCTTTGGCGCTCGAGTGAGATCCTCTCGTGGTGAAACTAAAACTAGGATTTGGCCTTCCTCTAACAATGGGTTGTATGGAGAGCAATTTGGCATTTCATAACACTTTAAATGCCATCAAAAGAGTGTTACGGAATATAGATTTCAACGTTTTAACTAGATAACGGTTTCCTTGGCCCATGGAACACGTACGTGCACCTGCTATTTATTCATTGGATTGAAAAAACCAGAGTAAACAACCCGTATGTATGGGTCGATCTAAACCCCCAACAGAAGCCTACGTGATGCGAAATTCACACACAAGGAATGGGGGGGAGGGTGGATTTGGGGCGCAATTCCGTTCCCAGTGCCACCTGCGGTTTCCCAGGAACATCTGGCACCCGAAAAATAACATAGATCAGGTGAAGCTGTGGTTGTCTAAGGTCACCGAAAATCGAACCCGGGTCTTCCCTTCAGTAGCCGAACGCTTTACCCACCAGGTTCCCACGTCCCCATTACCTATTCATAATAAGACCTACAGTTTTCTCTCAAACATAAGTAGAACGAGTCCGGGAAAAAAGAGTTTTGCCGATAAAAGAACAAATTACTTAAGTTCTTCAAAACAGCACCCTTGTGCATCGACACACCGATACCAGCGCCTCTGCCAGTCTCGATACGCTTCCGGGAAGGCGTCGACGGGTACCTCGTTCAGGCAACTCGTCACGGCCTCTTTGAGGTTATCCATCGTTCAAAAATGGTTGCCTTTCAAGCTCCTTTTTATTCTTCGAAATAAAAATGATGGTACTGCCGTGCGAAAAGAACGCATTGTCATGGCGCAGCCTCCAGTTGGCAAGGAACTCCTCCTTCCTGATTCTTCGCACTCTTTTCCGCAACCTGTCGAGGATTTCCCCCGCAAAACTTAACCGTTCACTGCCTGTCCCTGAGGCAGAAACTCCGTGCAGATAATGAACTTTAGTCCAAAAAAAATCGAAAAATCATTTACTTATTTTTGGGACAGACCCTGGATACTGTAGAGAATTTAAGACTGGAAACTCTCGCATCGAAGGAAGGCAGAAAGTATTCGGAATTGAGATAGGGATCGAAGTAGAGGGTGTCATGTTTTTTCGCGTGAGGTGAGGATTATTAATGTACCAGCGGTTAGTCAGGGTGCCCATACAAAATTCTATCATAACCTGTAGATAAGAATTAATAAAATAATTAGCAATTTAATGCGATCCAGTCCTCTATTCTTATTTGAAGGTCCGAAACTAAAAATATCAGGCGATATAGTATGACGCCTTGCTCTTAATTTTTTTTAATGAACTTCCGAGTATCAAATAATTTCAGCGCCATGCACCCACACGAAACGAACGGCACTTCAAAGGGAAATGATTGCCATTCACGTTTCAAAGCAATTTCCTTTTCACGTCCCAACTGGATTCATCACTCGATTACCGATTCTGGCGTCCTTATCGGAAAAAAGTGATATTCGGCGAGACTTCCGATCACTTTTCGACTCGCTTCGTTTCGTCGATAAATTTTTAAAGATTGATGACGGCGGTTCAACTCGAAAAATCACAGTTCAGATCCGACGATTAATCGATCCCCGAAATTCATTCGGATTCCTCAAAGCGGACGCGAAGAGGTTCTAGGATGACAACCATACTTTCACCGAGCAAGGCATAAAAATTATCTGAATGTGTACTATTTGATTTGCATAATAAAACGAACCATGCTGAAATTTTAATAAGGATTTTAGCACAGATTAAAAATGCATAAAATTGCAATGGTGGAAGAAAAAATAGTTGCGTGCAATGAAACCAATCACACAAAGTTTAAATAAAAACTGAACACCATTACCACGCAAATATGTTGAGTGAATATGAGTTCAAAGGTGCAAATATAGTTTAGCAAACTTCAAAATGTATTCAAAATGTGGGTCAAATAAGTTCATTAAATAAATATTTCACAGCAGAACACCAAGCTGATAATTAAGGTGAGGCGGAGTAGAGCCTTTTGAGCACATTTCTTACAAAGTATTTTTCATTACATTTTTAAAATTGAAAAGGAACGACCTCAGTCTTTTGAGAGCCAAAAGAATTTTCATTTTTTCACTGCATTCCAATTAGCTTAAACTCTACACGGAGCATGACTGAGAAAATCTGTAAACATCCAAAAAGACAAAATTGCTCAAATTTAGCGAAGATTTCCTTAATTAACACTGACTACTTACGTCCCATCAATTTGCTATTGTTAATTCACTAAGCGTTTGTAACTCTAGATATGTTCTAGCACGAGTACAGTTAACACACGCCAAAAGATGACGTAATGACCGAAACTTGAAATTAAAAGAATATTTTAAATAGGGCTGAATGAAAACTTTAAAATATTAATAAATTCTAAGATTAAGGGCACATTAACAACATGCCATTCAGTTATTTTTATGGTATCAGTTAACTAGTTTTGCACTATAGTTTGGTTAACTTACTTAATGCCCATAAGGTCATGAAGAAGTTAAATGATCAATGAAAACATTACTCGGTTATATTCGGTTATGTGTTACAAGTTTAATTTGGTATAATGCTCAAGGTACATCAAGAACAAGAAATGACGTCAGTGGTTCACGGTACATGGGAAGCAACACTCGCTACAAAGGTGCGTATTAGCACTAGTTACAGTAGCTCACCGACTGCTTGAATCTCCCCCTTGGTTCATGTTTGCAGGTCAAAAGTAAAAATAACCCGGCTACGCATGCCTCCCCTCCTGAAGTTCCCTCTCTTCCTCCGCCACCGGCATTACAGTTCCACTCCTCATACGCCCGTCCCCCATTCCAAAAAAAAATATTTACTCGTATAATCTTTCCAACAATTCTTCTACGAGTACTTCTCAAGGGAAGAGTGGTCATACTACAAGCGAGACAAGGGGACACGTACTTCGCCGTGGGAAGCGGATGGAGAGATGAGGACGTGGCACGTAGGTAGGGCTTGCAAGGTTGAGGGTTCTCTCAGTTACATGCAAGTTCTCGTGGGGAGTTAGGGCACCGACAACCATACATGCATACTCTTAATGTATATTTGCCATTACACACGGAGACATACGTGCATGCCTAAATACATCATGTAATTATGAGAAAAACAAAATTTGCACTTTTCCACAAACATCAAGCAATAATGGAATAATGGATCTGCTTGACCAAATAATTAAATTTACCGTTTTACACAAAAATAAGCTGGTGCTTGGGTTCAATTTTGTTAATATTGCTCATAAAACGAATACTTGAAACAACCAGTGTCGGTGTCCACCTCCCTTATTTAATCCCTGTGGTCGAACCTAACACCATAATTTGTTGCCATAATAATCCCACGGTGTCGCAACGAAACTCAAAATGTTCTGAACCTATCTAGGAATTAAGATTAGCGAGAAGCTGATAAACCCAGCTTTGTGCGCAAATGTCATAGGCTTAGTTGACCACGTCACCAAGGTATAGCAATCAATGTTATTTAAGCATCAACACGAGAATCGGGTGATTAAGATGGACCGTAAAAAAAAGACGAATTTCACGAAAATTTCAGGAAGCAGGAAGATTTAGTTTACTCTTCAATCTGAGGAACATAAAATACTTTCTCGTTCTAAGGCAGAATTACTGATGGAAAGGGGGATAGCAGCGCGGAATTTAAGAGGAAGAAATGAATTTCAGGCGGAGCACCTGTAAAAAGGATCACGCTAATGAACAAGATTCGTGAGCGAGGACGCACGGAAGGGATTAGCGGAGACCCTAATATGAGGCGGAGCGTAACATTTAGCTCAAAAACGTTTTAAGTCTTATGAGGAAAGATGATCAGCTTAGATTGTTGGCTTTTGAGCTGCGGGGATGGAAAATAGAGAGAGAAAACGAGGTGAACAGAGTGGAAGATAAGCGAAAAATTGGAAGTCAGGGCGGAAAGAAGAGAGGCAGTTGGCAAGAGAAATTCCAAGAAGAGAGAAAATTGGATGGAAGAGATGAAGAAGGTGGCCCAGGGATGAGGACTGTTACACAAGGATCGGGTGAGCAGGGAAGGATGAGAAAATAAACTCTCCGGATAGCATGAAGTGGGAAGACAGTAAGAAGCAAATACTTCTTTTACTTTACTATTACAGGTAGTTAAGTCCGAAAGGAAATATGCGCCGTAGGTTTTGAGACATAAACAAAATATATCAAAGTACCTGTAGCATAATGAATAACTTATCGAAGCACTTTTCCACTTGATAAAATATTTTTTATTTTACGACCGGGTTTCGATGCATTACATCAACATCAGGTCACTCCTGATGATGATGTAATACATCGAAACCCGGTCCTAAAATAACTGAAGCTACTCAATTTGTACCTGTAGCATAATTCCAATGAATAACTCTTAATCTAAGATATCCGAATCGCCTCTTTTCTTGCCTACCACCCAGTAATATGAAAGGAAGAAAATGTATAAATCATCGAGTTACGCTCGTATTACGTAAGTTACTAATTTTTAATTAATTAAAATTTAATATTAATTTAATTAAAAATTATTTTTTAATTAATTTCAGGTCACGTGTAAAATATACTGTAATTTCCTATGGTAACGCAACGAAAGAAAACAGGCATACTTAATTTTTACGAAAAAGTACGCCATTGAGTGCGTCCATGAGTCATTTTTACGACTCATGACCCGAAATACTATTCCGTCTCAACGAATTACCAATGAATATGTTAGCATCCATTAGGAATTGAATGAGTCAACGTTAACAAAGGATAAAGTACACAATGTTAGTAACTCGAACGTCATACTGATGGATGATTAAGGTTTGTAAAAAAAGGCTCGTATTGTATGGTTTGCATAAAAAGTATCGGGAAATGCTTCGACGTTGACACCCTTTTGCCAGTAGCTTTTCCCCGACTCAAGGACTCCCAGGCACGCGGATTCCGGAAGGTCCTTAAGGGTGCGCGAGCTAGCTCCTTTGACGGCACTTAAAGAGTCCCATCGCTCTATCCTTTGATGGGGGTTTCACTTTTGCCAATAGGAAATAGTCTGCTGGTGCAGACTGTAGGGAAGTCCAGACTGTAAGGGAGTTGGGGAATCGTCGCGATGCCGTTGCAGGAGGCCTTCGTAAGCAGACACTCGACTTTGATTTTGGTCTTCCGTCTAGATCTTCGGGACGAGTTTAGCGCAGATCTTTCGTAACGCCAAATTTTCAGTGATAATGGTATACACTGTCGTCTTACCAATGCCAATGCGATCTGCGGTCATGAGCACACTAAACCGACGGTCCCGAATTCAGCCCTTCACGCACACGTCAGGAAAAATTGTTACCGATACTTTTTATACAAACCTTGTATACCTTAAGAACTGATTGTGTAGCAGCAAGTGTTGGTAATGCATACTTTAATTATTTCATTGCAGCGAATTTTAATCTCGTTTTGTGGCATGCCCTTACAAGGAAGAGCTGATGATAAGATAATCTTCTATAATTTACGTTCGGGGGTTAAAAAATAGTTTTTTGTAATTACAGATTGCACAACGAAAAAATAGCGCAAAACTTTGTAGTCCGGGAATATAATTTCAGTATTTTAACCGGGATGTGGGGCGTGGTAGTCCAGTGAGCAGAGCGCTGGGCTACTGACAGAGGAGCCTGGGTTATTTTCCGTACCCCGCGCTTCCCCTAGCCTTTTTGATTTTTGTATACCTTTTCTGGTAAACCGCAAGGAAAGGAGGATTTCACAGACCGTGTAAGGCTTCCCACAAGGTTAGCTCTACCCTTACCTATCAAACCAATCTTCGGGTTAATTGCTGCGGTTTAAATGCGGGATGCATAATCTGCTAGGATGGGGTCTTAGGAATTCTCTCGGAACTAATTCATCTCATTAATGCCAACAAACAATTAAAAAAAAAATAATAATAAAACTAGAGCCTTTCTTAAACACTGGCTGCCTTCGATTAGAAAAATAATTTGAATCCAACTTTTCGTAATAACACTTGGTAACACTTTTTCCAATCATATTTTTAATGTAGCGGCTATTCCAGGAACTTTATCTAATATATTTACTAATTCATTCTACTAAGAGTTTCAATGCATTCCGATATCTTAATGTGGTCAAACTAAATTGGAAGAATACCATTACTCTACTTATCCATTGAAGTACATACTACTCATCATCATCAGTTGAAGTCAAGACTCATCGTATGACGTCAAATGATGACGCCGATGTGTTAAAACAGGATTGTACCAAAAATTAAACTGTTCGAAGTTTACAGGGTGTATTTCTGTAATTTAAAATGGAATTTCACAGTTCTTCTGAAACAATAGACCTTATCCAACTAAGTATTTTCACATTTATTATACTTCACAAATTCAATTGCGTATATATTTTAACCTTCAACTATAACTCCAAGAAATGTTGTCCGAGCCGCGCAAAATTACCCACACGTACGTGCAAGATCCACACCACGAAATTGATTTCCCGAATGAAAATACTTCCTGGTGTCCACGATTTCAACCTTTGAGCTCCGCTCGTGATGTCGGTTCTCCAGCGAAGCGTCTGGTGACCCCAGTTAAAGGGGCCCGAGAGAGAGAGGGAGAGGCCGAGGCCAACAACGGATGCGGTGATGGGATGGCGGAGAGGGGATGAAACAACCCCTCTCCGCAATTAGAGAGAGACGTTCTCTCTGCACCCAAGGACGCACTCCAACAGACCACTCGAAACCTCCCCACACTTCACGGGAACGCCCTTTCCAACCCCTTCTCCCCACCGACCACCCCTTGCCAGACACCACAAAAAAATATGCCGCACTACCCACTATACATACCCCTCTCCGTTCCTTTTTTTTCCTACACTCTTACCCACCCTCCCGCTCCTTCGCCGTTCTCCCCCCTTCCTGCCTTCCACTTAAACCCCTTACTCCCACTCAACCCCCAAACCGGCTGGGTACGCATCATGCAGGGACCCGACACGCGCACTCGATGAAACTACGCTCTTGAAGGAGCACGATGGTAAAAAAAAGAGAAACGCAAAGGAAGCGAGAGGGGAAACATGTACGCATGCTACATGCAACGTGAGCATTTGACGCCCCCCCGACCCCGCTGCGTTTACGGAGAGGAGGAATGTTGAAGGGATGGATTCCGTCAGCCTGAAGCCGTTACCCTTAAAGTTAAACCGTTAAAACCGAAGTTACCGTTAAACCCTACTCTATTATCTGTCCAAAACATGTTTGCTACTCAGGACGCTGAGGTAAAGGAAAGGCCCTAATCAAGTGACTTTGGTGGACCCAATGACATTGGAGCGGGCTGGGCTTGACCGGCGGACAATTCATCCCCAGCTTTCGTCGGGTGACTTAGCCTCTCCTAGAGCAGAGTTGCCAAGTGCGATCGCGTGTTGAGTACTGTGCGTGGTAGTATGGAGAGAGAATCTGCTTATTTGAAGCGAGAAAGGGAGATGTTTTTAGGTGGAGGAGAGAGAGACGGCACGCCCTCAGCACATGGTCCACTGCGAATATTCCGCGCTCCACGTGATCGAGGCGACTTACAACGGGATCGCTCCGAGAAACCCGAGGTTACAGAGAGAGAAATTCCGACGACCCCCACGTCGATCCGACGGCATGAGCTCTCGACGGAAATGTCGTTACTTCGGCTTCAATGTTTAAAGCAGAGGGCTCGCGAGGCGGGAGACGGAGAAGGGGATTTCTTCTTTTTTTTCATCGCGAAATTAAAACCGCGTTAAAGCTTCGGAAGGAAACGCGAGGAAGTGTGATTGGTGCCAGTCATTAACATCGTCACGAAATGAATTTCACGTTTCGAAGACCGGAAGGAATAATTCATGAAAAGAGAGCAGGAGGAGGAGAGATGGAAAAAAAAGAATAGATCCTATCTTCTTTCCACGCCATCATTAATTCACGATTTAGTGACGTTAGCAATGCCACATTCTCACAGCGGGTTGTGACCGCATAACATTAAATTCTAATGCAATAAGAGTCAAAGTTTCCGGCTTAATGCGGTGGATGGAATTCAAAATAAAGATAGATTTAAATATCTTTCCACAAACGAAAACTTTTTAACAAACGACGCGGGTTTCTACTCAGAATCATCGTCGGAGAGAAAACACAAAATCTTTGAGTTGAAACGTGCGATATTTTGAGGAAGAGTACAAAATCTCTTTAATTATTTATTTTAAATTTTACTTCATTATTAAATTAAGGTTTCCAAAATCACCAAAAAACATTTTTTTCCCCACTAAAGGTCTTCCACAAGTTGAACGAATTCCAGAAGCACATTCCCTCCGCGATGGCCATCTTAAATCGTTAGATACCATTGGTTCACTGCAAAGTTGCAATCATTCTTATTCCAACACCAACAGGGCCAGTTAAAAATATTGCACCTTCCTCTATTGCTCACTTAAATAGCGTTTCTTCCCTCTACGACATAATTTGCCACCACAACAAGGCGGAACTTATTTCCTACGCCTTACATACTTACTTCCTCCTGCTACGCTTACCTCCCCCACAATATATATATATATATATATATATATATATATATATATATATATATATATATATGTATATATATATATATATATATATATATATATATATATGTATATATATATATATATATATATATATATATAATTATATGGTGGGGAAGGCAAGCGTAGGAGGAGGACGTAAGTAAGTAAGGGGTAGAAAATAAGTATAAATATATGTCGAGGAAGGCCCATCTTAGGATATCATTCATTGAAATGGAACTGTTGAACTGATATTAACAATGTAACCCCAAAAAATGGTCTCGTTTCAATTATTAGATGAGCATTCTACAGAATTCTAGCGACTCGGCCATGCATCACGCCTCATCCTATATCAATAAAACTGCGAATTATATAATCCCACGAATAAAATTAAATTTCATCGTAAAATATTTTTTGATATGCATGAAGCTTAGCAGTTATGAAAGTTTACGCACATGAAAATTACATTCTATATCATTACTGCTCATGCCCATTTCCTAGGTGTACGAATAAAATTCATGCGTTATAGAGCAACATTAACGTATCAATCTCGACATATCGGGTCTTAAACCTTACCTGCCAATTACAATTAGAGTGTAAAATGAAATTTGCTCACACGAAGGTCACTAGAAGAGCGCAGAGTATAATTTCAATCATTAGCATTTATCTCAATTTCAAAATACTGCTACTACAGTCTTAAGACTAACTGTTACATTCAATTAATATTTATTATTCAAGCGGTTGATATACTGTATTTGTTTTTCATGCGACGGCTTCACTCGGTGTAAAATTAAATTCCCAGTAGAGTCCCCTCCAGTCCGCTCCGTAGAGGGAGAAGTTACAAATTGGATTCTGTGATCAGACTGCCCGGAGTTAATTCCCCTTATCTCGATAATGAATTAGATAGTAATTAAAAATCCTTTATCGTGCTCCGCCAAATGAAAAAGGCGCCCGCGGCAGGGAATATGGTATTCTTGCAAAAATTAAAAGAAAACATTGCATACGCGGCATATTCATGCTGTTGATTTTGTTTTTGCATACATGCATCCCCAAATTTATTGATAGCTATAAAATGCAATAATAAGACGAGGGTAATTCATTATAACCATTTATGTAAGTGACTGTTAGACGCTGGCACGTGGAGCTATCTTAAATTGATTCGTATCTTGCGTAGGCGTGCTGGAAATCATGAATTTTAATATTTTTCAAAGATATAGTGCGAATTTATATGAAAACCTATCTTTATATTGGGTCATATCTTTGTAAAAAGAGCCCTAGTGTCTTATTGGTTCGTTTTTCATTTACCTGAATATTAAATTCTCCTCGCAAATCAATTAATAATGAACTAATGAAAATAGCTGAAGTCTGTTTCCAATATGATAACCATAACAATCATTCTCAAACTGCTAAGGCACTAAGTCACGATGGCTACAGTCCAACATAAAAAATGTAGTTTTCATAGTTGAGTTCTTTATCCCAATACCACTCTTTCTAAAAAAGTATTTACGTCATCAAGTAAAATTAAAGAGCTCTGAGGTAATCCGTAACGTAAATGGAGCATAATAATCCCTTCCGAAGGTTGAAAAAAATATTTTTTATAGCAATGGTTTCAACTGGAATACCACATACGAGGGTAGGCCGAAGCGTAATGCACACATGCTTGTAGAGCGCGAACAAAAACAAATAGCAAGATCGGGCAAAAAGTACATTAAAGCACAATTCTTAAGTTACAAAATCATACATTTACTTTTCAACATAGTCACCGTAAAGGCTAACATATTTCTCCCAACGTGTTAACTGTTTTTTCATTCCGTCACTAAAATCTATACAGACTTATCTAGAATCCAGGACCTGCAGCTGCCTCTACCTCATCACCCGAGGTGTAATGATTACCCTTGAGGTGTCTCTTGAGTTAAGGAACAAAATAAAAATCGCAAGGCGCAAGATTGGGGAACAATGACCCCCAGGACCTCTGACACGATGAGCGACAAAAAGTCAACTTACCTATTTCCATACAGAGAAAACTCCCACATTACTATATTTATTATTATTATTATTAAAAATACACATGTGCTGATAGACAGTGTCAGGTGGCACACAAGTCCCAAATAATCCCAAAGGTAATAGATAAAATCAGACTTCAAAACACAAATCTCCTTAACAAAACAAGCGAATCCCCATCTCATTTTATTCAATCAATAAGCAAGAAAAAACTTAATTTAAAAAAATTTAAGCTATTACATATAATACAATACACCACACATCAATCAAATTATTACATATATCCCTTACATCCTTTTTTAAAAGTATACACTCAGTTAGGAAAGGGCTCGAATATTTTTGCTTCATGCTCACTACAGCCTTGAGTCATAAATAAACTTCAAATACACAAATTATGTTCCTACGAAATGCTATGCATACAGTATGATCATGAGGATGAGCCCACAGGCCTTTGAGATTTGAAAATGATGATGAATGAAGTAATATGGACAAAGGAAGTCAGGGAGCGTGAAGAGAGGAAGCTGCTTGAGTGAAATCCGAAAGAGGCAGAACATGTTGGAGGAGGAAATACTGAGAGTCAAGAGGGATACGGACGGCTTTGATGGAAGGGAGAATACTTGGTAAGAGAAGTAGAGGAAGAGAGAGAACTGGGCTTTTAGATTTAGTGGAGGCAGGCGGGAGTCTAGAAGAAATGAAAAAGCATGGTTAGTGGGACAAATCATGGAGAGTACACGCAATACTAAGTACCGAGCAGTTGTTATGGACAGCCAAAAAACTACTGAAAAATTAAATGACCACTGAAGATGACAATGCCACAAAAGAATCCTATTCGTGTGCACAGCACCGCAGTTCGCGAGATTAAACCTTACATTAATTAAACTTACAGGTGTTTGCATACGACAAATTCAAATTAAACGCCTCACGTAAGTAATCTGCGGCGTCCCCCATTATTGTTCCCTCGCATTTAACATCGAACGCTTATTTTCATAAGATAACCGTTGAATGGGTGGGATTGATCACCGGTCGCCATCTTCGACGTCACATTAGAGACGGGCTCCACGCTACGCGAATTTCAGCTAAGTGCATTCGCAAATCCAAGTTCCACCCCTCTATCCCTGCAGCAAAGCCCCTTTGAATTTTACTCGAACACGCGCAACAAAGGCGCCGAGAGCATTAAATCCGGGAGGAGGGATGAAAGGACAAGGGGAGACAAAGGAGGGCCGTGCGTGCAACGCAGGGAGCCTCAACTCTCTCCCCCAGAAGGGAGTGAGCGGGGCGGTAGGTGGGAAAAAGAGGGGTCGCGACGGTCGGCGGGGCGTGGAAGCCGCCAAACGCATTCGGGATTAACGGCGGGGGACCCGAGGGCGTGAGACGCATGAATGTTATTTCTTTCCACACCGGAAAGAAGGCTCACTTCATGAATGCACAGATACTGAAATTAATGAAGTCATCTCCAACCTGAGCATTAGGCGTCGCTGAGAGGATACATTTTTTTTACGCAGAACCACTAAGCTCACGTCTTCAATTCCTAAATCGCCAATATTTGCGATTGCGGAGGCTGGGCATTGAGATTCGTGGGGTCTATCGTTAAAATTTAATGAGTCGACTCAAATACCTAGGCGTTACCCTCACTCACGATTTCTCCTGGGTGAAACACATACGGGGAATATGTCGACAAGCTAACAAAAAATTAGGATTTATTAGAAGAGTTCTTGGTTGATGTGATGAAAGAGTCAAAGAGAAATGTTATCTATTGTTGGTTAGGCCTCATTTAGAAAGAATATGCTGCAAATATATGAGATCCTCACGAAGTTGGATTAATTGCCGAATTGGATCGCGGGCAGCGTAGAGGAGCTAGATTTCTAAAACCTTGTTATGATAAATTTAGAAGGGTATCCAAATTATTTCAGGAGCTAGGATGGGAATTACTCACGGAGCGAAGGTTAAATTACAGATTGCAGCTATTGCATAAATTGGAAGGTCTCTTCAGAATTGACATTGAAAATTTATTATAACCCCCATCGTACTACGGTATGAGAGATCATGTTAATAAAATTAGAGACATTAAGTGTACAACAGATAGATTTAAGATGCCATTTTTTCCACGAACGATAGGGGATCATAATAACATTGTTCGACCGCGGTAGGGTCATTTTCGGGTAAAATTATTCTGGTGCGCATTCACCCCTTGCCGCACACCCTGGTAAGTGCTTGCAGGGAATATATAAATAAATAAAATTTGGGTGCTCGTTGTCCCATTTGGCGGGAGGCGGTGTATCGAAAGACGAAGTTCTAGAAGGATATAGAACGCAAGAGGGAGTGACAGGGGGCGGCTAGTCTGAGAAGCCGGGGAGTGTGTACAGGAGACGGATTCGTGGAAGAGGAATAGGCAATCAAACTGTTTCGGGCGACGGAGAAGATTGAGCAAAGAACAGGGGGAAAGCGAACGAAAGAACAAGTGTGGCGAAAGAAGAGGAAGGGGGGAGAAAACGTTTTTTTTTAACCAGGAAGGCATGCATTAAAAAATGCATATTTGTACGTTTTATTACAAAAAATCAAAAGGTTCCCCTTTTGTCCGCGATTTCTCAACCGAACTTGAAGAAATTAGGTATCGTAACATGCTACTGCTCATAGCTGAGACAAAGGAGAATCAACTGTCTAATTGAGGCTCTGACATTATTTTACAGCACAATTTCGCGACTGCACGGGAACATGGGGATAGTTTACTCCGGGTAGGAATTTAAATTTATCAAAGCATACAATGAAAATACTGAAACGATAAGTGGATTAGACGTGTACGTCGACGCAAGGATTCGGAGCATTGAAACGTTGACTGCGAACAGCATAATGGATTAACGGACGACTTTCTGAATGCAATAAGGGCGGTAGTCAAATAGCTTAATTAATAAGTGGCTGATTCCGTTAATAACCGGAGGGCCCGAGCTCGATTCCGGATGACGCCTTTCGGCACCCTCAACTTCACCCAATCAATCGGTGTGATATTTCGAGCACCAAATCTTTTTGAGAAACTGATCGCGGTACAGAAAAAGGAAATGACCTCCTTTATCATCCCAATCCGTGAATTTCAAACGGGCTTAGTACAAGATTAACTCTTATATTAATTAACAAAACAACTATCGGGTCTACTATCGTGGTTTTCCTGAATGTAAATATGTTATCATTAATGAGGGGAGTAAAGCGAGCGACTTAAGGGCGGTACCAATTTAACGTAGGAACTTGACGGTGTACCTCGACTTAATTTGGACTGGAGAATATGCGTTAGACAGAGGCCGTCCGTACAGATCCGTGAGAACGTTACGTAAATAGCAAGTTAATGGGTCACGCTCATTTTTTCAAGTCAAAGTCGTTAAACTGCCCAATTAAGGTCGAGAAAGAATGCGTATGCTTTGTTTGAATGAAAATACTTTGTAACTTCCACACAATTTTTATTCGTACTACCGGTTTCAACGCATCGGCGTCATCATCAGGTACAAAATAAAAATTGTGTGGAAATTACAAAGTATTTTCATTCAAACGAACATGAACCTCCACAAAGTTGAGCCCGAGACCATAGAATTCAATTCAATGCGTATGCTTTCCGATCATGCACGATCGTGACCAAGAATTAAAATGAAATAAATACCCCCCCTTCGTATTAGCAGGACGAAGTCTCGGTTCTTTTGGCCCGAATGCAACCTTCTGCGCAACCTTGGCCGTTGGAAGACCCGAGAACATTGTACAAGAATTACAGGTACAATGCCCAAGCTAACAGCAAAAATTAAGTCCTGATTGATAAGAATTGATTCAATTATCGATAGTGAATATCAACAATGTAGCATTATTTCACATTGCGAATCCGCTGTGGAATTATGTTACACTGCTGTTACAACAAAACACCAAGCGAACAATGTGCGGAAGCCTTCTATTGGTCTACGTAAGAGAATAGATACTATTGGCGATCGGCTGAACTAGGGAAGCAAGTATAAATGGCTTCAATTCGCAAAATTGAGTGATATCCATTGTGGGCAATGACTTGAAAAATGACGTTCTAACTTCGTGTGGAAAATTAATGTGTTTATTGGCAACATTGGCAGACAAGTCATAGGGAACGATGAAAAATAGACCGTGAAATTTGTGTCAGATGAACGATGCGAGCATCAATGCAAGGCTGAGTTCTCAAGTTGCTAGATTCGAAGTGAACTATTCCCCGTCGACGCGTATATGACGAATGCTAACGAAATCCCGGGCACGGCGACCTTCCGACAGGAGCCGACCAGCCACATGCCGGAGAGCAAGAACGAACGGAACGAGTCAGAGGTAACCTCCGCTCTACGGGAAAAAGGGTGAAAAGGCAGATCTTTCCTTTCCCTCGGCCACAAGGACCACCTCGGGTCGGTGCGTCCGGATGAGGACGAACGAAGGCACAAGGAGAAGAAGGCGAAGAAAACCACTCGTCATCCAACATCCGGGGATAGAGAGAGAGATATTTCTTCCCGCCTCTCCACAGATCGGTCCTATTTCAATGCATGCCTGAAGAAGCGGCTTGATTGCCACCACACCACATCTCTCCCGTCTCCTCCTGATTTTTTTTCGCGAGCGGATCTGTGCTAAGAGGAAGGTGAGAAAAACCTTTTTTTGTATCCTTTTTGTTCGCGTTCCGGCCGCACGCACTCTCACAAAAGATAGGAGACTTGGCTTCGAAGTTACCGGATTCCTGCGAGCGCAAACTACTTCTGCCGACATTGGGAAAGGGGCTGAGTTAATGCGAAAGGGGAGCTCGGCTCAAGAACTCCGGAGCCCAGCCGCAAATGCGTTGCTAACTCGGAACTTTTATTCCACGGAGCAGCGGTGGTGCACAGAATTCGGCTTGCGGGTTTGATCCGGCCCATCAAATCTTTAAATCCATCCGACCCGGGAAAGTCCATCGAGGAATTGTTAAGGCTAGACTGTCGTTGTGCTAAAAACCCCGTGTGGTACTTAAAATGGGGCGAAATAATCACTTGATTTCCACAGAAAGGGAGGGACACAAAAGATCTACCATACAATAGGAGTTCACTTTAGAGTATATTTTCTTGCATCAAGAAATACTGAACCACTGATACTTCCGAAAGCTCTTGCGTGACCCACGTCATTGAAATTTGCGAAACAATAACATACATGATTGACGAAAATTCACCAATTAATTCCCATCGATCGGAACAGCATAAAATATTTATAACTTCAACCAATTGGCATTGGATTTTATACTTCTCAATGAAATTCAGTTTTCCACTAGAGGGCTGCGTTCATGGCTGTCGGTTTTCCTAGAGGAATCAAAGTAACAATAATTATATTACGCACTTCATACCAGACTAAACTTTAATTAATCTTTTCGACTTGGCACGATACATTTACAGTATACCAAGTTCACTAAGCACAATTTCACCTTCATGGAACTTAAAATAGATGAAAGGATAAGGCTTAGTATTATGCAAACTCTACCCACACCTATTAAAACTGAATTTACTCTAGACTGCCGCGAGTTTTTAGAAAGAAAGCATCTTGTTGGAGATAGCAAAAATCGTTATAATCCGCAGGGTATCTATTTCTCCATTAAAAAAAATAAAGTTGCAAATAGTGCTACAGAATTTGAATATAATCTCACGTCTACGCGTAAAAATTAGTTTCGAGTTCCAGAATATGGGATTAAGGCTGGCTTACAGAACATATTATAGAACGACCTGAGTAGCACAGAGCTGAGCACAGGTATGAAACTGGGAGTGATTATTACGCACCATGATTGCACAGCTTCAACACAAAAGATAGCCACGTGCATCTTTTAATGTATCCAATAACAAGCAACAAAACAAAGAAAAACAACATGACTTGAGACTCCTTTTTGATCCAGTTAAAATAATAAGTTGTCAACGACACAGATTTTGGAGTTCAACCACGCTTTTAACTATGTTCTCCAATTCAAAGCGAATCAGCCTTTGGTTTTTCGCAAGACAATACTTGAAAGAATCAATGGGATATTTAAGCCTATCCAAGATTAAATATTCCGAAGACCGGACATTGTCATAGCCTGAAGTACGGGAAACGTAAAATATAAAATGAACATCATCTTCTGAAATAACTTCTGCTAAAACACGGGATCCGTGAAACCGTAGATCCTATAATGAATGCATTCTTTGTAGCATTTACTGTATCTATGAATCAGATAAATTTGCATCCGAAATTAGTGAAAATAAAATTTAAGGCTTATGGTATACCATGCCCCGGAGTGGGAGATAACGTTCACATCAACTGCAATGGTGAGCCCAATCAAGTGACTCATCCTTTGAATTTACACTTTTCAAAGGTAGATTACTTAAATAATAAGAAATAAGTTATGCCTTTCATGCAATTTAATTTTTGCAAAAACTTCAAATCAATTGATTCAACCTGCCGAATACGGAAAACCGGCACACGCACGAAAAATCACGTGATCTCCTAAGATTCCTCCGTGGCTGCCGATGGATGCCTTAAAAAAAATCTTTTTCTATTTCACAGTTTGGCACCAAAGTTCAGTCCAATTTATACAACCATATCCAATGTGACTCAGCTGTTGATTTTTTTGTAGTCGAGCCTTAACTTGTTAGAAAATAACGGGTCATATTCAGGCAGGCCTGGAGAAGGCTTGAAACACGAAATTTCATAGGGCGTGGAAGGAAGCCGATAAAAGCAACAAGGGACGTTTTTTTCAGAAAAGGAGACAAAATACATACGAATCCGAATTCCACGAACGGTTTTTTGCGCATGATAGCCAAGAGGTGAATTTTTTTCTGCCTGGGATAAGGAGGGCTGCATCCAATTTTCCATTTCTCTCACTCAGTCCCCGGCATGGCGGAAGACTGCCGAAGACAACGGCGAGGAAAATTGTAAAAATCGACCTCGAACAAAGAGCCGTCCACACTCGATGGCAGACGTCATCTATCGCACTGACAGATGATGGAGCGCTAGATGCAGCTGCCATGGAGGTTATCCCCAAGCGCTGTTTTCACGCCACAATCCTTCGACGATCTATGTCCTTCAGCTCAAAAAAAAAGGTCCAGCGAAGTCCAAATTGATCGATCGTATTTTTCTCTGGCGAGTGATGGCACTTCATGGGATGCGAATTCTTCCGTCTAGGTCTCAGGCTCCATCGGAGAAGACGGGCGTCATTCCAAGCAGGAACCATGGAGAGCAATGGAAGTGCATTTGTCCGCGCACACAACAGTCGCGGGTTCAATTACATTGTATCATGAACGATTTTCTCAGGCCCTTGAAAATTCATGAATAGTGATAAGGATGCGAAATCACCTTCGTTGTCGGAGCATATAGCATAATTATCATTATTTCCAGGTTGAGAAGAAGGGGAAAGAAAGCACAACGGCATAGCCAGTTTTTATAAACGAAAGAAAACAGATAATACTTCTGGTGTTGCACATCCCGGAGAGAAATCTTAAATATTTCCCCACCCGCTGAAAATGGTGCAGTGTTTCGCGTGAAAATTGTTAAGATTAAACAAAAAATGAGCAATTTAAAATAAAATAAGTCCAAATTTATTTCTTCGAGTATTTTGTTTTTTTGGGTGCCTCGAAAAATGAGATCATCAGCAGTTTACTTGTTATCACACCATATTTGATCATTAGGAAATACACTCTAATGTAACATTTAATATTTATAATTGTATACTGACAATTCTTTCAGCGGGAAGAACGACCTCGGTGTTTTGCCTATACCATAAGTGGAACCGAATTCAGCTTAGACCCCTACGTTATCGTACCAAAACGACCACAAATCAAAATCATTACATTATTGGATAAATATGTATGATCAGGAAAGATAGAGTTAATTTAATTACTATTTTCGTCAACATCTGGAACATATTTATCATTAAAAAGAACATTATTTGTGCTAATAAAAAAGAATCCCACCAAATGCCACGTTCAGAGCGCCAACATGTTTTAACCATCCCAATGAATAAGAGGCACACCTACATAATGCCCTGCAACCCACCGCAAGGGCGTGTGGCGGGGGTGTTAGGTCACCGCCCGTAAAAGGGAACAAAACCACATTCAAAATTAACACATCCATGCCAACCTACACCCACAGTGGCGTATACATTCATGCAAAAATCCTTTCAACTTACGCGCATGCAAATACATATACTATCAACTAACAGACAATTGCGCCTTACGATGAAGTAAAAAATTTATCTAATGACGTGAAAGCTAGAATTTGAAAAGTAAGAAGGTGAAATTCCACTACCACACGGACCTGCAACACACAACGGTCTCTTCCCCTAAGCACAAAGGTAGGGAATGCGATCCAACGCTGCAGGTAGCGGGAGGGTCCCCCCCCAAAGAGAGGCAAGGGATGGAGGGGAAAGCATAAAAACAAAGCAGAACAAGCAATACTGTAACTAGCGCTACATTTTTAATGGCATTTTGATGCGGTCATTCGGGAAGGATTTTGACAGAAAAACACACGAGGTTAGTGAGTGCATATAATTGAGTAGAACTAATTATTCCCTAGACGCTGAGGGTGGCAAGTTGAATGTTTGCTCTCTATAACCCTATAGCCGCTATCCCGTATTGTACGTGGGAAGGAGGAGTCCTTGAATCTGTTAGTTCTGATATCTATTTCCCGAATTTTATATACATGATACAAGCGACCAAGTATGCTGGAGTGGGAATAATATGCGAGACCTCGGCGCTCAAACCTGCGGGTCTGAATTTATTTAGCAACTTCAGCCTTGCATTTAATCGTATTTCTTCCAATGATACCCACCCCAACTCCAGAGGCATTTCAGCGACGCTTTTCGTTTTAATGTTAAGAGTTCTTAACGAAACGGGATGCTCGGCGTTCGATCTTCTCAATTTCCCGAATTACGCCTTTTTACTAGGTGCTAGATGCTACATTGAAATGAGTCAGAATATCCGTAATCAGCGAACCTGGATTCAGAGCCACCTTCCGATTCAACGCGCGCTCGGATCACCAGAGCCACCTTCCGAGTTCGGATCACTTCCGATCCAGCGCACAACTCCTTTCCATTTTGACTTCCTTCCCCTCACTTCCTTTTACTTCCGTTTCGAAAGAAGACGGCTGGCGCCTCTCTGAAGCGAGAAACGCCCTCCCCCCACCCTGAGAGACTGGACCCGTCGGGTTGCGTGACTCTGCGAATTCGACCGATCACACGCCGACACGCCCGCCCTCGCAGATGTTGTCTCGGGCGCCTGTTCGAGCGAAAACGGGGTGCAGGCAGGCCCGAGGAAAACATGTCATCGTGTCGAAATAGAATTCCTGCCAGGGCCGACGAAAACGCTTTAGTGTTCCATTTTTAGATAAGATTACGACCACATCGCTTCACACGCTTCGATCCGAAGGCCGTTCGGTGCGGGCGTCCATTCATTCCCATCGAATAATGCTTGGGAAGAATGTATACATTGGGCATACTCGATATCCTCAAATTTCCGCTGACTTTGAATAGTGCTTATCCAGTGTCCTCTTGCCGAGACGAGCCTTCTCACACAAATCTCCCTCCTTTGACCTTTTCGTCGATACAGTTGAATACCGCACATCTCCAAAATCAAGATACCCAACAAGCAAAAAAACCTTCGGATATTTTCTTTCGCCTCAATACGACATGCACCAAATAAGAACGGTCTAGGTAGTTTTTAGATAGCCCTCAGGAAGACATCCTTATTATTCAAAAGACGAAAACCGCAGTAAGTCGGCGTGGTAATTTTTTTTAGCTCTATGTACTCAGTTTTTCAGGGCACAACCTAACCGGGTACTTCCTGCCAAAAGCTCACGGACTGAAATACTCCATACGTACTGCTAGGGTGATTCTCTTCCTGCAGGAAATGTTTACTCCCAGGGTATTCCCACACATTACAGTGTTATATTTTGTCTTAAAAATGTAATCTATGGGCAGGAAGTGGAGATCACTACACACTCAGAACTGTTCAGAATAAAAACTGTACATCGACGATATCCTAATCACATTATTACTATTATCAGTAACCTACCGTTTAATGTACGATTTGGATCGATACAGACAAAATACAGCTGCATTTCTTAACCTCGATAAACAAAAACACACAGCCAGATATCCGATACTACAATAAACCCTTCTTCAATTTCACATATTTCCCTCCTCCCTTTACCCCGTCGATATACCTATCCTTATCCTTCCCCTTCCTCGCCTGCCAAACGTCCTCCACTCTTTCACAATTTCCAACATCCAATTGCCAATCAAAATACTCTCCATCTTTCCTGCCTCCATTGGATTTTTTCCTACAAACCCCTCTCCTTTCCCACCATCCCCCACACTTCCTCGTATGTTTTCCTCTCTGTCTATTTCATCTTTTCCATCCTTCTGCACACGCACATTTCAAAAGCCTCCAATCTACGTCTATCATCCTGCTTACACAACCCCATGTCTACGCGCTTTGCAAAGCCACGCTCCATATCAAAGTTTCGACGAGCCTTTCCTTAACATCCCTACCCAACGTCCCTGTCAGCTTTCCCTCCTACTTGAGAAAGTTTCTTAACCTGACACAATTCTTATTCTTATGCCTCTACTATTTCCACCATATTGATCCAAAACACTGACAAATTAATTTAACGACTAAGTAGCTCCTTAACTGCCTGAAAAATTAAAACTTGACCATCTCCAAACCTAACTGATTTTATGAACCCTCTAGCGACTTTCATTCTCACCTCCTGGTCTTCACATGCCACTTATACCGCTTCCTCCACGTATACACACTTCGAAAATCACAGGTGATAGTGGACACCTACAGGTATGTATTACCTGTGCGTTTTGCCCACCTAGCTTACCTTTCTCATTCACATAGCAAGATATATATTCAATCACAGAACTACCTCCATGATCTGAAAGCATACACCAAAATACTATATAGCAAAAGATCTAGTAGCAAAAATTACTTTGAAAAAATATCGAGAGTAATATGTACATTGATTATTTCATTTTCAAGTCAAGGGTGACCTTCAAGATAACGGCTACCTATTTCAGGATTTCAGGGATAACAATCCATTTTTAACATTCAGTTACTATTATTACAACCACGTATCCCCATTTAAGATACCAACTGAGAGGGCTAAATTTGCATAAGTACATATATCAGAGAATAATTGCGCCGGGGAAAGCAGCTTTCAGGAAAAGGTGGAAGTTCATGACAAGGACCTGGAGTAAGGATATTAAGGCTCGTCAAAACCTTAACAAGGAGCGTAGTTATGTACGACGTATAAACATGGTCATTGAAGCAGTAGGATAGGCATAAATTGAAGGGTTTTGAAATAAAGGGTACGGAGAAGGACGCAGAGAGTGAAGTGGACTGAAAGGAAAACAAATGAGGAAGTGAGGGAGGGAGGAGAGGGGATTGTTGGGAGAAATTCAAAGGAGGAAGAGAAGATGGATTCAGAGCGTTTTGATTAGGAATGGAATGTTGAAGACTGATAGAGGGGAGAACATTAGGTAAATGAGTAATGGGAAGGCATGGGATAGGGATGTTGGATGGAATGAAGGGGGGAAAGAAGGATGCGGACTTTAAGAGGGACTTACAATATTTCCCGATGCCAGGTTATTGTTTTAGGAGATGCATGAATTTGTGCACATTTTTATGGTCTTTGTCCATCCAAACCTACCTTAACTGGCAGATCAGTGATAAAAATGGTGCAGTGGGGTATTTACCTATTACGTTTTTTCACTCTAAGAATGAAGTACTTACATGTAATAGCGTATCTCTCAGTTGTAGTGCAATGATCGGTAGGTAGCCGTTACATAGCGTTACATTCCCGTTAGCCCGATCACCTGTACAAATCTGCTTTGAAAAATAAATGTTTGGCTTCTCTAGAATACGTAAAACACTGCAAGTCGCCATTTTAAAAAAATGCTATATTAGTCAATTCATATTCAAGTAGTAGTAGTACTTAGGGGAGGCGACCGACTGCTGAGGTCATTTGTGTTTAGGGATGGACAGGAAAGGATGAAGGGTGGAGAGAAACCCAGCGTCGGCATTAGCCTACTCTTTACGAAAGGCGCCAAGGGGTCAGCAGCTTAACGTCCCATCCGACGGACGGCGTACTCACTCAAAGTGCCCTCCACAAAGCACCTCAAGTAGGGATCGAGATACCACTGAAAAATATTCAACACCGCCGGGATTTGAACCCAGGCCTTCTGGGTGGGAAGCCAATACGATAGCCACCTCACCATCTCGATCTCCCTTCATATTCTATTGAGTAATTTTTTACTTCCACTGTTCACTGCGTATTTTTCGGTAAAAAAATATAACTTCTCGAAAATTCCAGGTTTTTCTGGTCAGTTCCGAGTTTTTCCCAAGATTTTTTATATGGTTTCCAATTCCCGATTTTAAAGGATGGCTAGCCGCCCTTGTTACAGAGTAGTTGTTGCTTCCTTTTCATTTTGCGTCATAATGACGGCAGAAATAGTTCAGGGGCACGCTTCAACCGCTCGCATAATGCGTTAATATTTATAATTTTGGCACCTTAGCGATTCCGTATTTCAACAATAACTAATGAGCACCAATAGAACTATGAACGGAACAAAATAACAAATATTAAAAAAGGAGGACTAAAATAATATTCGGAGGATCTTTCCTGGCTGGTAAATGCGTACGTCAGATCAAAATGAGAGTCAAGAGAAAAATATCGTTAGTGAACTACTAGCAGCCTACGATCAAACACTCCAAGTAAGGTTTAGTTATGACTCTGCCGTTGGGCGTTAAGTCCGATGGTTACGAAAACTATTTATGAAAGGAAACGAGAGAAGATTGGAATTTGTACGGATTCGGATTAAAGGGGTGGAGAAATTAAACTTGAAAGAGAGGAAGATAAACGGAGAAGCGCTAGGTATGGTTGGAGAGAGGGGAAGTTTTTGGGGCATATTCGCAAGGGTGGGATAAAATATGGATGGTGGTTACATAGAATACTGAAGGCTTTGACAAAAGGGGAGAATGTTAACTGAGACGAGGGGGAGAATAAATAGCCATTTTGGATGGTGCGGCACGATGTAAGAGGATCTCAAGAAGGAAACAAGGAATAGAAAATAAAGAGTAATAGTTACGCAGAAGTGTTTATAAGCACCAGAGCCTGTGTTATAGTTTTTAAGGGCCATCCAAAAACCTTCCCTTAAACGATATTTTAGCCATTATCAAACACTTTCCCATGCGAGACCACGATATTGTTATGGAGCGTTTACGTAATAATACGGGGCCATTCTTCTGAAAGGAAGGGAGAGAGAGAGGGGGTGTCCTACGACCTACCCCTTGTGGTTTCACCACGAATGGGCCCCTTTGGAGCGGAATTCTGAGGTTTTCCGATAAATCTAACGCGCCGTGGGGTGATTTATTACGTCATTTTCTACCCAAGTGGAAAGCTGCGACAAAGAGGGCGGATTCAAATCCCTTCACGGCTCGGCAACGACGAGGAAAAGGAGGGTTAGGAGGAGAGGGGAGGGGGGGCTGCTCTCAAATCGTCCCTGCCGCCGTGTGCTGCACGAATACCTCGTAGAGTGCGGCAGTTCCATTCCGTTTAACGGGAGAGTTTTCCGAAGTCCTTTCGTGAGCGTGGCGATGGCATTCTAGCCACGCCGACAATCGGAATTCGATTCCCCGAAATCATTTGAACCTCTTTTCCCTCGGATACGTTTCAAGTCTCCTCCTCAATGCCCCAAAAATCTCGAATTAACCCGATTTTCGCAGGTCACACAAGGGGGGGGGGGGCGTTACAATTTGTGGCAATTCGTTTTTTTTTAGAAGTGGAACGATAATTATTTTTTTCTTGTCACTCTCATCAATCGATTAGGACCTATTCCATTCCTCACGACAAATCTTGAGCCACTAGTCAGCGTAACAATGAATTCTCATGCAAAACTTAATCCTCGGTAATTTAAACAAAACACTTCTTGGTAACTCTTATATTTTTTTACGACGGTACCGACCGGTTTTGACAGAAAACTATAATTATCAAGGTACAACAACCTTGGTGTGCTCCCATGCGTATACAATTATCGGTGAGGTGAGGAACTATAGGTCGGGAATGGATAGGGAGGGGAATAGGAGAAGGAAAGTAAACAACAGAGTAAAACAAGGAAAGATTATTTAGAAATGACGAACTCCCACGGATAAACGAGAGATAATTAAAGAGTGTGCGATAAGGGGTCCGGAACGGTAAGAGGGGGAGGGTAATGTGAGCCCGGGCATACGGTACGTACCCCACATTGCTCAGAAAGGGAAATGAACAGTCAACGACCGAAACCAATCGGGTGGCGTAATTACAAGTGCGGAAAATTACCAACAAGTTTTTTTTCGTAATACGGTACGATTTTCACAAAAATTTAACCTGATCACATTACATTTATTATCACGTTACATTCATTCTCGGGTGTCGTCCAATGAAAATAAAAGACAAATTTGAGCCTATGCCTTCAATAAACATCCTGATAGCCTTGGGTTTCCAAAGCCTCCTTGTAAACAAAAAATTTCATCCAAACGAAACGGAACCGGAAGACGTCAGAGGAGGAAGCGGAATAACGTCCACAACATCTCAACCTGGGTGGGACTGCCCTTGATAACGGAGGGGGGAGAGCGAGGTCATTAAGGCTAAGTTTACAAAAATATATCATTAAGAGGGCCGAGGGTTGAGAGAGCAGGGAAGCAAGCAGGGAAGTTCCTTTCCCCACTTCCGCAAATTATTAACTTAGATAAAAAAATTCTCGCTCGAGAGCGATCGACCTTCGACCTCACGTGCGTCTCTCGAATATCCTCTCTTTTATTCGGAAGGTATGATTTTTCCGTCCGCCGCCCACATTCCCGCCCCGTCTACCCTCCTCCCCTTTCTCCGGTGGCCCCTTGCGACACTGTCGTGAACTCATGGGCGCGTCGCTCGGCGAATTGAAATATCCCACTTGGGGGGGGGGGGAACGGGAGAAGAAGAGTGATTAAAATTCACTCTCGGGACCTTCCTCCTTCCGTGGCGATGTTATGCCGGCGAACGGCAAACTTCGGGCATGGAGCTTTTCAAATTCATTGAATCCGGTGGAAGCTACGGAAGTCTATGTATGTGCTTCCATGCCGAGTTTCTCTCTCCCATTTATTTTTTTTTCTGAAAACTGCCTTAATGATGTACGTTTTATGAAGAAGCACGCCACTCACGGATCGGTAATGATAACTCACCGGTCCGGGAATAATTGAATGAATGTCTTCAATGCGCAAAAGACGGATAATATATAGGAGGGAAAAAGTTTCCCTTAGTGTTACGAGCGAAAGTTACAGAAATGAAAAATGGTCCGGGAGGATTTAGGCAGCCCAAACCCTGAAAGGAATTTTTATGACGGAAGGCCGAGTCATATGCTGAGAAGTTCCCCCATATCCACTGGCCATTACGAAAGTCATTTGAACGGCTTTCAGCACTTCTCGTCAATAAATCGCTAAATATTGCAGGCGGGAGCGATGGAAGGAAGTGCGGAGATTCCAAACTAATTGGTTTGCGAATACTAATGCCCGACCGTGAGTTGTTCAATCAAAATTCGTACCTTCTAAAAGTGGCGTGACCGTGCTTATGTGGTTTGGGCTACCGGTAGTATATCGATTACAGGCATCAATCACAAGGTCCGTGAAATATTGAACACGTCCTTGACCTTATAAAGCACCGCCTAGCGACTCTGATGCCCTCAGCCGTGCCTTGTCATTTATTTAGAAATTGGCCTTTTATGCAAATGTGATATCATACAACTCGGTCCTAATTTGTTGTGGTTTAATGTATAATTTGACTTTTTTTAAGCATCAGATAAAAGGATATATACCTTATTAATATTGTGGTACTGAATGGAAAATATTACTTGGGGTGTATTTTATTAATGCGGGGTCAGAATAAGGAATTCAACGAAAAAATTTGAACCAAAACACCTTTGGGACGATGGTCAAAGAGGCATAAAAATCACCAGACAAGAGATTCCCAGAGAATTTTCGGCATCATTATCCACCATTCTTCCGTTGGTTTAAGATATCTTACGAGTCTTTAAGAAAATAGTATCACTCTAAATCCACTCCGGAAAAAAGAATGCAATTGAAGGGTGAATGATGAAATATGACGAACGAAAGGAATGAGCAAAAAAAGTCGTGCCTGCACGGGTAAGAGCATACAATTTCACCCCAGAGGAACTAATAGGAAAACCAAAATAAGATTGATCAAAATATGCGAAAGAGAAAAACACGGACGCGAGTGCAGTACATCTTATCTAAAAATTATTTAAAACGATCACAATAATTAAGTAAAGGTAAAAGTTTGTCGGGAGTCGCAAATTTATCAACTTAGTCCAGAATTATTTACGCCCCTTCAAGCCCCGTAATTAGTTTTGAGATTAAAAGACTATAATTAAAAAAACGAGTACACAAAAAGTTCTGAAGCGTTAAAAAAATTTTACATTCGTTGTTAAAAAATGAAAAACGACTTTTTGGAGAGTAGAGAAAAATCGGTTAAAAAAATGTCAGATGGATACAACACCAAAATTAAAAGTTCTTTTGCTGGACTGATATTAATTGTCTACCATTTTAGGGTAAGTTTTCGATGCACCGTGGCAATACTAGTATGTACTACTATGGCTCTAAGCCCTATAGCCCATGGCACAAAAAATTTTTCATCTGCAGACTTTTTATTACAATAATTCACTCTTTAACTTTACATACTTTATACTCAACTTATTTTCATCCAAAATTCTCTCGTTTATTATTTTCAGCCCTCTAACTCGTTTTCCCAGCATTTCCCCTCTATTACTGCCTTCAGTATCCCACTGCCTCTCAGTATCTCCAGCATCAACTTGCCATACCTTCCTCAGATTTCTCCTCACGTCTCTCTTCCCCTATCACAGTAATAACTTCATTGCTGGTTTTGTATTCCGACCATCTCATTCTGTCCATCCTTCTTCAAACCATATACTCGAAAGCCTACACTCAAAGCTTACCCTCTAGCCCCAATAACCGAGTTTCCGAGCCATACAAAAATTTACATTTCACATTTAAGTTTTAACTTATATTTATTTTTTGACTTTACTTACAATACTTTCTTTTCACGTAAACGCTTCCTTACCCAACGCCTCTTCTCTTTATGTCCCAACTACTTTGCCCACCCTCCGGCAAAATAATGTCTAAATGGCGGAACTAACCCACGTTCTCTAGTTTATGTTCCCCAAATTTAACGCTTATCATAGCCTTACTACCTTTTTACACTCATTACTTCCGTATTCTTAAGATTAATTCGGATTGTGAATTTAATAATAACATGAGATGTGAAAGTATTGTTATCTCATTGACTTCAAATGCGAATTCCACGGAAGCACAAAAGTTGAAGTTTTTATTCCTCCAAAACCTTGGACTTGCTCGCTCCGCGGTATCAAGGCGAAAATATTTGCACAGATATTATCATTCTCTCCCCTGGAAAAATAAAACTCGCCGTGATAAAATTTATCGTAGTACTCCAATCCTTTGCGGGATAAAAATCGAAAGGATGATGACGACGAGACATTAATGAAAGGGAAAAGCAAAACGGCAAAAAAGTACCACGTGCTCTTCGGAGCATTTCTGCTTCAATTTCCACACTCGTTGAGCTGCCAATGAAGTGGTTAGCCCGACATTAAGCGGTTGACGAGTGCCGCGCTGGGAGAGAAAGAGCTGCAGTTGCCTTTTTTTTATTTCATTCGCCGGACTGAAACAGTTCAAACCAGGCGGACAAAGTGCACACAGCTACTACGTTGTGGAATGGTGTTGGCGGACGACCACTTGCCAGCCAACCCGTTGCATCCGTGCCATTTGCAGGTTTCCCGCTCACACGACTCCCGTCACGACGAAAATCTGCCCATCAACTTGATTGGAGTGTCACCAAGCTTTTTCCACACACCTCACGAGTGCATTTCTCTCCTTCTCCTATGAGCCTGCCTCCGACGCCCCAGTCGCTTCACGCGAGAAGGCCACGCTGCTTCAGGTTTTTTTTAATTTTTAACGCCGCCAATTGTTTGTCCACTGGCACTGTTAACATTTATTCGAGCGGTATATGGGTGCATGCGGGGCAGCGGGCGGATTTCGTAGACACCTTATCGCATTTGAAAACTTTCGCCAACGCGTAGGTGTTTGTGATATGGACCGCGATGGAATTAAGGCTCATGGGGGGGGGGGAGCACCCCGGAACGATTTACCCCCGACCCGTGAAGCTGTCGGAGTCCGACCCGCCGGGGAAAACATACTTTTTCGAAGATCGTAACATTAACGCTCTCACCATAGCACAACTGACCGTTCTTCCCATGATGCGTACAATCAGGTCGCTCTTGCATGCATCCGCTTCAGGGAGGAACATACGATCACCACTGACTTTCGCCCGGCATTCCCCTCTCGATCTATCTAGCTGGGGTGACCCTGCCTAAAGAATTAAAGGCTACTCCCACGATTCCAGTCCTAGTGGTCATAAGAACTCGTATACCCTTCCATCACGTCAAGGTTGTAGTCTATGGGGAAGGACGAATTTTTAAAATTGGAGAAATTTTGGCCTGGCTTATAACTAAAAACGGACCAAGCGAGAGGCTCAAGGCACACTAGTAGTATTATATTTATCTCTCACTCGATTAATTTTTTGTGGTAAATCCACCGCTCAGTAGTGAATGACATAGGTACTAACTATGAGTATGACGGTCCCTGAAATGCATCACACATCCATGTATACTTCCGAGGTACATCCATGTGTACTTTCCAACTATATTAAGCTCACTTGTTAACACACTATTTCCTTATTCCCCTCTCTATGCCTGCTAGTCAAAATACCACCCTATTCCTTCTGCCCTTGCAATCGCGTACTCCAATATCTCTTAACTCACGCTCTCAGTCCGATTTATTCTTATTCACTCAATTAAGTCCCATCATCTTCAATTCTCCCTCACCAAAGTTCCCACTTTCAACACTCTCTCCAAAAATACTCCGCAACTCTTTACAAGTAGTCTGGTTTGTAATCACCACCTGCCACATACCCTATCGGTGGCTCGTAGGGTACTATATAAATAAATCAACTCTTCCTTCCCAATTCACCTTCTTTTTCCACCTCTCTCAGCATCCACATCTTAACAGCCGCCAAACAGTGCTTAAGACTTTAAGTCACTCAACAGTAAACGAAACGCTCCGCAAGAACAAATCCGATCGCATATTAATCGAATAATAATACGATCGCATCTTATGTTAATGAAATAATTTTAACGGTGAATTTTTTTGGCATGACCCGCCAATAAACCAAATACAAACTCACCAATTCCCACAGGAAAGGAAGCAGGAGAGACAGGAGTTTTTGAAGTGGGGCAAAAGCCACTAAAGCGAAGACCTCTCTAGTTCTTGGGAATGATGGCGACAAACGGGATCAGAGGACGCGCAAGGTGTCCTTTGAGGGCCCTTGTCAGGTACGGAACACAGAAATAAACTATTTCAGAGGTCAGAGTCCTTTGAAGAGTCAAATCAATCGACGACTCAATTTAGGACAGCCAATTTGAAACTTTGACCATATAGCTCGATGCGCAACGAGATCGACATTTTGAAAGACCTTTTGTGCCCACTTTCCAATTCATTTGAACTTTTTTTCCCACAGAGAAGGTAGCAACACCCTACAACCTTGCGAGTGGAGACAGGTCCAAAGGGATACGTGGACTGACGGAAACATCCTCTCTACGCAGGAATTCCGCAGCATTTTCCATCGACGCTTTTCTTAAACGTGAAATAGGTTTCATGAGCCTCCACAAAATAATATTTTACGAAAACGGGCAACCGTGAGGAATAAGAATATAGGAAAACAACCTTTAAAAATATTATCTTCGTGAAATGCACTTAGAGTTGTAATTAGGTAGTCGGAATAATAAAAACTAAGTTCGCAATAGAATGATACACGACGAAATGTAAAATAATTAGCGCTTTGACGACAGAAATGAATCCGGCGAACTCTACAGATCTTAAGAATATGACATTTTTAAAATATATATTATTTCAAATGTTAAAATTCGCGGAGTAATGACATCACTCCGCGAAATTTACAAGTATGAGGTCTATTAATGTTCTTCTTTAAAAAATACTCACCCCAAATTAATATAGAATTCATTTATCTCACAAATTAGGCGTGCACAGATAAGATATCCCAAACGACGGGGCATATTTTAAAGGCAGAGAAAATTGTGGGTGATAAATAAATACTAAATGATGGACATGTACACAAGCTTTCTTTCAAAGAACATATAAAAGCGTACATATCAGAAAAGAACGCAGATCTTAAAGACAAAACAATACTGCTCTATAATCATGAAATAGTTAGTGCACCGCCCATCCCTCTCCGTACCCACATCTCAATGGACTGGAAACTACGCCTGTCGTCTCGATGCCACGACCAATTCTACGCGCCCCACAATACCACGCTCCATATCAAAGTTTCCACTAGTCTCGTCTTATCATCCTTTCCAATCATAAGGCAGAGAGGGGTGATATTTTATGGTGATGGACCCCTTATCCCAACGTATGAATAGAAGAGTTTCGTGATATGGGCCGAATTATGGTAAGTACGCCAAGAGACAACCAAACTACACACGGAACTTGAAACTTCTTTTCCGAAAAGGCAAACTCGGCAATCCTGAACTACTTCAAGTAATTGAGCTTGTCTGAAGCCGCTGAATAATGTAAACCGAAAGAAGTGTGGAAAGAAACGCACGCCAAAGAAGACCGTTCGGCTGCGACGACGCAGCCAGGGAGGCAGAGGAGGCGGAGGGGCACCTTGTCGGATAAGCCACCCGCGGCCCAAATAATCGATATTCTTTTGTATCCCATTTTTATGCGGCATCTTTCAGGATGCAGTTAAAGGAGAAAAGAAGGTGAATCACGGCTCCTGGCTCCTATAAAATCATGGAAACGGGAAACTTTATGGGAGCAGCTCTTTATTCGCCCTGAATACGACGTGCAGTTTTGGAAATAGAAAGTAAAAGTTGAAAAATTTTCGGAGCAATTTTTTCATACGTGAAAAATCCTTATTTATGGCATTTTTATGGACGTATTTTAGTTAAATTGACTCTCCTGGAAGAGTCAATGAACAATCCCATCCCGGCAAAAGGTTTAACCGCAAAATGACTCTCAAAGGACCCAGAACAGATACAGGACACAGATATTGACTTTTTCTGTGACATCGAGGGAATCGTTATGTCCCGAAATTATAATGGAATATTCGACCACCGAGATCAAATGAGAGATAAATTCAGCGTCACCACCAGTGTCAAGTACACATTCTTTGTCACCAGATACGCAATTATAACGAAGTCGCACCCAAACTCGCGAATTTATCTAAATAACAAAATTCAATGAATTACTCAAGACATTCTCTTACGACGTTTATAGGTCTGTATGCGTGTACATATACCACAGTGCACATGAGCAATTACACACTCAAATACAAGTGTGAACTCATATTTGCGCATTCATGGATTGTGATCTTACGCGCCCTTGCAGCGGCTTGCGGGGCATCGGCAAACATGGATGCAATTTTAATTTATAGGTATTTAATTAAAGATACCATTAAGGGAACCAGCGGAAAACATTGAGCAAAAATATATGATGCATACATTTTAACTCATCACACATAACTACAGTGTAGCAATTTAATTACAATAATAACGCTTATCGTTTTATGCAAACATTAGAAGTGCAGCGGTGATTCATCTCCGTGCATATGCAAAATACAATTTAACTGGTATACCATCATTGATAATAACAGGTCAAGTCGTTCGCTGGGTCACGCACTCATTCCTTCGGAGAAAAATTTTGAATTCGCTCCGGGAAGTTTCGCGGAGACACGAGAGCGAAAGAGTCTGATGAAGGCGAAACTCCTGCAAGACGGCTGAAGAGCAGTCCGGGGAGAGACGAGTGAAGAGGAAAGAAAGCAGGGGTGAGTGGGGTGGGAGAGGTGGAGCTCCATCCTCGCCCCCTACCCTCCAGGGCACTCATCCTCCCCCCGATTCATCGGCGAGGAGGGAAAGATGGGACACTCTTGATGAGAGTGGACCCCCGAGGAAGGGGATGGAGAAGAAAGAATTGGGGCGAGACTGAAGGACGGGGCACTCGTGGGCGTTGGGAGGGCGAATGGGTGAAGGATGAGGAGGGGGGAGGTCACCGAGGGCCCTTGCCCTTACAAGGTGCAGGATGAGGCAAAAAGGGGGGAGGGCACGCCATGTTCGGACGGGGGGGAATGAGAATCAAGTGCTACCCCCCCCTCCTGTCATCGTATTTTCACGAAGACTCGCATAAAATCTCCACGCCCGAGGATGGATCCGAGATATCACAGATTACTGGACCGAAACTGCGAGAACAGCCATAACTCGGCGAAAACGTTCACTACCGAACCGCTGCGAGTGGTCCCACCCCCCTCGCCCCTCCTCTTCCCAACGCCATAAACCTTTCGAGGAGGGTTTTGAAAGAGTAACACTTTCACGAAATAAAACGCAACACTTCCGGCAAAGGAATCACTTTAAACTCCATGGGAGAATATCTAATAAACTAGCCACAAAAAGGAAAAGATTTGTTGGAAACGTTTGATGGAATGAAGAGTGACGGAAATTATATGGAGTCGAAGAATTTTTTTATGAAATACTGCGTCAGATACAACTCTTGGATATTCATACTAAATGATAATAGGTATTGTATCTTTTCACTAGTCTTTTTATTGCTAACGTACGTTGCGTCTTGAGTGCAGAAATGCGATCCATTATAAATAAAAAAATATGGAAAGAAAAATTTTCGTTTAACACGCATTTCCACAAATTGGAGCCTGACATTGGCACTGGAGTCTGCTAATAAACATAAATTTCGATTGAATCCTCCACGCATGCAATCACCCAACAGTGGAAAAAGGAAAGGCTTAAGTAAAAACTTCATAGATAAGAGGAAATTGGCATGTTTCAATGGCACTTCGTTGTTGTACATTCTGTGACCATGCTGACAGGGAGAAGGTATTCATTCGCATATCTATAGGTGTATATCTAATCGAGCTGAAGTACTGCGACTTCAAGTTCTCCAGTGATTGAGATAATTTCTCACCTTAGCCATTAATGTACTTGGAGAGCGATAATGTCAAGGAAAACGAAATATCAACGCCCGTTATTGACTTCACACGTACAACCTTCGGCATATCACACAGTGCATAAAAGATGGACAGAATTATGGTCTGACGGGCGGAAAAAATATACGCATGTATTCAGAGGAAAATCCAGCCCTTCAGGCTATTGATTGAAGTTCATCTGCCGTGCAATATGTGGTAGATATTTGTGTACGTTAATTAGTGTTACTCGTGTATATTACCGTTAACTAAAGTACTTGTGGAGCTTGATTAATCAATAATAAACCAGATGAAGTTAAGGGAGCAAGTAAATGAGTTTGGCTCCCAAAAATTCTAATCCATGAGGTCTAGAAATGTTGAAGCATATTAAGTCAAAGAACTCAAGCGAAATCAATAATACTCCAGAAGAGTTGTTTTAAATCTTAATTAATTATGGACTCGAAATATGTTCAAGATCGTATCGTAGGATTCACATATACAGGATAATGCAACAATTTCAGAGTGTAAAAATCATTCGCCTTGACTGGGATTCGAACCCAGATCCCTCCATATCCGGTCGAGTGCTTTAGCCACTTAAGCTACCGAGGCGTCCTCTTAAACTCTGAAATTTTGGGGCTTTTAAAGGAACAAGATGTTGTGACGAAATACCGTACATACAATGTCACAGGCATTCGTAGTCGTGCGCGAGGCGCCACAGTCCACGAGGTTTAGGCCAACTTTAAACACTTATGGTGTTTTCACTTTGACAAATTCCAAAGAAACTGCGGGAGGCAGTCAGATAGTCACGATCGCGATTCACCCTTCACGCCATGAAATAGGAAGACCAACGCATCCTCGAAGACTCGTGTAGGTATAGCCCAAAAACAACATTGATGAGAGCAAGTACGCGAAAAAAAGCACCAACATGGTTCCATGGGAAAACAAGCAAACGAGGGCGGCCGCGGGATAATCGGCGTAAGGGAGTTCCTACCTTATCTCATGCATGCATTACACATTAAGACACGAATCCGCTCCAGTCGACTTCACCGGAGGGTTTTCAGGCAGATTGCGTGGAGAAGTTAAGGACAGATGTCGTTAAGAAATAGGCCACAATTAGAGCGTGCGGCAAAAACTCAGATCCATCGAGTGCTAAATTAAGTAGCACGAATTGAACGGAATTAAAGGTAGCGTGAGTTTCAGTTCATTAACGAAACGATACCATCTACGACAAGAGAACGTTAGGCAAACGAGGAAGGGGTGGGAATAGCATAGGCATGTTGAACAGAATGAAGGGAGGACGAAAATATGTGGAATCGAAGAAGGGCTTCAAGTAGTGTCGGATGCCAGGTTGTGTTTTGCTAAGAGAGGCAAGTAAATGTATCGTTGTAAGGTCGTATAGGCTGCGTCCATTTAACACTTACCTTTAGGGGGTAGCATACCAATAATATCACGGGACGATATGTCGGCATCATTTCACAACAAGAACGAAAGCCGACACAGTCGATATAACACATGGTAAAATGATGGACGTTGCTCGAACTACCTATATTTTCAATATTACTGGTTATACCCGTTTATTATCGCTTATTCCATGTACTGCCACCACATCTAAATTACGTTCCAAACGACTGGCAAGGTAATGGCTCGCATTATCAAAAAACTCATGGGGGTAGCTAAAGAAGATAATAAATATATCAAAGCGATTAGTAAACCACTTAACTCTTAAACTCTGACTGCACACACCAGTCGTCCCAGACATTGCGCGATTTTTTTAACGCACATGGCCCGACAAGTCCCATCGCAATCGTATGCAAATTGAGAAGTTTCTTGGTTTCGCTCCATCCGATTCCGCCTATGAATTTGGTAGCGAATATATACTATTATTCGATTATTAATAATTAAAGGGCGCCTTGACCAAAAGTCTTTAATGAACAATTATGAGCGTTCATGATATTACCCAAACTGCCCAGACAACCCCATTAAATTTAAAGAAAATATTGCATGACTGCACATGGATACGGAATGCGAATAATTACGAGACAGAAGTTAACCCTCGTTGACCAAATGCTCACAAAATTAAAGATAAGGTGAACACATTAGCCGAAGTGATAGGTATGCTTATATTTGTCAATTGCGTGGACTTCCTCCAGCACTTGACTCTACCGAAGTGGCTGGCAGCATTTCTAATCATGTCTTTGAACTAATCTTTCAAACGCTTGGCTAAGGATTCCCAGTGTTCCTCGGACCGGATCCAGCATTAAAAATCCATCTTCCAGGTTCGCTTAGGGATACGTCTGACGAGGACTTTATCTTCAGGGCCATGTATGACAGATTTTAGTTTTCATTTCATTCAAAGCGTTTTATACTACCTCATAAGGTCGGTTTCTGAATGATCCCCATTCCCCATCGACTAGAGGTATTATTGAATAAATGAAAAACTCCAATAACCGTAAACAGTTTTAAAATAGTAAAACTGTTAACGGCTATTGGAGCTTTTCATTTATTCAATACTACCAGCCCTAAGAGCGAATTTTAAGGAGTGACCAATTACCAGACTTGACCATTGCCATCAGGAAAATTGTCTAATTGCAACGAGGTTTATATAATAATAATAATTGTGCTCAAAATTTTAAATTGGATATTTAAGTTAAACCCACACGATGTTAACCGGTTTCCTATAAAAGTTATTTTCTAAACTATTTTCTTCGGATTTCCCCCTAATTCTTTCACTTGGTATGGCTGAATAATAATTAAACAAGAAACTTATCATTCCCACCACTGCACACAAGGAAAACTGGTTGGCTAAAATGAAAGTATTCGGCCCATTAAGGCTAAGAGGAGCCCGAGTATTATCCTCAGAATAACCGGAGCATGTCCATTATAGCTCTTTCCATAACTATCGCATATTTAATGCATACTCAATTGTCCTCGCAGTTTTGAGGGCTACACAGAAGGTTTCCTTCCGATAAATTTTGAAAAAAAAAGATGGCACCTAAATTCCTTAAAAAACTTTCGCCTCTGAGCCAAATCGTTACTTAAATGTATAATAAAAAATAAAATACAAAAATGGGCGACTACTTACAAGCTAAAAATATTATTACTAATTGGTAGTCAATCTTATTACATTCTTTAGTCTCGCACAAGACACACATCCTGGCAACAGACACTAAAATGAACTGTTATTCCGCAGGCATTCTAAATAGGAGGGTGGTCCCAGGAGTACTCGATCCAACACAGAAAACATAGATTTTGGAAAAAATGTATTTATTTTTCAACATAATCTCCTTTCAGCTTAACAAACGTTTCCCAGCGACGTTCAATACGTTCGAAACCCTTTTTATAATTAGAACTGTCTTGCTCCTCAAAATAGCCATTAACTGCCGCCATCACTTCTTCACGAAAATCTTTGACCACCGAGCCATTTTTTCAAGTTTGCGAACAGAAAATAACCTTTGTTTTTTACACGTATTCTCAGCCCACACCAATCCAACTGATCTTGCAATGCACTCAGAAATTCTAGCAGCCCCTTGGCTGACTGATGAACTAACGTTTTTATCACCTGTAAGTCTTTAATCTAATAAATTAACTCCTACGATAGGTAAACTGGGCCACCTGCTTCGTTTTTCCCCATTCCATTGTAATGTTTCACTTGGCCTTCCTCTTATTTTTTGAAACCTCAGAATCTTTGTACTGGTTACATTGATTCTCAAGCACCTTCACGCCGATTTTCTCAAATAATATTACTTAATTAAAAGGTATATAATAACATTTATAAACATTACGCTTTTATCTTGTCGTTCGCCTAAGCATCTACGCATCGTACGTACTTACAACGCGCTCAGTGTGTTCAATCCTAATCAGGCAACAAACTTTTTTTGTTGTAAATTAATGATTACGCGTCGATGATTAGCTATTTTATGTTTTATTTCAACACGTAAATTTACTCCCTATCATTGTTTGGATTATGTCTGGTCAACTCAAGGTCTTAACGCATGGGGACGGGAACACATTGGGGAACTCAGGAAATTGTCATATTACCTCATCGACTTTGATAACCCTAATTCATTCCTATTTCAATTCGTAGAACACTATGCCGGGCACAAAGAACGAATAAAATTTTTTTTTCTTTTCTAAATAAAACAATTGTTGATTGGAACACCTGACCTGCAAAAATATTCGAGCCCTTTCCCAACAGAGTGTATAATTTTAAGAAAAGACGTAAGGAATATTTACAATAATTTGGTTGATGTGTTGTGTATTGTATGAAATGTAACAGCTATTTTTTTTAAATTTATCTTTTTTTTCTTCCTGATTGATGGATGTTAATGAGATGGGGATTTCTCTTTTTTTGTTAAAGAGATTTGTGTTTGGAAGTTTCCTCTAAGTGTACTTTTTTGTCACTGACTGAGTTTATCTATTATCTTTTGTGATTACTTGGGGATTTGTGTGCAACCTGACACTGTCTATCAGCACATATGTAATTTTAATAATAATAATAACAATAATAACGCGAGTGCATTACAAGTACGGACAAGGTGGGGGTTTCACACGGAAAAGTCACGGCAAGGCAGGACATCTTCGGATCAAACAATCCTTCCCCTCCGGTCAAACAACGCTCGTGAGCTACGACATTATTTTCTCGCCTTCGCTTGGAAAAGACTTGAACAAATTGCACACAAGAAGGAGAAGAGGGTCAACTAACGCATTTGATGAGGGGCATGGCCCCTCCAAAGGTACGTAATTTTTCACTTCCGCGCTCGGCAAAGCCGACGGATCCTCGCCCGTCATCGATGTGATCAGCGCTGTCTCGAGCCGCGTGTTTGCGCACTCGGAGGCGAGGGAAGATTCGGCCACGTCAGCGATCGGCCGCGACTGAAACGTCTGCCTCATTTACTCTCGACGATAACAGCGGAGAAAAGATATCTCCCCGGAGAAGGAACGCGAAAAGCGCCGTGGACGCAATTTTGGATGGGCGGGTGAAGGGAACTCTCAGAGGAAAGAGAAAGAGGAAACTGATGATAGATTGACGGACGTAGATGATAGTGATGTTTTAAAAATACGTATCATTTTTCAGCATACAGTGTTTTCATGAGAATGAGTGTTAATGAGGTGTTTTACACTTAAAAAGCATTTAAATCCCTTAATGCAACCAGATAACCATTAATTTTCTATGCATACATTAACCCAAATTAATTAATAACCCTTGTTTCGCCCTAATTTATTGCACAAATGAGGCATGTATAAAACCGCACGACCACCGTACTAGGCACTACTATCCAATGCGGAGCAGTTGAACTGTGGATAAAATTCCTTGGGCTAAATATTTGCGATTTTTTGGTTTGCATAACTTATGGTGATTGTTAACTCCGCAACCCCACTCCCAATGTGGGGTTGTGGGCAGAGGCCGTGACGAGATGGCTTAGCAGCATTCCCGGCGCCGCCTTCCAGAAGGCGTACGAGGCGTCGAAAACCCGCTGCCAGCGGTGTGTGGGCGCACAGGGGTGCTATTTCGAAATAAATTGAGTGAATGTATCAACTCTGGCAATAATATTTTTAATCGACTAAGTTATACTATTTTTGAGGGAGACCTGGTACGCAAAATGGAAACCAAATGCCACTCGAGCAAATTATAATACTCCAATACCCAAACTACATCTGCAAATAGGGCAACGGTGGGAAAATCAAAAGGTATCCACGGCCGAACAGATTAGATTCTAGTTTTTCGTGATAAAACTAGAGGCCATATCACGAAAGGTAGGAAAGGATAACACAATACACACACAAAAAATTCTTTTTACAGGTTTCTCTAAAAAAATTAAATCCATTCTGCCTCCCTTTGTTCATGACTATCCAAACATTGACCCTTCCGTCGGTTTGCGGGGCACTGTGTAGATGTATATGAATAAATACGCTTGGGATGGAGGCTCGATTAAATGCTAAGCACACAAGACACGAAACCAAGAGCTTGCAAGCCGCGTAGAGAGCCCCCCCCCCCCTCCCCATCATCTGTGACGCGATTAAAATGGAATTATATCATCGTTAAAGGCAGTGATTTACAACTGGGAACCCACGGATCAAAGGGAATCGCCCAATGACGCTTCTCAAGTGCATTGCGGATCCCCACCATTATAAATTATTGCAATCGTACGTAAACATTTCCTTGGTAATTATACAGAGAACAAACTAATATGTTTCATCGCGGGAAATTTTAATTTGCCTAGATTTCCAGTAATAAATTGCACTGGAATACTAAACAGAAGCAAAATAGCGAGTTTTATTTAATTAATGCGTATTATAACATATTTATAAATATGAAATAGCATGAAATGTGTGCGCACATTTTAATTAAAGAAAAAGGGTCACAACAAGAGATAATTATGCATCAGGGCGTGTGAAGCCTTTGTAAGCCTGAAGTACACGTGTATGCACAAACGCCCGTGTAAATGTGCCAAAATCCCATTTACTGCATTATTCCGGTTGAGGAGAAAAACATTTGTGGTCCCAGATACAGACAAGCTCAATACTTTCATGGATCCTTCTCAAAAATAAACATACAGTTATTTCTTCTAGGGGAACGGAGGAAGCAATACCTATTGGTATGGAAATTACTTTTACAAAATATATGCAGAGCTTTTCTCAATATTTATTAAAGACTTACTGATAACAGTAGTCCACCGATCAAGGTGTTTTTTTTCATGGATCCAGGGAATATGCAATGCTATGCTAATATGCCCCGGGGGCACGACACGAAATACCCTGACACAACATTTTGTTTCTAAAAATTTTAACTTTTTTAACTCCATAATCTTGAACAATGCTCGCTTACACATTCTCCCATCCATAAAAGTTAGGCACAACCCAATTAAATCAAATACATTCATTAATAAAATGACCATAGGACTCTTTGTCACCTTCGATATTGTCAGCAGGCCTAAGCTATGTTGCTAACATCCATGTCATAATGCCGTAGTAACAGTTCTAAATAATTTTTTATGATGAAATGGTGGATGACGTAAATTGGTGGAACCATCCCTAAATAGCAGAGTGTTACCTTTTCTACGCATTATTTTTTTTAATTAAGGAAGACAAATACAACAAATTCAGGTCCACTGTTTAAATATTTGATAAGCTTGTACGAAAATGAATCAATCATTTTACACTTCCTTTAAGAGATGCATAGATTAACATAGATTTGAATGCTAAACTCTGGATTAGTCTCAGACATTATCAACAATTCCATTTTTGCCACCACACATGATCTCCGGGTATGAAGCGAAAAAATTGTAAGATATTTGTAAACTTGCAAAAAAAGCGAAAATTTATTGTTTCCGGAACTGGAAGAGAATCCCTTAAAATCTTTTATAGTTCCAGCGCTTTGCCTTGTGTATTTATTGAAGCGACGCCCTCCAAATTTTAACGTATGCCTCCATGGAGCTGAGAGTTCAGTGTCCTCGCTCCGTCCTTATAAATTATGCACTGCCACCGCTCAAAGTTACTCGAAAGAGCTCAAAAGAGCTCGACTACACAGCAATCATGGTGCGTAAGACCCATCATCCGCGAATTTCTAATGAGTAAGTGACTTATTGCCGATGCCAAAGGAAATTATCACTTTACTCTTCGAAAACAAACAAGTTACTTTAACAAAGACTGTAAAATTAACACACCTTTTGATGAAATTTTTATTCCCTTTTTCATATAAATAGAAGACCATGAACCAATGTTTGCGGCCTTCACCGAATCACATATTACCCCTGTGGCCGAAAACCTTTCGCGAACGCGTTGTGACCGAGTCAAAAAATATTAATGGAATTAATATTTCATCTTGATTTCCCACAATTTATTATTTATAAAAAGTATTTATTTAAAAACATGTAGAATAATTACATGGTATTTGACCGTTCTGAAGAAAAAGCAACACGTTTCCCAAGTTAGTGGATAAAGTGTCCAAGACGATTTGATTTTGAATTGATACCAAATACAATGTACAAGTCATTAGTGTAATAAGTACTAAAAATCGTAATTTCTGCAGATACTACTAATCAATAGAACATTCAAATGCTACCTTTTACCAGAATTCAAATAAAACAACTGGTTCCTAAGGTTACACTCTTTTTTTTAAGTTAAAAATTCAATAACAAAAACGAATTATGTTTTATACGAATTTAGACGAGGTTTACCGAGGAGAACATCGTTCGAAAGAATACCAAAAAGTCATTAAATAGTTGCCACGTCGTAATTACATTTAAATGCACACAATTATACCAGATCTATGTTACATAATTAGGCCCTGAACTGCTCTATGCTTGAATAATTGAAATTCATCTCAGCGAAGTGACGCGACATCAAAGGTCTTTTAATTATCATCAGCAGCGTAGGCTTTGATGATGCAATGAGACGCCATTAAGGACAACAGAAAACTTTTAATTGGCTGTTTACTCGGGTTTTCTGCGACTTCAATACGGGGGACGTGCCTCAACACCAACACTTCTTAAGAAAGACGGCGATGAACTATTCATATGCATTGTACAATTAACGTTCTTCTATTCACATGATACGATAAAACCGACTGAAAACCTTTGCAAATGAAGATGCATATTAACATCGTTTGAAGATGAGCTTTCTGTAGCAAACAAATATAAAGCCCAAGTAGCTGAGTTATAGCTCTAAAAACTGCAGCATACGGAAAAAATACAATTCCTGACTCTTTAAGTTATAAGTATTCATAATTTATAAGTAATTAAGTGACCCTCCGGAATATGGTCACCATTGACCCATTCATTACCATCATTTTAAAAGGCCGAGCGTTTATTTTACATCAATAATGAATACTTGTGGGTCACGGTACCCCAGGGCTTAGAGCGTCGGACCACTGACCGAGGGCCCGGGTTCATTTCCCGGGCGAGCGTCTCTGAGCACCTGCCACTCTACCAAAGCTATGACATTTTTCGGGCACCAGATCTTCCTGGGAAACCATAACCGGTACATTTTAGGGACTGGCCCCCCTACCATGATGTGTTAATTTCACACGCTGACGGGCTTAATACTGGGTGAATTCTATCACCACCTAAGAAACCGACCTTCGGGTTGATTACTCTGTTTATAGTTTTTTTTAATGAGAACTTAGCATCTATGATAATAAGCACTATTCCATTGCCTTTACCGTAACGAAATCTAGGTCAAACATGAGTTTAGAATTTTCCGCTTTCGGAAAAATAAACGTTTACAGGTAGGAGACTCGTACACAATCTTCTATGATATGAATGGGACTAGGTCAAACTTTTGAACATAAACATAATGCTCAGAGAGAGAGCTCAATTATCATCGCCCCAAAATCTGGTTTTCTCTGTGGGGTGAGCGCTTATCGTTCCTGGGAAGATTACGTGGAGAACGCTCGTTTTCAGGACGCAACCTATTTTGGGGAAGCTCAAGTCCCTGAAGATATTATTTGCTCTACAAAATACACTATGGTATTAAATTATTAAGTTCGCATTATTGCACTTTTTATATTTAAGGTGAACCTAGCTTTAGGCACAAGTTAATTAACCGATTGCTCTTTACGCCAAACAATCAGATATCCACGGCCATTTTTTCCTCTCGGGGGAACACCTGTGATAAGCATCATTCTGTGTGGTGTGTTGATAAGATAACCCAAAATATCCCCCCTTCAAACCTTTGGTAAACACCCACTCGTCAAAAGCCTAAAACCTAGCGATATTTAGAATAGATTTCCAAAGGATCGACAACACCCAATACTGCAAATCGTCAATGGCGATAGTCGAGGAGTTTTGGCGAGCGACGGACCAAATACTGGCTCCTATAAATAAATTCGATGGCTTAGGAGACTTTAAGAGGAATAGCGCAACTCCCGAATGAAATCCCCATTCCAAATCGCAATAAAAATACAAACACTAATCCATTCGAATTAATGACCAAGCATGCAATGTTTCCACGGAAAATATTTTCAATTGAGGATCAACAATATCTACGGCTATAAGGGGCGCGGGCACCGGTTTTTTAATACATTAATTTTCCCTGCTTCCCTGATATTTTCGGGTGAGATATTAAAAAGAATTAACCGCTCAGCCAACGAGACGGCCGTCATGGGTTGCCTGATTCTGACGTCAAGTTCATCCATCCCTTAGCGGGGTCCAGGGTTTAAGCCGTCGTAAAAGCTTTAACGGCGTCGGCAGAGATAACATTTCGACAAAAAATGGGCGAGAGAGATAACAATCCTGCGTAATAGTATTACAGATAAATTTGCCAAAACACGGCGAGCGATGCAAACATTTCAAAAACATTTCACTGTATCATCAGCGTAATAATTGTATTATCTGCCATTGGAATTAGCTTAAGGTTAATCTCCTGTCTGATATTTTTGGACTTAAATCCAGTCGCCCTCTGTTGTGATGTTACACAGTTAACGCGTTTACATACATGAGTATTTCCTGGTTGACATATTCTTCAACCAACATGGGTATGCTGTCGGCGGGGGGAAAATTGATCAAATTAACGTATGAACGCGAAAGGTCAACGACTACACGCCCAGAAAACAGTGTTGCCCGATGACAGATTGCGTAGCTATTTCTACAAGCCCTCGAGGTAGAGATGACTTTTAAAATACCGTGTGCATGTATTAAAATGCAAATTCCATCACCGGGAAGAGCTTCCTCTGAAGTATGCTGAAAAACAGAGTAGCGCCGTTCCGAAGGTATACGAGACCGCACTTCGCGGCCGAGCGTTCACTAGCCGTGCCGTTATTGCATCCGCGATTTTCCAGGGATCAACACAGACTCCTAAAGAAGCGTTCGCAGCGGCAATGGAATCATTGCTCCGACGTAGTGAAAAATATGTAAGGCTGCAGGGAAAAAACCCCGAGCAGTAGTAGTATTTTAGGGGAGGCGACCGACTGCTGAGGTCATTTGCGCCAATGGGGATGGACAGGAAAGGATGAAGGGTGGAGAGAAACCCGGCGTCTGCATTAGCCTACTCTTAACGAAAGGCGCCCAGGGGTCCGCAGATTAACGTCACAACCGACGACCGGCTCACTCAAAGTGCCCTCCACAAAGCACCTCAAGCAGGGATCGAGATACCACTGAAAAATATTCACCGCCGGGATTTGAACCCGAGCCCTCTGGATGGGAAGCCAATGCGATAGCCACCGCACCAATCCCGATCCCCAAAAACTCCGACAACTGACACAAGTTTCATAAATTTCGTGTGATCAGATAGTGTGAAAAAAATAGGAGGAGCTATAACTTGAATGTATCTTGTACTTACGTATAAGTTACGCATGATGACACAGCGGTTAGTGTGTTCGGCTCTGGACCGAAGGGTTCCACATTGATATTCCACTGGGTCCTCTGGACACTCTCAACTAAACCTAAGGGATCGTTAATTTCTCGAACACCAGATCTGGAGCCCACGAAAGAAGCTAGCTCCATTACTATGATGAGTAACTAAACGCCACACCATAGGGAATGTAGCACGATGTGGGCTCCACCCTCGCTCATCAAAACCTGGCTAGTCCTCATTTAGAATATGCTGCAAGTATATGGGATCCTCATGAAGTTGGATTAATTGCCGAATTGATTTGCTTGCAGCGTACCGGTATTACGCCGATAGCATACTGGTACAGCGTAACTGGTCGGGCCTAATTTACACTATGCTGCTGGTATATGGGATCCTCAAGAAGTTGGATTAATATCCGAATTGGATCCCGTGCAGCATAGAGGGGCTAGATTTGTAAAAGGTTGTTATGATAACCTTAGTAGTGTATTCAAAATATTAGAGCTGCTAGGCCAGGAATCCCTGACGGAAGGAAGGTTGAATTACAGATTAAATCTCTTGCATAAATTTGAAGGGCGTCGGGGATCGAGTTGGTGCGGTGGCTACCGTACCAGCTTCCCACCCCGAGGACCCTGGTTCAAACCCCGGCGGTGTTGAATATTTTTCAGGGGTATCTCGATCCCTAATTGAGGTGCTTTGTGGAGGGCACTTGGAGTGAGTACGCCGTCCGTCGGATGGGACGTCAAGCTGCGGACCTCTGGGCGCCTTTCGTGAAGAGTAGGCTAATGCCGACGCCGGGTTTCTCTCCACCCTTCATCTTTTCCTATCCATCCCCAACGGCGCAGATGACCTCAGCTGTCGGTCGCCTCCCCTAAATACTACTACTACTTGAAGGGCGTCTCTTTAGCAGTGATGCTGAAAATGTATTATTAACCCCATCTTACTACGGTATGCGAGATAATGTCAATAAAATTACAGAGATTAAATGCAGAACAGATAGATTTTAGATGTCACTTTTTCCACGAACGATAGGGGGCCATAATGGCATTGTTCGACCGCGGTAGGGTCATGTTCGGGTAAAATTATTCTGGTGCGTATTCACCCCTTGCCACACACCATGGCGGTGGCTTGCAGGGTATAAATAAAATAAAACAAACCAAAGTTCTGGTTGATTACCCTGTATTTCGCAGTATCTATAAGATGAAATGATGCGCGGAGGATTCGGCACGCGCTGAGGCCTATGGTCTGAGAGGTTAGATCCACTGATAAGGATGCCACAAACCTAACTCGAGCTCCTCAGTACCAGTGTGCTCCTTTATCGCTACACTAACCGGCATCAGAATCGCGAGTTTCAAAATATGCTCTCGCACGCGCAATCTCACATACTGCTGAATTAAACAAAGTTACACAAACGCTGCAGTCTTTGACGGCAATCGAAATGATGTGAACTGTGATCTGATGAGGTTTGCTGAAAACATCAAATGAGCTTTTTCAATGCATTTTTTTTCTTTTCAAAACCATAAGTCCGATGCTTAAATGTCCTCATTTTAAAATGGAAAAACGAAGGTACATCCAAGAACAAGGCACAAAAGGTTTCATCTACATCAAATGCAATCGCCCCTTTATGTTCATCATCTACCACTGGAATCAATGCGTTTTCTATTACAGTTTTCGTTTTTTTCCAGCACTAGAACAAGAAATTGCTTAAGCTTAATGATCAAATATAGTAGGTAAAAAGAACATCCTGTGTGTTGGGATTCCCAATTAGGCCCTCTCCTTCGATTTACCGCCGAACTTCTGAACAAACTCAAGTCATTCCCGACCTTTTCCCGATTTTCTCAACGGAGTGCAGCGGAAAATTAGGAGGAGCCAGAAAAAATAGGCGAGCAGGCACTGCGAAGTAAAGTATCAAATTGTCAAAGAATGAAGAATGATAGGCAAACGAAGAAGAGAAAGAATTTAATAGGATTGCCGTACGGCTTGGATGAGAGGGAGGCACTTGGTTTTTAATTCATTCAGCTGCATTTAATAAAGTTTATCGAGTACCACAGATTAAAATCGATACATAGATTTTATTTTGAATAAACCCATTGGGTTCAACTGTACATCTTGGGAAGAGAGAAATGACATCCTGAACTATGGTGAAAGGTGAGAATGGAGCAGAAGAGGCTATGACCCACTGCCCTACACTGTAGACAGCCTATTAAGAGTATCATTTCATATCAGTCGCAACCATTTTCCCACGAAAAAAATGAATAATCCCATGTGGTTGCACAGCCTCGAAAAACTTGACTGGAAACTAATCACCTAGTCTAGCTTCAAAAAGGCACGGTTGAAACTTTATATGAGACGGACAGATGGTTCCTAATATCATGCTTTATTTTGCCAGTCGCCAAATAAAGAAAGCCCACGCCCGGAAAAAAAGAGCCCCCGAAAAGACGACTCATGAGCGGTCCCTGGATTCCCGGGTGGAGAATGAAAAAGGGTGCGAGGGGAAGAAAACATTCATTAGAGGCATTGGGGAGGAATGAAAGGCCTGCCTAGCTCCCAACCGACACCTTGCTATTCAAACTACCGGACCGATCATTTTATTTTTGGAAGGAATAAATCATCTTCGTGATTGCGGAGTATTCACGTGTCAATCATCCGGCACACGTACACAACTGGCAGCCGAAAACGTCATCGGGGAAGTGATGAATATTGAAAAGAACGGTCAGCCAGAACCGAAAATTGAAATCGCATTTCATTTGCTTGGGAATCAAAAATTTATTCCTCACCAAAAAAAAACAGATTAGCACTTCCATTTCAGTCCTCCACCACTGCATTGTGCAAGACCGACGAGACACTTGTCGATAAAGGTTTCCGGAGTAAAGGTCATGTTCTCATCGACTTGAAAATCTTACACTCCGATGCTGCATTCTCCGCAAAAAACAGCAAGCAAAAAATTAACAATGGCTATGCACGAAGTATTACTGTTACCCACGAAGTTAAATCCAAAAATGTATTCCCATTACCACTCGATTCAGGACTCACGCGTACAAGATTCATTATCAGTATCAATTTCCATCCCGAAGCAAGTCCTAAAATGCAAACAAAAAGGTGACGCAGGGCGGAATTTTTTTTACCCCTTTTGAGCTTCCAATTCAAATAATTTTATCAACAGACAAGGACCTCCCGAACTCGTCTACTCCAGGGCATTGTTTCCCCATTGCCAAAAAACCAATTTAATTTTTTTTCCTGTTTTTATTTCTGTATGAATGGCTTCCTTTCACCCTCCTCGCGCAAACGTCTCTTGGGCCGGAATCGCGATGCCCGCTCTTTTGTTTCCCATTTGAATTAATAATTTTTAAACGTCGCTCCGGGAAACATCGCGACTTCCGACGCTCCTATTGTTATCGCCTTCTACTCTCCGAGTGAGGCGGGTTAGTGGAATTCTTGGCGACGGTGAATAATGCCGGTGCTGTCTCCACCGCCGCCGATGCTTCTCAGACGCATGCCTTATTATGTTGTCCTCATTACTAGGAACGAGACGCGGAAGACGAGACTCGTTTTCGACATTAAGAGTAAGTATGCATAATTCCCCGGGTGTGCTGCGGATAAGTCTTATAGAGCGCGTCTGGCGATTAGCATGGTGCGCGACAGTAAACTACTTTTGCAGGCGGCAAATACTTATTTCACTTTGAAACTATTATTCTGGTCATGAAGTCATGCCTCGTGCATAGCCAACTCCGTATGCACCATTTAGTAGAATGTAAATAACCTCTAAATTTTCTGCACATGCTTAATAAATTTCAGTTTCGAATTCATCTCACTCTCTACGAAGTTCAACGGAAAAATTGCAAACTCTCACCGACATTCTGTAGAATGTTCCGACAATTTTTTTCCGGGATATTTGCAGTAATAATTCAAAAATTGTTCCTCTCTCCGTCCATGGTGTTTTAGGAACACAACGGTTGACAGCCGAAATCCTTCCGAGGACTTCATAATGGTAGTAGTCATTAGGGGAGGCGACCGACAGCTACGTTCATTTGGACCATTAAGTGGGTAATGCAGCAGAGGAAGGATATTCAGGCAATGGGAGGGAGTACGGCTGGAGAGAACTCGGAATCGGTATTCGCCTATTCTTAAAGAGAGAGACGCCAAGGGGTCACTTTGTAACGTACCATCCGACGGATGGCGTGCTCCACTTGAAAAGCTCTCAACATAGCACCCAAATTAAGAATTGGGAAATCACTTGAAATACCTGCCAACTTCGGGATTCGAACTCCATATATTTGAATCAATTACATCAGCCACCGCACCATTCCGACCGCCGGATTTATGATAATGAAATCAATAACATTTACTGATTTTTAAAGTCACAAATTAAAGAAGAATATTTATCCATGTGTAAGCGAAGTAACCAATCCAAAAATTAACTGACCTTACAGAATACGAGCAGAACCACAAAAGGAATCTCGACAGGATATCCTAAAAAAATATTGCACAAATTCCAAAATTAGTTGTTCCGGGTGTTGAGGAAGTTCTACCTAATTCCCTAATGAATTCTGTGTGGATTTTTGTTGATGGAATTCCCAAAATATTTTCTTAGAGGACTATGATCACTATTAAATATCAGTTTTAACAATTCTGCCGATTAGGTTTATTTACAATGGTAACCATTATCACTATTATGGCATTTTACGCACTGATCGCACTTTGTAATCAACGTCTTTATTCACGAGTTTTGCTGGACCAGAATAAAAACTCCGCACACATTATTCCGATAAATGTGAGGACTCCCTAAGAATCCTACGAAATTTTCAAATTTTCCCTTAAAAGTGACTCACTTTCCATAGATATGCAAGGGCAATTAAAAACTCAGTCAACTCATTTCTGTAAAATTCACTGAATTCCTGATTTTTCTACAAAAGTCTTCTCAGCAATCCACCAAATAGCTGTTATCAAAGGAGCTAACAGGAAATATGGCCAACCACGTTAATCCTTCCCAAGACTTCATTTATGGTGAACCTTCTACGGTCAATTATTTATTTTTTAAGATACCAAACAATATTTCTTCCCATTGAGGAGAATAGAGGTATTTAAAAATTAATTTGAGCCTCATAGTGGAAGACTGTAGCAATATCGCCCACACATTGACGATATCTTACAGCACGCTATAAGAAATCTCAAATTAATATTGAAAAAAATCCCGTGAAATATTATTCCATAATTTATTATTTTGTCGTAAAAATTATTATTATTCAAATGAATTACTTTATATTCGCGAGCGGGCCCGCAACAAAAGATTCGGATATCACGACCAATCTGCGACCGCGGAATTAGATAAGGAATGCCTCGTATTTCAGGTAACGATGAAATGTCGTCTGGTACTCAGAAAAAATCTTAAAATATAAAATATCGCAATCCAAATAAAAATACTTTCACCAAATGATTTTATGCAAAAAAATACCACAGTGTAATCAACACTCATTACTGTTGCGTTCGCAACAACAGCAAAAAAATATAAGAACATTAAAACTCAATGACAAATGATATTCGGAAAAATAATACTATATTTCGACATTTTTAAGATTTTTTCATTTACAATTAGGCTACATTGTCTACAGCACCTGTTCCCAACACTGTTTCCACAAATATGAAGCTACGATTGAATGTTGTCAGAATATTCTCAGGTTTGACAAAACAATCATTTCATAATAATTTATAAAACTGGGGCTTTCCGATAAATTGCGCTAATTTGGTAATGCTATCACGTCTGAGAAAATAAGTTTACAATTTCGCAACGGTTTTCCGTAAAATGTTTCACTATTATCCGAAAATTTCAATTGACAGGCATCGCTTAGTTCCCTAGCGTGTCTATGTATTGTACTATATTCACAACCGAATGATAAAATCAAACATTCCCGCGGCCGGCTACCCGAGCTGCCTGTCGCTTCCGCCTACCTCAACCCCTCCACCTCCGGTATGCCTGCTTCAGATGAATGCGCGATAACATTTCGAAGACGCATACTCCAACTCCTCGAGCATAACCTACTCGCCGTGTGCACTCACCGTTCTTGAACTTAAGGAGAAGTTTGAGTTCTTTTGATTATCCATTCACTCAAACATTGATCGGTGGCAATGAAATCAGAAAGAAACATGTTCAGGAACTTATAAATTACTGAGTAATAACCGAGTTTCTGGCGTGACTTGGCGGAAAATCATCGCATTGAAAATGATAAATACAGGTATATATGTATATAACTTGGCTCATTTCCTACGAGGAAAAGCCAGGTCTTTTTTCATTTACAAATTACTGAGTATTTAGAGCAGTGGTGATATGAGAGTAGGTTCTGCTTTCTACCCTCGAAATATTACTCACACGTGAATATTAGACTGCGTTAGGCAACACCGGTAATTTCATGCATAGTTAAAATTTTATTTCTGTTAAAAAAAATTGCCAACAAGAAAGTTACATAATTTCATTTTCTACATCAAGATCGCGGTAACCTCATGGACTACATCATTCAGTTATTATTAAGAGGATCCGGATCCCATTCCAGGTGACCTTAGATTACCTCGGCTACGCCCTATCTGTGTGAACTTCCGCGTACCAGATCTTCCTGGGAATCAAGAGGCGACACAGGGGAAAGAACTGCCCCAGCCTCTATACTGATGCTCGAATTTCTCACGCATTACAAGGCTTTGGTATGCGGCGGGCTCTATGCTCACCTATTAAACCAACATTCTTGTTACTTCGCATAACTGCACGTATTCATACAATCTTGCATGTACCACACAATCGCTTTTTGCGAGAACATCAAAGCCATCACATTAGCGTTACGGACGTACGTCTCCGTCAGTACGCTACACTTCAAAAAATCATCTCAATCGCTTCCGATGGAGAAAATGAGCACGAGTGTAGCGATAGACGGGGTAGATGGGAGAGAATTTGAACACGAAATCAACGAGTATACTCTATGGACGTGAGGTTTTGGTCGGGAAAAATACCTCCTTCCGGTAAGGCGGAGTTTGACAAAGAAGAGCCATCATTAGCCACACCCACGCAGCCCCTCCCCCAAAATTATTTCCTGGCTAAGCCAATGACTGTCGAAATTTTTGAAGTAGACAATTCCCCCGAAAAACGCTTGGATTCCATTTGGAATTACTTGTCATCTAATTTGACGAACATCGCAGGGGTTGGGAGTCGCAGATGACAAAGTGAAACCCCGCCAGCGTTTTATTTTGTTTGAGTGTTCCTAGGTTGGGACACGACCGAGTCGATCCCCTGCCCAAGAAAGTGCCCCTCCCCCCCCATCCCGTGTTTTCATTTCCCCTCCCCATCCCCCACCGCTGTTCGCAAATGCTTAACGGTTCAACGCGGGATTGGTACCAGTCTTGGCGTTACACAGCGGATCCTTCGGGAACCCCACCCACTCGGCTGTCGTGGAAAAGTCACGCCGAGTTTTTAACTGCGGCACATCGCCAGTCCCATTCGTGCCTGCTGCTCACGATAACGGGCAGGATGGAGTTCCCTAACTCCATCCAGGACTAGGAAAAATAAAGAGTGACAGTCGCCCCCACATTGACAAATGGCAGGTTTATTGTTTTATATTTAAGTAAGTAGTCTTTCTCCTGGGTATACATCTACATCTACACAATACCCAACAAGCCGTCGCAAGGACGTGTGGCAGGGGGTGGTAGGTCACCAGCCATTCTACATACATTCACTCTATTTCTTCTTGAACCTGGCACCCCGCGATCCACGAAAAACCGCGTGGAAAGGGGGCGAACGAACACCAATCATGACACATGCCTACATATACTATATTACGATTGTTACACGGTCAGCAGCTATTCCTATGCCTACACAAAGAGGACAAGAAAATACGTTACAATAGGGCAGGCAAACATACAATTCAGACACTTGTTACCGGTTAGTATTCTACGCATTCCGAACGGACAATTCACAAATACAATAGGCTTTATATACTCGTACATATATTCACCTACACCCCACCTGACATAAGGGCGCACGGTGGGGGCCGTTAGGGCGCCAGATTTGAATTTACGAGTATATTGAGTATTTACATATATCGTGTTTCGTGGTACTTTAATCTTGTAAACCCCGATTTCCGGCAATGTGTACCTATTATTTTTTAAGGTGTTTCCCCTTTTATTTTTTTCGCGAATAGTACGCTGGAAAAACAAGTACTTGAATCTATCAGTTCGACACCCTAATTTTGTCGCAATTGTCGGCCCTTCCAGTGTAATTAGGGGGCCTAATTATATCTCTAATGTCGGATGCCGAACCACACGCTTTATATATTTGTAATAAGATTAATCTAGTCCTTAAGTCTTCGCATATCTAAAGGTTCCCATCCCGGATTCTGTATTAAATGTGTCACGCTTTGTGTCCTTCGGTACGAGTTTTTCAAGAGCCTAGCGGCCTTTCTCTGCACCATATTCAATTCAGTAATTAATGTTTTTTGAAAAGGATCCCAAACGCTCGCCGCATACTCAATGTGAGGCCTTACTAAAGATATATAGCACGTTTCCTTCACTTTTCCGCCACTACACCTTCAGAATATACGTTTGACGAATGTCAGCCTTTTTGGCGCCCCTCCAAAAATCATGCGTATGCTGCATGGGTTGATCCATAGGAATACTTCCAAAGTCTTTCACTACTAGATCAACATAGTTTTGGGAACCCGCAAAGTTTGGTACTTGGCAAACAACTTACCAAAGGGAATTCAACGTTTCTTGAGATCATGAATGTTTCTTCAACTCACCGTAGAAGCCAAAGAAAGAGATTATGAAGTTGATAACTTCGGTCATGGCATGCTTGATGGCGTGATAGAAAGAGTATTACTTGAATGGAAATCAATTAAATCCGTGGGGGTATACGAGACTCCCGCGGAACAACTTCAGCATAATTTAGATTAACTAAATGAATTCATAAATAAATAAATGAGTAGAGAGTTGAATATGTTACACTTCCTCTCCCTTATCCCTCACCCACCTGGTGCGTGCACTCCCTGCCACACACATTTTTTGGTGGATCGCGGAGCATTTATGTAGATGTGGATGTGCAACACCGTATGGATCGAAAGCCTCGCCCTTAAGCCAAGAGGGTGACCGTAGATTGGAGGCTTAAACATGAGGGTGTGGAGAAGAGTGGAAAATTTGAGTTGAACGGAGGAAAAGCAATATTCAAGTTCTAACTAAGATGGAAAAATACAGAAAGTTGGTACGGAAATCCAAATAAGGCATGAAGAGATGTTCGAGAGATGCTCATTGCTACCGAGTGGGATGTTGGAAGGCCGTAGCACAAGTCAATTTAATAGTGATGAATTTTAGGCATGCGAGGAGGAGGAAGGAAGAGAATAGTAGGCTTTATGAACAGCATTCCAGCACGTAGAACGTACGAGAAAAGAAGAAAATAATGAAGGGCAAACAAGAGCGAGCTCACGCGATACGTGGTTGTTAGAGCCCGTCCTAAACCTAGCTTAATCCGTAGATCACCTTTGAATTTTCATGAATGGGGCAGCAATTCCACCTCATTCAAAATCTCTCTTCGCAGAAACTCTCCAACCGAAAATCTTTCCGACGCCGTTACTCCCAGATGAAAGCGCGCTAAACAAAACGACTTCACAATTATGCCTCACCTGGACTCGTTTTTCACAGTTACAAATTAACTCACAAATCTCGGAATTATTTTCATCAATTATTTATATTTATAATTAATCTATTGCAAAACCCATCAATTTTTTAACATTACACTAACGCAATTCATGTGGTATTTTTCCTTTTTACGGTTGGTGACCTAACACCCCCCGCCACACGCCCTTGCGGCGGCTTGCGGGGTATTATGTAGATGTAGATGTATTCAGAAGAAAAAATTAATGAGACGGTTTTTTGAGGGCTTGTAAATTCAACTGCAGCTTTGCCAAATGAGTCCGTTTTTCAAAACGTTCAAGTGTTGACGGGCATTTCCGAGTCCTGGAAATGAATATTCCGTCAGCGAAAATATATTAAGATGCTCACGCTATCGCTAGGAATGTTTGCACTCCGTTCCATATGGGAAATACACGCCCAGGAAAACGTGTTGGGCCCACGGCGTTGTAAATAAAACCTTCTCTTCAGCTTTAAAACGCATTCTGCATTCGCGTACCGACAATCTACGTAGGCAAATGCCTCGTCCCTTCGCAAAAATGAGGCTAGAGCAACTCCAAATTCTGGGAAGTGAAAGTCCGGCAATCGAAGTGGATCCTAAGGGGAAATAATTACGCTCCGGTACGAGTGGGCGTTTATATGCTGTCTCGGTGAAGATAAAATACCTTTAAAGACGATTTCCACCTAACTATTGTTTGGATAAGATTAGGAGGGGTAGATTCGTTATGCCGAAAAACGGCTTCAAAAGTTTCAACAATTCTAAACGCAAAAATTATTCCTATATCCATGAAATAATACAAGAACTAGACTTTGATCGCATGTGCTCTGAATGCCCACGGAAAGCGAAATAAATATTTTCTACGACGAGCAGAAACTGTGCATTAGCTGGCGATAAAACAAAATGAAACCAAGGTTAAACGCCCAAACGTTTACGGTTTTCAACGGAAGACCTTGTAATTCTCTGCAATCCCTTCTACAGTTAAATCACTATTCCTTTCACAAAGAAAGAAACACTTCGTAGAATCCCCAGTAACGTTTTAATTCTCCTAATGAAGTTTCGACGGCTTAGAATCATATTCAAGGTGACTGGCATAACTGTCGAAACCGGGGACGATAGGTTTAAAAAGTTAAAAATGATTATTCTAACAATTGTTTTTCTTACGTAAATTCCATAAAGTAACTCATAAAAGCATTAACTCAAATAAAATATCCCCAAAGTTAGGTTTGTGCATAATTAAAGGTCAGAGTCATAAACAGTTTCGGCCATACGTCCATGCCATTTCTCTGAAGGCATAACGTTGACAAAATGTGGTGACCAATAATGAGGTGATTCATTCAAAACTACCGTATTATTCGCACTCCTTATTCGCACTCCTCAACCGCGGTCTAGCCAACACTTCACTTCGTTCCAGTCCATTCTCTCCGACAGAATCACTCGATATTATTATTATTCACAATTTTTCTCAAATAAGAACAATTTGGATCAGAGATTGAGGGAGAATATTCAGCAGCCCCTTACAAGAGAAATTAATTTTCATACAGAGACGGAAAATTTCAAGTATAGACTAGTATCGCAAGAGGATCGACAATGCAATTTTCAATTTCATAACTACGCATGAATTCGCATATAAATACAACAACCTACATTCCGAAGCATGCACGGGTATATTCGGCAAAATATGAACTTCAACATTCACAAGGCCGAATGATTCAGCTTGCCATACGACTTTTGACAATCGAACTATGGCAGCATATCCAAATGGACAGTCATCAAGTTTTTAATTTATTACATTGATATTTAATGATAGTTAGAACATGACAATTATAATTTGAATTGACGGCTGCTTAATTGTCACAACTTCCAAAAATCTAAATTCATTTATCTCGCTGTAGAATAACTATAACTTTATCACTGACGACTATGAACAACATGCAAAATAATTGTCAGTTTTAAGTATCCAAATGTCAGAAAACAATTGAAACCGTTAATCCCAAAAAGATATTCCCAACAATGCAAGAGCATAAGATTTCTAATTTCAAGTTCAATATCAAGGAAGGGTTAAGTAGATCCTAACAAAACCAAGAGACTTACTTAATCGGCGATGAGGAATGGATTCGTTTTTGCAAACCCCGCGACAGGTAAATTGGCATGGAAAACAGAGTAAATTGCGTAAAGCGTGGATAAATGATCTACCCGTCAATTTGCTTATAAATGCGCAATCATAGGCACGGATCCATTTTCTCGTTTCAAGTCTCTCCACAGAGTATCCGTGCACAACGAATCCACTTCATATGCAGATAATATTTAACTACATTTTTAGGATACATGAAGACTAGCCTCAAACGATATATGCGCTCTGTTAGTGATGGCCGTACGAATAGAATGACAAGAAGTGTACGCACGGGTTTAAAGTTTCCCTATCGGTTATATTGATTAAAACACTAGCGGGGAACGCGGGCGTGCTCTCTGGACAAGAGAAATACTGCATTCCGCAACCAAGTCTCACATCCCCTCTCGTTTCCTCGACGGAAGGCATGCCATTTCGGAACAGCTGACCTCGTTGTTCCGTTCTACTGGGCACTGCCTGATGAGGATACATTAGGGGAAAACCCTACTCCTAGCCACTAGCATCAAGAGCCTACCTAATTAAAAAGAGAACACCATTCCCGCTAATAAAATATTCGCCTATACTAGACCTCCCTGGGGAGTGCGATCGAGGGACGGGGACCCTACCTACCACCACCGAAATGCCCTCGACCCAAGCCCGACGGAGCCGCGCGCGCGGGCGCGATGCTTTGAAATGGCTTCGGCGTCGTCTCTCATTACTCTCGGAACGATTCAATTACGGCTTCCGAGCGCCCTTCGAACGATCGAAGTGTGTGGGCGACGGCTTGGGACAAGTGCGAGACAATTGCCCACCCACTCCATACGCCACTAAATAGACACTCCCGGGAACTTCATAGACCACCGCGCGTTCGTGGAATCGATATTTAATTCCTCAGTGCGCCCCTCCCCGAAGGGCCATTCCGACATTCCCCCATCTCCCAACCCCCATCCCCCCGGGCCGACGACAAATTACCCGCACCTGCACATAATTCCGCGAGCCATTCTCCGGTAATGAAAATCATGAGCGAGGGGAAGCGGCTAGACGCATGCGCGACCAGCCCCTTAAAAAACGCTTTCGCAACAAAATGAAGGTTTTTACGATCTCTCACGCCCCAAAACATTCAATGAATAAAACATATTAAAATTTTACGTTCAAATTAGTTAAATTTAGCCATATACTAAATCGAAGGAAATCTCACGGTTAACAAGAGTAGAACAAAGGTAATGGGTATGACGTCGACATAAGTAAGATAAACTACAAGCAAGTCTACCCTAAGACAGGCTAGATAAATTTTTTAAGTTTTGATACTTGGGCAGCAGGTTTGCTGGCAATAGAAAAAGTAAGAGAGTATAGCAAGCTGAATCGGAATTTGTTTAGAATCCTTCCAGTAAGAAGAAAAAATTGCTGACGTGAAACATGGCTAGCATACGTATAAGAACGCGGAGCATTGAAAATTATGCATGCGATCTACTTTTCTTCGAATGTGAGACGTCGACGGCGGGGGCAGTAGAGAAAAGAATTTTGAAGGCACCGGCAATGTGGTGCTACCACAGAATGATGAAAGTAAAACTTATTAGGTCAATAGATGAAGAAATACTCAGAAAAGAGGGTGACGAGAGAAGCTTTCGATATAGATTTGGAAGAAGTTGAGGATATGCTACATTCACTCATCGCTTGCGCTATGTTTACAGGGCGGATATCGTTACAGCATCCTAATCAAAACTCTTGGATTCGAGTGCCACTTCGGTTAAGCTTGCACTACGGTACTTTAGACCTCAGTGACACGTGATGACTTCCCAGAGCGACTTATCGGGAACCCAGGGACGAAAGGGGTCATCTTAAAGTGTCAGAAAAGAGAGTACTATAAATAAATCGGAAATCTATGTTTCAGGTCCGAATCTACTGTACATTGCCTTAAGAAAGGCATCCACCACCTTCCTAATTTTGATCCAACGAAAAGGGTACACCCAATTTAGAGGACACATGCGACAATATGTCGAGAGGAGACTGCTAATATCAAGATTAGGCGGCATTAGTACTTAATATTAATGCATTAAATTATCAAATCGTTCCCGTACGCAGCGGGGTCTTTAAGGCAGTTCTTACCTAAACTGCGGCCGGGCCGGTGGGAAGGGATTAGGGGCATTTGCATGACAGCCTTTCTTCCCACCTTCCCACCGCGAAAGAGAGAGAGAGAAGTGGAGAAGGGAGAATGAACGAAAGAGAGAAATAGGAAGAAAGAATGAGAAAAGAGGAGAAAGAGAGAGAGAGAAAGGATAGAAGAATATGATAGAATAGAAAAGAAAGAGAGGAAAAAAATTACAAAAAGACGATAGAGACGAGAGAAATATTAGGAGATACAGAAAAGAGAAGAGATAGATTAAGAGCAAGAGAGATTACAGCGGAGAAAGAAAGATAAAAGGAAACAGCGGTACTAGAGTAAAACAAGACGATAGAAAAGGGAAAAATAAGGATGGAGGAAAAATGTAGAAAGGGGGAAAGGAAAGGATAATGAGAAGAGAAAGAAAGAGAGATAGAGGACGGAGAGGAAGAAGGAAGAGGAGTGAGAAAATGAAGATAGATGGAGAGAAGAGAAATAGAAGAATGGAGAGAGAAGAGCTAGGGACGGAGATAGAGGTAAAAAAGATGACCGCAGAGGGAGGAGAAAGGTGCGGTGAGAGAGGAAGAGGGAAGAGCGAGGGAAAGAATAAGGAAGAAGGGGAAAGGGGTGAAGGAAGGTGAATGAGAGATAAGGGAGAGAGAGAGAGTGACAGACAGGGGCGCGACCTTAATAAGCCGTAGGAGCCACCGAATGGCCCGCTTTGCTCTCGCGTTCGACCGCCAAACTGAGCCCGCAAAAAAAACAAATATCACGAGAAAAATTAAATGAATTAAATAAGACGATGAAAGATAAACAACGCCGAGGGATAAAAATAGCGGCGCGGGATAATTCGACCAATCTACCGCTCGTCGCCGACGCGCGAGCGAATCCCCATGTTGAACATGCGGCTGCCGCTCTATTACGGCATGTGCGGGAGCAATTGCTCTCAGAGCTATCAACCCCGCGGATTAAGGCGGGCGCGGCCGAGGAGGGGGTGGGGGGGCAGGGAATGGAGGGGAGGAAAGCCTTCGCCCAATTAAGGGAACCGAATGTGACCGGGGATTCCGTGCACCCCCGGGGGCGTTCGTCCGCGAGAACAACGGCGCGAAATGCTAATCGTTCTCTTAAATGCCCGAGTTTGGGAGGGCCAATGAAAACAATGAGTGGGACAAGAGGGTGGGGGGAGGTAGGCGGAAGAGCGGAAAAGGGCGAGATTAAGGGTGGGCAACGTGACGGAGTGTGATAATGCACCTACAAGCGCCCACTTCCTTTCGCCAAAGGGCCGTGGTTGAACGATGACCCGACGAAAGAATACACCCCCCCTCATTTAACTCATGACGCAAAATACCGGTTTCGCAGGAAGTCTAAGGGATAATCTCTCACTAAAAAGCCTCTCTATAGCACTTACGCAATCTGTTTTTGGTCACCATTATCTTTCCCTCATGGCCTATCGTTTTCCGTTAAGTTCATGAGCTCAGAAAATCAAACTGTTTTCGTTAGGTTAATGACAACCTCAGTGAGGACAAAAGGCTGTCAAAATATGGTCGGAGAATTAAAACTATAGCGTTAAAATTTACCAAACATTTATTTTTTACACTATCCACATCGCAAATTTCCCCATGGAGATGCCAGGATGGTATCTTTAATTCATAGACAGGAAGTTAAGAATCCTTTAAATTAGTACAAAGATCACATGTGTCAGATACAATTTTTTCCCAAGATTTTCTACCATTTAAAGGTACTTTAAAAGAACTATTTTCTTTCACGCTTCCCGAGAAAAACCCCTTGGTTGTCGGATGTTACTTGCTTCCTTTGCTCTTCTTAACTTCTACTCTCCTTCAAGCACTCGAGAAAACCTATTCTCTTCCTCCCTCTGCCCCGCTTACCCAACTTTTTCCTATCGTTCACGCCACTCTACATTCCCGTACCTCTGAATATTCCTTCCACTTACCCTTTTCTTACTTTTTCCTAAATCCCCTGTTAACTTACTGTCTTCGCCTACCCCTTTTTAAAACTTCAGCGACTGTCTTCTGACCTTCAGTCGAACTTATTCGCATTCTTCTCCACACCCACTTCTCGAAAGCTTCCTTTAATTATGTCAAATTGGGAAACTGTTTTCCATTTCTTAAATACCAAAACAATTTACATAACAGGCGCCACATTTAAAAGGATAACTAATCGCATTATTCTAACATAAACTTATAAAGAACAATGAAGAGATATAATAGAAATCGAAACTTTGCACTATCAAAATCTAGACATCAGAGTTCGTTCGATTATTTGTGTTAGGTCCACGCAAAATGTGCCCTTGCAATTCATCACGTAATGAGTGCTTAAAAACATTTATTGTTTCTTTAAACGCGATTTAAAAATCAATATTACACTTTCGGAGATGAACTTGGTAATATTGTTACATTTTTATCGATTTACGGAGTAAAAAAGGCCCAAAAATGCCCCCCCCTTCATCACAATGAGTCAGTTACACCACAGAACCCTCCCCAAATTTAAATGAAATTTCCGATGAAAATGATACCTCAAAAATCCTATAATTTGGAAGTTATGGGGACTTGAAGTTAATAAGAACAAATATTCTGTTTGATTTTGATTCCAAATCCTCCGTTTTCAGATAACTATCCACCAATATTGTGGTAAATTCATGTTTTTGATCACTGCATTGAGCGCTTTAATGGTTCAAGTTTATAATTTAAATATCTTTTACTCACCAAAAGTTCACCACAGAATCAAGGGGTTTCCGAAAATATATTTCGATTAATACTGGTAATATCCTTACCTGTAAAAGAAATAAAACAATTTATAAAATAAGTATCGACAGAGTTACTTTATAAACCAATGATAACAAACCCAAGTTGACAATTTATTCACAAGTCAGCACGGCCAAAAACGCGATTGCGTCAATGGCGCATTGAGTACATGACGGTGAACTGTATTAGACGAAAGCCATGTAGAAACCAATCCGTGAACAGTACTAGGAATGGTACTTATACTAATCCCCTACTTACTAATATGAAATACTATTCTCAAGGAAATAATACAAACCTCAAATTTTATTATTTTTTAACTGAGTGATGTTCATTTATTCCACACAAAATTGAAAATTTCCAAAAACATAAAGATGAGAATCTAAACCTTCATCAGCCATAAAACACATTTTTTTAAATGCTACCAACTAAAACCTAGAGATGAACTTGCTATAAATGCCATTGGCAATAGCCAATGGATTAATAGCACGATCAGATGTCATCAGAATTGTATATTTTCAGCTTTTCCAGTGCTTTTGGTGACCCATGAGAAGGGATCTCTTCAAGCCATTTCTACTTTTCTGAACAAGTTACCAAGGATTAGAGAGCACTGACGTTCACAAATTATCCATGCCATTTGATCAAGAGATGGGAATCAATCCGCAGAATCCAGACTGGCAGTCGATTCCAACATCCAAAAGACAATACATCGCATGACGATGTTTCTGAGAATTAAGAGATCATCAGTTTCTGATCTTTTGTAATGAATTGATAACGCTGCATGATATTTAATCAAACACTCACTGGGATTTGGATTTCACTGAATGCGTTGCATCGCAATGTTCATCTATAAATTAAGGTTCGATGGTATTCTCTTCAATGATGATCTGTGATGCGTTCACACACGTGAGGTTGAAATATTGAACATATCGCCCGGACGGATATAATTAATTGAGAGTGAATATTGTTGGACAAATCTCAGAATTTTTCTTCCCACTTCTTAAATTTTCTTTGGCGAGTTTTTGGCGCATTTAAGTATCAGGAACATCTACATCTACATAATACCCCGCAAGCCGCCGCAAGGGCGTGTGGCGGGGGGGCATTTCGACTGGCGTCACCTATATCTAATTGGAAGGACGTCTCTTTGGTAATGATGCTGAAAATGAGTTATTGGCCCCATCATAATACGAAAGGAGCAATCATGTCATTGAAATTCGAGAGATTAGGTCCAGAACAGATAGATTTAAGATGTCATTTTTCCTACGAACGATAAGGGTTCAGAGCAAAATAACGTTTGGCCGACCGCGCCAGGAGGGAGAGATGTTTTGAGTCAAAGGTAGTCCGATGTGTAATCATCCCCTGCCCAACAGCCTAGCGGTGGCTTGCACAGAACTAAATTAAAAATAAAACAAATCTCTTTTAGCCTCCAGGTCGGAGGTTTTACAGGAGGTTGGGGATCTGCTTGGGCACGACATTTAACAGAACTTATTGCACGATCTTGGGAGGAGGGGGGGTAAGAGAAAAGGTATAAAATCGACGATCGAAGATGCTATGAAAATGTCAAACGATCCGATCGGAAACCCAAAACTTCGCACCGCCGCGTCGCCATGACTCAGCAGATCGACGCTGTTCACCTCGACTCGTCCTGGTTTCCACGACGAAAATTCACAATTAAGACCACACTCGCCTAGCGAACAAATATCCTCCCCAACATAGTGCACCGAAACGAGAATCTTGTGGTATGCACTTCGACGAGCCGGCGAAGGCACCCCAATTCGGGTCCCCGAAACACAACATGCTGCTATGCACTTCAATTAGAGAGAAATGCAGGGAGGGAGTCCTTGGCATTCCGCGAGAGGATCCCTCCAAACCAAGGATAATGCCATTTTCCGTCGCATCGCTTCCCGAGAGAAAAGTAATGACACCGCCACACACATACCATCCGGTTTCATTCATTCCGTCGGCGGCGGCGGCAACCGAAGGAGATGCCACCACTCCCTTCCTTCTTCCCACTCGAGGGCCGAAGGAAAGGGGGCATGCCCACGTCAATGGCGCCTAACGCCGCCGACACCGCATATAACCTTTCAATTTCACGCCAACAGCTTTTCCAGTCAGCGCTTATCTCTTGGGCCGTAGACAAGAGAGGGTAGGCACGGCGGGTGGGAGGCGTGAAGGACGTGATGGGCGAGGTGGGTGGAGCAAGGATCCCTTGGAAGCTGGACCCTTTCGGGCATTTGCATGACGGGCGTGGCTGGGACAGATTGGTTGGAGCTTCCCGTTCACGCCTTCCATTAACCAAGCCGCTTTCCCTCCGCACAAAAGGCAGTGAACGCATATCAATATCCCGAATATTAAGCGTCGAAAGACTTCAAAACTACAATTTCAGTGTTTTCCACGGGCATCGGACGGAGTATACCAGAGTTGGGACTTATAGACTGTCGAATAAACACTGTGAACTCAATGAAAATTATAAAAAACGTCGTCTTTACGGAGGTTCACACAAAATTAATTGGCAAAAATAAAAGGATGACGTGTAGCGATTATAAAAATATTAGCCTTCTCAAATAACATGGATCTTTGGTACGGAAGGCGGACGCGGTACCATTACACGCCCCGCCCTCCCCGCGCTTCGTGTAATTTTTCCATACTCAAGATTAAGTATTGCTTACCACACTTGATAAATGACAGTTTTCGGCGTGACTTGATGGAAATTCCTCATGATAAAAGAAGGCACTTTCCCCGGTACATGTTTAATTTTACGACCTAGGCTTCGTTACTGCGTCAAGTTTAACACCTGAAGACCCTCCACTGTATCGAAACCTAGGTCGTCAATAAAACTTTTTACGTGGTAAATCAGTTTCTTCTTTCGACGTACCACACTTCTTCACCAAGTCAATACATCAACAATCATCTTTTATAAATCTTTGCGAAAATTTCAATTTTATTACCAGATTATATGCTTAATTTACACAAATTTGGGCCAGCAACTAATGATTAGTTTCTAGAGTTGGATATTATTTTACCCGACGACATGACGCAGGACCTTTGATGAGCCTTTTATTTTCCACTAACGACGAACACTGCGATATGGATTTAACGCTATTCAGCGTCGTGTTGGGCGGGGCTTAGATATGCGCAGTGCTTGGGTCCATCGAAAACCTACCCAAACTTCCTGGAATGCTGCTAATAATGACGTGGGCCGTGGAACGGAAAACATTCTGTGACGCTCCGCAACATGCATGTAGCTGATCTACTTTAGCTATGAGACGATAACTAATCGAAGATTACCAAATCGGGTGAGCTTTCAAAACAGCAAAAATGGTACTTACAACGGGATGGGAAATTGTGCATACACGCACGAACAAAAAACTAAACACAACGTTAACTCCAAATTTTGCTGCCACTACTTCAGAGTTGAAAAGCCGAAGGGCTACACGGCTGGTGATTAAGGCAATTTTTACTTTTAGGTCCCTTAGATACGAGAATAACATAGAACGAAGAGTTTTATCGTACATTGGCGAATTTCTTAAGCGCGCTTAATTACAGAATTACAAGATTAACTGGCAATGTGACGATCGTGAAGCTAACACATATATTGGCTTCAGGATCGTTACGGGCTATATAAATAGGATTATATACATATATATATATATATATATATATATATATATATATGTGTGTGTGTGTAATGATTATTATTAGGTAATCTACCGGTAAAGGTAGGTTTTTGGATGGACGTAATTACTAATTAAATAAATAATTTGTGGCCCATAGCAAAACACAACATCCTACTCTACATCAGGTCCCGCTTTAGCTCTGAGTACTTTCTTCCTCCCTTCATCCCGTCCAACATCCCTATCCTGTTCCTGCCCTTTCCTCGTTTGCCTAACATTCTCCCCTCAATTACAGTCTTCAACATCCCGCTGCCGGTCAATACCCCCTTCAGCCACTTTTCCTGTCTCCATTGGATTGCTCCCAACAAACACCTCTCTTCGCCCACCATACCAAGTACTTCCTCATTTGTTTTCTTCTCGGTCCATTTCACCTTCTCCATTCTTCTCCACACCCACATTTCAAAAGCCTCCAGTCTACGTCTATCCTCCTGCTTCAATGACCACGTTTCCGCGCCGTACATAACTACGCTCCAAATCAAAGTTTTTACGAGTCTTTTCTTAACATCCTTACTCAGTGTCTCCGTCATCAACTCCCTCCTCCTTGTGAAAGCCTCTTTGCCTAGCGCAATTCTTCTCCTTACGCCCCTACTACTTTGACCGTGTTGATCCAAAACACTTCCGAGATACGTAAACTGTTCTACCTGCTCTAGTTTTTGCCCTCTTATTTTAATGTTTAGCTTAGCCTTTTTCTTTCTAGAAAATCGCATAACCTTTGTTTTATTAATATTTATTCTCATCCCATACCTACAGCACTGATTTTCCAATTCACTTTCAAATTCCGACGGGCCTACAAAGAATAAAGAAATACCATGAAACATACACACATGGAGCTGAAACAGAACGCTAAACATCCATGTCAGAAGAAAGTAGGGAAAGATTAAACAAATAGCACTGCTGAGGGAGAATTAGATTTAGAAAATATATTCAAATTAATCAAAAGAAAACAAAAGGCAATAGAGCCACAAAAAGATGGAGATAATAAGGATCATAGTGAAAAGAGACGAAACGGAACAAGTGAAATGCTTCCTCATAATTAACTCGGCATTGACCCTACCAAGTCCACACACAATCTCTCCCCTCCCATCAAATCCCATTTCAAAGCACGTCCGACAAAACGCCGCACCCGGAACACAAAAGCCGCGGACGCCAGACCGCCCGCATGCTGCACCGCATGCAGCCCCTCCCCCATACGCAAACACCCGCGGAACACTGACTTTTTCCACCCTTTCATCTACTACGTTCCCCCTCTTTCTCGGTTTCCCTTTGAGGCACGTCCCGTTAATTTTGAGCGGCGAATAAATTTTAAGTGCAAACAAAACTATTGTAGTCTATGTAGTCGAACCTGACCATCGTGGTGCCATGTACATTTGAATATTGCAAAGCCCACCACTCGTGTCGACACTACAAAGCACGGATTTGATATTTCATAACGCACATCGCATTCACGGAGCGTAACGTGATTGGATTCGGTCATCTTTTGCTTCCTGAGCAATAGCACGCCTACAGGGAAAATCCTTCACCGAAGAGCACTACGAGCCTATCGGCGAAACGTAGTTAAGACATCACTGACAGGTTTATCTATTATTCGCGTTAGCCTACCGAGTCAGATAGGGTTCCGGGTTTTCGATGAACCCAGGCGCCCCACACTAATGCAATCCTAGTCCCTTACATAGCACGACGTATAATATCCTTTAACTCCACACAGAATATTACAGTAACTCGTCCTTCAGTTTTGTATACTTTTTACCTCCCTTAATTTCATCCCAAATGCCTTTCCTTTCCTCCCTGTCCCTCGCTTTCACAACATTCTTCCCTCTATTACAACATTCATCATCTCATAACCTCTCAGTATTTCCTGAATCCACTTGCCCAGACATCGGATTTATCCCAACTGTCTTTAGCGGAGATGTCTAGAACTTCATTTTTTGTCTTCCTTTTCGCCCATTATATTTCCATCATTCTTTTCCAGGATATACAAAGCTACGCAAACTGCTACGAGAAAAGTAAAATTTATAACAATTTACCACAATTCTGCAATTTTGAACCAGAAAAATGTTTTAATGTTTCCCGGGTAAAAATCGTTTTCAAGTATCCAGTCCATCTCAACATTTGAAAAAACCTTATTTGCTGATCGACGCCGTTACGGTAGACGATTGTAAGACTTAGGTTTTGGAACATAAAAAAACTATTACGAAAGAGAGAGTAAGATTAATTAGCGTGAGAGAATAATCTTGGATATCCTGATTAGACTCTGCCGAATCGAGAGCTTCGGTAAGTTTGGTTTCCCTCTGACAAACGCTCACAGTCCCTCACTCTCCCCCATTCGTTCAGTGACTTAACTCCCTCTCCACTTCTCCTTCACTGTTACGCAGTTCTTCTTCGCGAATTTCTAGCGATGGCCGTCGTTATCTGCAAAGGCTGGCGCCATTGACTCCCGAGTACCCCTGGCCTCTCACATTTCTATGTTATTTCAAGTGATGCCCATTCGGCCATTAAAAAATTAATCCTTAGGCGAATTAATTTTATTTTTATGAGATAAATGAACAGGGAAAGGAAAAATATCTTAGGCAGAGAAGTTCACAGTATACATGTAGATGGTGACAGGATCCATGTGCACGATGTTAGGAAAAGAATCGTGAAAACTTTAATATGGAGCGTAGATTCACACTACTTGTAAACTTGGTCGTTGAAGCATTCATTATTTTAGGTGTAGATTGGAGGTTTTTTTAAATGTGGGTGTATAGAAGGATGACAAAGGTTAAATGGACAGAAAGGAAAACAAATGAGTAAGTTGGAGGGAGAGGATATTGCTGGGAGAACTTCGAAGGAGGCAGAAAAATGAATGCAGACGGCTTTGGATGGCAAAGGGAGGCAAAAATCTGTGATTAAGGTGAGAACGTAAGGCAAGCGAAGAGGGGATGGGAATAGGATAGGCATACTGGAAGAAATGAGAGGAGGAAGGAAGTATAAGTAGTTGAAAAAGGGTCTAATGTATTGTATGAGTACAAGGAGAGGCAAAGAAATGAATCACTGAAGCGTTGTATAGTGTTTGTTAATCCCAAACCTACCCTAAGCGATAGAACACCAGTAATAATAATTACACCATCACTTGTGTGCTATGGGTAAATTACGTCGGAGTTTCGGGAATGGTTTGGAGATAAGGTATTGCTATTGATGGATATAATAGAATGGGGTAGAATTAATAAATGTCTCGGAGAAAATAGTTGCGCATTGCACGGATAGGCGACTGGCAAATAGTATGCAAATAACACAGAGGGAATTTGGGAACGTTTGTTCGCACATCTTCAGTCACAGTAATTTAGTTTTAAAAAATCAGTGATGCATTATCTGGGAAGGAAAACTGGTCTTGCTAACAGTAGTTTTGAGTGAACCTATCCACGTGAAACAAATATTAGACACATACAGAACCCGGAAAGGAACGTGGCTGCCTTTAATGAATGGTAACGAATATTTCGACCACACTACTCCGTCTAGAGCCCGGGTTATGGTTTCCCTCTGTCACCTACGATACTTCGGAGGCAAATAGAAATAAGTAGCCTGTATAAATTACACAATAATCTAGCGACGTTACAACGGAAACCAAGGGCATTAAGAGAAGTATTTCAGTCAAAGTCTATTTAATCCATTCAGGGAAAATAAATCGGCTGTGGGTATGCAGGTCGATATTGCGCGGTAACGTAATGTAATATACCCTTCCCTCGCCGCCCTGCGCCGGCGGCACGCCCTGGCGACCGCGACCATGCGACCGCACCGCAAGCAAGCCGTCCGTGACAATGAAATCGGCGGGTCCGCAGCGGGCGACGGCCCCCCTTGCTGAACCACGGGGCCGTGGACCACGAGTCCAGGGCGACCGTGGGAGGAAGGACGTGACACGCCAACCGGCAAACCAGAAAGAGCGGAACAAGCGTTCAAAAAAGGAGCAATTACGCACGAACCATTCATTCATTACCCGGCAAGAGCATCTAACCGAATCGCACACACTTTACTCAAACAAATGATAACATTTTTTGAGGTCATGATGGTAAAAACGTTGATTTATCTCATTAAAATGGTAGCCTTAAAGCAGAAATATTTACAACATCTATTGATTGAAGAATTTGTAAAAGTGAATGCTACTCTTAATGCTCTGTGGGACTAGATTGGACTTCAGTGCAAAAATAAATATATTCCAATTCATATTTCATATTAGCTCAAAATAAAGATATTTATTTTTCAATTGAATAGGGAAGCATTTTTAACACATAAGTATGAATATCACTTAAATCCATTAATATATTGTGAATTTGTTCATTTTAATGCAATTCAATAAACGAACATTTTTTCACAATCACTGGGTCATTCCTGATGCAAGATCGTTTCCTCTCGGAAGTGGCATCATATTCTTAAACAAATAAGAGGGCACAGCACTCAGTTCGCGACGTTGATGGAAGAGTTGGCCGTTCCCAGCCTTCTGGATCCATTCTGTGTTACGTTGGTATGATTGCGCTACATAGAACATGATCAAACCCACCCAGGTAAGGTAGCCATAGTCGAGGAACCAGGAGAAACGAAGAGTGAAGACGCACTAGTGCCGCTGAATTAAGCCAAATTTCACGATGTAACGGCGACGACAAGCTGTCCGGAATCATGCAAGTGCAGTGCTTCGAAGAGGGGGGTTTTCTCCTCATCTCCCAGGAATTCCTGCGGGGCCGGAGACTCAAGTCCCGGTAGATGGAGGAAGGGTGGTGACACAGCCGGCGATGGCCATCGGAAGGTCATATTGACGGCGGCGAGGACGACTGACAGGGTACGCTGCGTAGCGCTGCAGGAGCGTACCAGGGGTCTGGTGGGCTGAGTGTCGGTAGTCCTTGAAGGGGCTGCTGCAGTTGGAACGTGCCGAACCGCCTCCCGGATGATAGTAGTGGGATGTGGCAAGGCGTTTCCCGGTAGGCGCAGGAATTCAGTAGGTGCTGTCAACCGCGCTGCTGTCTCCCATCCGTGGTTCATAGCTACCGCCAGTATCCGGGCCCTGTTGCAGATTAGGTCTTTAGCCTTTGGAGGCAAGTTGTCCCACTCCGACGCAAGTGACAGGAGGTTGGACGCTTCATGAAAATCCTTTTGGAAGGTCTTGGGATTACTCACCTGTTCCCGTAAAAAACAGAAATGATGCCAGCATTCCTGTACTTCAGGTAGCGGAAGGGCGCCATCAGGCCGGTCAGGAGGAGTTCTTCAAACTTGGGCGGCTCAGGCGAAGGATGGGCCGGCGCCGCGTTGGGCCCGGGCACCTGGCCCAGCTCCCTCGCTCTGGAGGGAGGCGAGGCGTGTGCAGATGGCGGCGTTTCTCCCAGTTGGGGTTGCGACTGGGAAAGGTGCGACTTTATCAATGCTTGCGATTGCGAAAGAGCTGCAATCTGTCGCTGGATCACCTAAGCCCAGTCAGGAATACTGGGTGGTGATGAAGTGATTGAGGAAATGCCTGGCACTGGATCCCGGGTCGGGGAGCTAGACTGGATGAGAATAGGACTCCTAGATCGGGATCCCGATTTCCGGTGAGCTTTGGACTTAGTACCCTTAGGCATGGCGGAGAGAGACTGGCAGCACGTCCCCACATATAAATCAATTTCCTCAACCGCACATCGTCGCAGGCTTCTGAAGTACTTCCACGTAACTTTGGACTATGTCAATAATAGTCTCCCAGCTATGTCAATAAATGAAGAGTCTCCTATAAAGACAAATATAAATTTTGAACTTTGGAGACCCCCTAAAAGCCTTCCTGAGATGAGAGGAGATCATCAACACAGGAATGGTACACCACTTGACTTCAATTCTTCTTTCAGCTCTCCGTAATTCCTTTGACTCTTCCAGACGTTCTCTTTCCCCATTATCCTCCACCCTCTTCTAATTTGAAACATCATTCTCCCTCTTTTCACAGCCTTTGACATCCACAACCTCTCAATGGCCCATCCAACCATCTTCAGTGCCTGTACCCCATTCCTCTTTTGCTTTCTTTCTACCGAGCTAATTTTATTCATTCTTCTCAAATTCCACAAATCAAAAGCCTGCAAGTCACGAACCATTACTTTAATTAATTCATTCTGCATTCATCATTCACAGGAGAACACTTCAGATCCCATCTAAGTGAGAGAAAGGCAGTTATTCGTGCGATAAAAATCGTATTTCACGGATACTGGATATGCTGATTCCATCTGCAATATCATAACTCACCAAGCTGAAAACTATCAGCTGTAGCCTGGGCGATATTTCGAAATTTATCGAAATGTGCGTACACAAATATCCTATTAGGGGAAAAAACGTGCTTCTTACACAAAGGGTTAAAATTTGACGAGTAGTGGCTTGTGAAAAGGTATTCAAGGTATTGCTGATTGGGAAGAAACAAGGACGGGGAAAGGTAGGTATCAAGCATCAATAGGGATTAAATGTCATAGAGTTCTCTGTTTGCGAACACTTAATGGTGAAACTCAGCACGCATTACTTCAAATTACAGATCAAAGAGTCACCGTGTGCCACTGAGCTACGAGTGGATAGACCATCCAATAACCAAAAACTACGCCCACCATTAATTTCTTTCATCGATAGCAGGGTATTTTATGAATACATAGGATTAATTTATCATCATTCTTATTTTAATGCCTCAAAATATATGGTACCTGCACTTAAATTATTTACTAGGCGTAATCTACCGGTGAAGATACGCTTATGATGGATCCTCTACTTATGCACTGCTATCTTTCTAATTCGCACAATAGACGACACTTTATGCATAATCGTTAACACCTGCACTGAAATAAAACAATCTTTATACCACATTTTCTGACTCTCTTCATTACGACTAACATACCTAATCTATATCAACACGGATCTGTATCACCCACCGTTTTCCTCTCTCTCACAATTTTTAACCAAAATTAAAAAGAATTAAAGCTTGTCGGGCCTATTCCGACTTTAACCCGCGTACTCCTTTTATAATCCCGGGACACTCCGCGTAGTCACGTTCCATGCCGAATCATATTTTTTTTATTTAAAAATACATCAAATGACGAACGCCTCGTTTATTATTTAAAGAATGGGGTGGAAGTTCAAATAATACCGGGCTATAAACACGCTTCGAACAGAATACGATCCCGGCCATTAATATTTTCCTCCCGTCAAATAACAGCCAACTATCCCTATCCACTCCTCAATTTCCTAAGGCTTACAAATCATTTACTGACCATTCAGGTGGCCGCGCTTATACGCCTCCACCAGGATTCTCCCTCCGACCAAAATCAATAAGATGTACGGCCGACTGAGTGAAGGGTCTTGCGAAGGGGTTCGCGATACCCAATACGTACCGATGGAGCACGCACTTCCCATGGAACACTATTTTATCATCATTTTGGCAGTCGACTGTATGAGGTTGGGTTTGGATTGACACAGGCTAACTACTGCTAAATTTCTATGCCTCGCCTAACAAGACGCAACCTGACACCCAACACTACATCAAATTGCGCTACAGTTCCACATACTTTCTACCCCTTTCCATTCTGTCCGACATTTCTACCCTTGTCCTACACCACCAGTCACAGTTTTCAACATTCTATCGCCAATCAAAATACTGTACGTTCACTTCTTGCCTCCTTAGGATTTCTCCCAACAGCCTTCTCTCCTCCCCCAACACGTACTTCGTTGTTTGTTTTCCATTCGCTCCAATTTAACTTTTTCATTCTCCTCCCCAGCCACAACTCAAAATCCTCCAATCTACGCCTATCCAATTCTCTCAAAGACCATGATTTCGTTCAGAAGGAAAAGACGCTCCAAACTAAAATTGTTGACTTCTTTTTTCTTAACCTCCTTGCTCAACGCCTCTGACGTAAACTCCCTTCTTGTAAAAGCGCCTCACCCTACTACTTTGATCATCTTGGTGGGGGTCATCGCCCTTTCAAAAATCCTCCACAAGTGCGACTATGGGGGCGGGAAGCGTTCAGACTAGGCCCTGGGAGGATCGAGGAAAGGTGGAGGACGCTAATCCTCCGGCAGGATCCCCGCGTCGTCATTTCGTGATCGAACAAGAGGGGACATGCGACCTTCGCAGACGTCGACGCACCGTTTCAAAGAGTCATCACCAATTCCTCCACCAACCTCCCCTTACCGCGTCGTCAAAGATGCATCTCCCGCGGATATTGCTGGCTCGGTTTAAAAATAAAACGCCGATAACTGCTGGTTGGATCGAACGGCGAAACTCCGATGCGCCACGGATACGTGCGAGGACCAATCGAAGCTTATGACTAGGACTCGGGAGGCGATGGATCGTCGAGAAACGACAGAGAGACCATTTAATTGTTTTACGCGGGGCCAACGGAGCGAATCACACGTCGCCGATTGCGATTGCACGACGAAAGAGTACGCGTTATAATAATGGAGGGGTGCCACAGGTAATACCCGACAGATTCTCTCGACTCGCGACGTCATTTAATGTTGAAATTTGCGACATATTTCTCGGCGCCATATTATGTTGAATGTTTCACTTGGAAAAAATATACCCGTGTGAATTGTGCGGGAAGGTGGCACTTGATACAACCGAACGGACGTGGTCAAAGTTGGGGAAGCTTTATTAAAAAATCTTCAAGGCTGTGGGCGCCACTCCTTACTGGCGTCAAAAGCTGATTTCCATCACCACTAGACGAAAAAAAAACACAAAAAGATAATCTTTAACAATCAAGATAATCGATGCTATATTATATACTATAAAACGTGGAACATTATATTCCAGCTAATTAAAAATATACCATTTTTAGAATTCAATCTCCGAGGGAACCCACTAGCGTAAATTACTTTGCATGCAACAACCCTTGCCTAGACTCGTCACACAAAGCACTCTATGCTCACGAAACACGATCGAATCGATTCGGTGTTCAGAGCATTCAATTCTCACGTCCAAAGTTCGAGTACGAATCCACCTGGACTTTGGCGGGTGTATCACTAGTACTCTCTTCCCTAAATGAGCACTGTGTGAAGAGCTATTACAGTTCATTATTCTGCCCTTATAGTGGAAGGTTCAACTCTTTAAACCCTAGATATCAGGGCATCAATGTCGAAGCTGGGTTATCTTCTTTCGCCTTTACTTCATTCTCTAAAAATCTTAGCCTGCCACCACATTCCCCATCAATCCCTAACGACACAAATAACGTCTCCATTTGTGCGTCTCCAATAATATATATAACGATGGTAAAATAAACCGTTAACCAATATCGTAAAAAAATAGTATAGGCGTATTTTATAAGTCTAACTATCTCGGCATGAAATGAAAGTGGCATGGTTAAACAAAAATGAAGATAGGAGTACTTCATAATAAGATGCCAGTAATTTTTATTTGGCTTAGGCCAAGAAAGGAATACTTAATAAGAGTAATTTCAAAAGTGAAGCATCCAATATGAATGGACAAATAATAACACAAAAGCAACGAATAGCAAAGAAAGAGAGTATTTAAATGTACTTCTAGATCTCCATAAATACACACGAAATTATTTTAAACACACAAAACTAAACTTTTAAAAGTTCTTCAGGATATCACAGAAATGATTCGCAAGAGAATAAAAGGTGATACACGAAGTAGGGATTTCGCAACCAGTATTTTCACTAGAGGTATGATATGATGATATGACGTAGCGTCGCTGCAGTTACGAATACATATATTTATCACTCAAGAGCTAATGTAAACAAAGACAGGGAGTTTATTACCACAAGACTCGCGCCCTTCGCAACTCGGGTCATCGTAAATGCGAAGTAGGGCGTGGAGGAAAACTCGGTCGGAGGACGATGATGCTACTGGGCAGTCGAGAGGCATCAAGCGTGGCTGACACGAGACCGAAGAGGGAGGAGACAAAGGTGGAGAGAAAGCGAGGCAAAAACATAAAGACGGATTAGTGCGAGGACGAGAAACAAATGAAAGAAAGAATGCGCGCATATTTCCGAACATTATTAACCCCCTCCACGACCACCCGTGACAGTGGCCTTGATATGAAGACGAAGAACGCAGCGAATATGAAGTAATTATGAAAAAAAACCGCGCCCTCCTATCCCAATTTATAGCATTCCATAAATCCGGATGTACGAACGTCCACTTTTAGTAATGACGTTCAAGACGCCTCAGCGGGCAGGAAATTTGTCAAGACCGCATAATTGCAACGACAGAATGTGGACCAATCACGGCAATTAACTGGATTCAAGATTTTAAATGCGCCACAATCGTGAAGGTCACATTCCGTTTAAAATCTTTCCCTTTCCAAATGAGCCCAATAAAGGATCAAATTAAGTAATGTATAGAACTGAAATACACTCTAAGTGATGCGAATTTCCTCAAAAGAAAAGCATAGCACTAAAACGTTTTCGCCTTCATGTTTTATCTTCGAAAACATGAATCTTTCATCGTAAAAATAAACTACGCTAGAACCGCGATTCATAAAAAAAAATCAGTTGCTCAAATACAAGACTACCCGAAAATTATGGATCTTCATTCTAAGGAATCCCAAAGACGCACCTTCAGAAGATGACACCATACGATTGTTTTTGCAAGACTTAGAAATTCTATTTCTACAGCCGACAAGAACTCCTTCCCCGAATGGTGGTATGATTGATAACCCACCCCTTCCTTTTCCTGCGAAGCATGCATGCACTCGAGAGCGGTATTTACAGTCATTACTGAGAATAATTCGACTAGCAGTTATGATTGCAGAATGGAAAAATCAACAAAATGTTTACAAGAAACTCAATGCCGTAGCTCTAGTAATTAGAGCATTTCTCCGAAAAAAAATTCTCACAGATGTTCAGCAGGACAAAATAGTACATTGGAAAATTTAAAAAACGAGATTTTGATCTGAAGTCATAATTTCAGTTAGGGATATACTGACTCCAAAATACTTAGCTCTAATGTTAGCCTCATCTATTTAAACTCATACCATTTTCCGCAGCTATGCAAGAAACGTTTTTGAGCTGCGATGTTGACTGCAGTAATTTGTTCACTTTCATATCCAACTGCCTAGAATACAATCAATACGCTTTACCCTTTAGGAATTCTAAAACTTTAATCCAAATTAATGAGGTGCTATTATGATATTTTTTGCGCTTATCTTGTTCAATTTACCCAAAGCTCGTTTATTGGCAAAAAACAAAAACTTCACCGGGGAATAAAAGATATTCCAATGGAAGACCTTGGCTGAGGAGGTTGGATAAAAAATGCAGGAGGTGGAGTTCTCGATGCAAAAGACAGGCGTCATTTGGAAGTTAACTGAAATAATTCCTTACTCCCGATCGCTACCCCTAGTCATCTAATATCCACCATGCTCACGATCCATCATTTTTTAATATCATCCTCCCGATATGATTGACATTCGAGACAACCCGTCAAATAAACACACTGGAGATTGTGTATTTACTATTTCACGAAGAAATGGCACCTGCTGCAACATTGAAGCTCTCACTAGATGCCATTTTTTCGGTGAGAGGAACACTAGTTTGACAGAATGTCAACCTGTTCGTTTTATCTTTGATATCAGTACGGATTTTCTGAAAATATGAACTTCCTCAAATACTTCAAAAAAGCTTTTGTTTATTAATACCTTAAATAATCTAAGAACCAGAAATCGAAGGTGATGGATGGATTACTTAAATTGTTGTCATGATACATAAGGATGTATCCCTGGGATGACAGAAGAAAATTATCCAAGCATGGATAGTGAGGTATGAGGGTGTACAGATTGCCATTAGAAAAGATTTAGAAACGCAGAATAGGACCTCTTCTACTGAAGGGTTATACTCGTAAACACTTTATAAAAAATATTCTTGCCTAAGGCTTTGGCAGAGAGGAATGCCGAATGAACATTGTAAGAGATTTGTTCTCAGCGTACCAGAACAGTGTCTAATCATCCGTTTACTCCACTCTCGTGATTTATCTCCTGTCGAAAGCCATCCTCAATTGAGCGGGGGATGCGGTGATGGCGTTATGGAAGTGAGAAATTGCGTTCGAGGGTGCGTGAGTTCTAAAGAGGTCGAACTTCGTGTGACAACGAACCCGAGACGCCTCGTGTACGGACTAATCGGTTTTTCCAGTGAGAAAAAAGTACCCTTAAAAATTCGTTCACGGCGGCCAATGAATCCTGTCGTCGTCGACGTGAAAAATCTCTGTCTACACGAACGAATTGGGATAAGTAACATCAGCATCATCTTTCTGCCGTGTGCAGTTTGTCAGAAAAAATTAGGAGACCTTACAACTTGGACGAACCTCATCGAGGCATGAAAAAAATCGGTATATTGGAATTCATATCGTGATAGGTGGAGCTCATATACGCAACAGTGCTCCTAGGCAGAGGATCTATGATAAATCTACCTTGGCCGGCAGACCACTTTACAATAATAACAATAAAAATAAGACGGTTTGCTCAAATTTTGAGAAGAATTACTATTATTATTTAATTAAGATGTTTAGATGATATTCGCAGCACGAAATCGATCGATTTCTTTTATTTTCACTCCCACCTAGACGTGCGCGAGAATAGCCAAGCAGTGGTGGTAGACTACTGAGATTAAATATCAATGTTATCTTTGAATGCAACAAAAAAAACGAAAAAAATTTTTGACCAAAATTTTCCTTCCCAATTCAGCATCTAGCTAAAATAACGAAAATTTAAATCCGGAAAATACACAGCTAACTCGGAGACGTTTATTACTTCACCACAGGAGTAGGCGGGAGCCAAGAATGAACGTTTCACAAACCCAGCAGGCGAGAGAGCAAGAGAGCCGGCCGTCTTCCGGACGAGTCTTGGCACGTGGATCGAAGCAACACCGCGGCAATGAAAGGGATTTCTGACGCAATGACTGCAACCTTCGAGACAATAAAAAGGGACGAGAGCTTCCGATGTTTCGCCGACTGTGTCTCGGAAACTGGAAAGTAAGCTTCACGAACAGAAACGTGGGTTAATTTTAATATTTAAAAAAATACCATGGATCGCTATTATTAGTCCTAAACGATACCACCACCACACATATTAGATTTATATAAACTAGCAAGTACGGGACGTGATCTTGGGTCACTTCTCATCACCCATAATTAACATAGCTTGGTGCACGGCTCACGTTTGTTTCCACTCCCACGCACCCTATATACCCTCCCGCTCCTCCCCCACCTAATCCCCCGAGCCAATCAATGTGCGTAACTCGTCCATCCCACCATCCTCCACACCACTCCCTACTCGTTTTCTCATTCATGGCTACCGAAAAACCACAATGCACGACTACATTTCCATGCACGCACTCGATATTTCGTATCACGGCGACGTCAGACTTGCTCCAAAACAATTGAGGAGGGGAGCAATCAAGTTTAATTCATAATGCGTAAAATCTAATTACCTCTGATTACATCAATGATATTGCGACGGCTAATGCTATTTTTTTTAGTTTCGTAGCAGTGGTCACAGGGGGAGAGTAGAGCCGGTTGTTGGGAGAAATTAGGAGGAAGGAAAATTGGATTCTGGGCACACTATGGCAATGGAATGTTCATTACTGTGAAAGAGGGAACAATGCTGGGGAAACGAGGCAGGTGGAGGTAAAGAATGCGCATGTTGGACGGGATGATGAAGGCAGGAAGTATGTAGAGCTGAAGAATGGTCTATTGTAATCAGGTTTTAGGGAAGCTATTTAGTTTCGTGTCAGGTGGGGCTTACAAATGCAGAATTATAAAGGCAGTGGTTCCAAAAAAAATCTACCCTGAGCGTTAGACGAACCTTAATTTAAGTGGCTACAGAGAAAACGGTAGCATTTAAGATGTAACAACGTGATCCAAGAGCTGAGGATATTTCGCATCAATAAAAAAATCAAACGAAGATCAGTAGAAACATGAAAATTGCAAACATAATCGCGAACAAATGATCAGCCAATTGGGGCGATTCGTGGTGCACGATTCGCGGAACGTTATATTCCCGCAGAGACAGAATTAACAAAGCAAAATGGTATCTTTACATACATCCTTCAAGAAGCTTAATACAAACGTTACCAGTTAATAAAGCGAACCATTTTATGTACTGCTGATAGTGTTAACGATACTCTTCCGAGAAAAGAATCAGGCCGGGTAAAAGAGTAGGCGTCATATTTGGGGGAACAGCTAAAATCATCAAACTAAAACCCCATAGCGAGGCCAGCTCATGGGGTGGTCCAGTGGGCCATCGGGGCCGTTCCCCCTTCTGAAACATCTTCCACGATATGACATTATTTTTAACCGATTCCAATAAATCGCCTATAACTACCAAGAACCCAAAAACAGAACAAATATTATTTGAAATTTAATATCACATCTTACTAACTCCAGTCATTGCCGACTCAGGCTACAAAAATCGGCTCCGAACCGTGGTAAAATCAAACACTCGGAGATTCCGCGTCGGTCGAGGTGAAAAGTAGGCACACAGCAGGGAAACACGAGACCGGACTGATTTAAAACAAGCTCTAATCAAAAGGAGCGGAAGGAACAGCTTTTCGAGGGGGCACAACGGCAGCGCTGAATCGGGCTCTCAATCTCGAGCGACGCTCACCAACACGCTGCGGCAGGAAGGATGTGGTCCCCGACTACCATCGACGCAAGGGTTCGGAAGAGCAATGCATATTTAGCGAGCCCTTTCATCCGGGGCTCGGTTGGAGGCCCCTCTCTCGACCTCTCTCACCCCGTCATTCGGCATTCAAACATCATTCACGGCTAATGCCCTTGAATTTTCGCAGACTCGGAATTTTTTTTTCAAACTCGGGCGATAATAAAAAGGGAAAGAGAGAGAGAGAGAGAGTTCGGTAAATAAAGGCGGGAAAAAATTATTTCGAAGGAGCAGAGGAAGAGATCGGCAGACAATGAAGCACTGTGTAGCAACATAAAGGGAAGAAAAGGAGAAAAAAAAATTAGACGATGACACCAGCGAAAATATATAAGCAAGGGGGGGGGGAGGGAAGAAAAATAACACCTCACATAATTTCTTTTTTTTTGCGTTCCTCGACTCTTTCGAAAATGGAATAGGGTGCTATGCGTAGTCAACAAAAAAAATTAAAGAAACATTAAGGACCCGAGGAAAGTGGGGAGAGTTGGAGTTGCTCCGAGAAATGTGAGGAATAGAGAGAAGAGACTATAGAGCAGAAACTTAATTCACCATTAAACGGCTAGGGCATTCCAATGTTCGGTTTTTACTTCTTTGGTCGCGAAAATTTCAAAAACGTTCGGCAATTTTTAGACAGTCCTAAAAGTGCAAACCATAACATTTTTGTACTGGCCAACTCTGTTACTTGATTATTTTGAAAACAAATGCATTTCCAGAGATGATGAAAAATACCTGTAATAACACTAATGACAATTAAGATGTTAATTCGTATTTTTTGACAAAGTATGCAATTTCAAGAGTGATATTAACACTGTCCCCAGGTGCATCACCTTATACATAAGGCCTTAGTACTGGATTACGATAAGTTGCTTTGTGTATGGGGGCGCGGTAGCCCAGAGGGTAGAGAGTTAGCCTACTGACTGAACGGCCTGGGTTTGACTCCAAGTAACACCTATGAACACCCTCAGCTTCACCCAAGCCGAGTAATTTTTCGGGTTCCAGTTCTTCCAGAGAAACCACAGACGGTAGAGGGAAAGGAGCTGGCCCCCCAGCCCCAATATGTGAATTTCACACATAATTGGAAACCTTTGAAGAGGGAAAGCTTTACTCTCAAATATATAACCAACCTTAGGGTTGATCACTGTGTTTTCGTATGTATGACGGTAAACAAACGAAGATTTTCTAGGCATAGTGGTAGAGGAAAGAGATCTGTTGGGAGATATCCAAAGGTGGCAGGAAAGGTGAATGTAGAGCATTTTAATTTGGCGATGGGGTGTTAAAGACACATAGAGAGGAGGATATTGGGCAGGCGAGATAAGAGGAGGAACAGGATAGGCACGCTGGACAGTATGATGGAAGATAGAACGTATTCGTAATTGAAGAACAGTTGAATGTAGTTTAGGGGGACTGGTCTTTATAGACGAAGTTCAGAAATATAGTAATGATCAGTCTGTTTTCAATCAAAACATTCATTAAAGTGTAGCTAGTAATAATTATAATATACATAGATTTGTGTACAATGGGTTATCATTTATTTATTTACGGCCATTGGAAACGGGTGTAGCGCGCAATTTTATCACGCTTCCTCATGGTGGATGGGAGTGCGGAGTTTTAGGAGGAATTTTATGCAAGAATTATAAATAATCTCAATTATCATTAATCACCAAAGAGGGCAATGAACAAATACTATATATTGCAATTGTCCTATCAGAATTATTTGTCTGCTCAATAAAAAAATCAAAAGAGATTCGAATATTTTTGTTTCACTTCCCTGTATGTGCCTCATGCGAATTCAATAAAATTTTAACAAGCTGTCTCTCGTGGCAGGTACTTTAACAGAAAAAGAATTAATGGAACTGGTCAGTAATCTTAGTTAAAACTATTTCATCAATACCTAATTCAACTTTTTCCTCTCTTGAAAAAAATCTCCTTTTGATATAATAATGATAGAGCCGACAATTACGTAATACGTAGCGATTTGGGGGCGCGGGCAATATATTGCAGATACTTACAAAATGGGGAGGGGCAAGAACAAGTTAAAAATGGACCTGTGTATTTATTTAATAGGTCAGGGCTTAACAAACTACATACTTGAAAAAAGCTTTTCGCCCTTCTCGCATCTGAGAGCAAAATGTATTATGAGGAATTGAATCTCTCACCATTTTCTTCCAACGGACGAAGACGACAAAGCCCCACCATCAGCTGCTCTCCATTTTATCTTTCCCTCTCTCCACTCTAAGCACTTTCTTATCTGTTTTCGCAATGGGAAGCTCCTCCAATTGCAAATCGATAAATTCCTTTCCGTCACAAGACGAGATGGAGTCCTTGGAGAGTCTCATCTTCCACCTTGCCTCTCGCATGACAGAATAAATATAACCACAAAAATGAACGAAATGCATGAAAACGCTCGCTAATCGATAATTACATAGTTGGGTGACACAGGCTTGGCACACGCAGAAAAATGCAAAAAAACATACGCACACACAAAAGGAAACTCACATGTATATGTAAGGCTGAAAAAAGTAGCCGCGCCGCTGAAAATTTACACACTCCCTTCCTTCTTTCGTGTGCTATATATTTTTGTGCATGCCACGCCTGTGTCACCAAACTTCACATCATATATTTAAACGCACGCATTCATGCACACACACAAGGCACTGGCACGATCTTCAACAGCACCAGACGTACGAAAAAGAATTAAATGGCGACATGAGTGTTCTGTTACCATGTTTCCCGATACACCGCACAACTTACACACTGCTCCGCAGCAACACTCCAAATCCACCTTAGAATAGCCAACGGATCGCCGCCAAAGCCTACGAACAGACTGAAATAGCATCTTCACTTTGAAAACTCGAATGAAGAAAAATGCGTCCATTTCTGGGATAAAGTAATGATTTCGTCATTTATACTCCCCCCTCAAAAAAAAGGGCAGAAAAACCCTCGCACGAGTCTGTGGTCGCGAAAAAAAACAGCGACACCCACTGATAGTGAAGCTAAAGACTGAACAAGTGGATTTCGAAGGAAAGAGCGCGGGAGAAAGTAACTTTTCGGATTAATAACGAAGGCGGGTGTGGGTGGCCGGAGGAGGAGGGTAACGTCGGCAAGAGGGGGGGAAGGTTGTGGCGGGAACGAGGACGATGGAAAAAATATCGAATAAAAAAGAAATAAACGACTGGGCTAAGAAAGAAAGAAAGGAAGGAAGAGGAGAAAATATGAGATGAAGCGAGGGGCTCTCACGGAGTCATCATTTTACAGGCTTACACTATCTTGCAGCAGGGGAGAATTTCTAGCGAATAAACCGGCTCTCCTTCCCCCTCCCCCGCTCCCTCTCTCTCCCGATCCGGGGAAGAAGAAATAATGGCCGCTCTCCTTTAATCAAATATTACCCAACACTCCGACCGACCCCACCCCCTCCCCTCCCCCGACTACACGCACCAACTACCCCTCTCGTTTTCTCCCCCTTCTCCATTTTCTTCTCCCTCTCGTTCGTCGCTAATGGACGGGATGAACTCGGCGCGGTTCGAGTGGAATTTTGGAGGCTCCGCTCTCAAAGGCCTCAGCCTACCACGCCAGCTCCCGACGCAACCCTCAATCGCCCTCCTCCCCCCCCCCCCAGGCACACGCGCGAAAACTCACGCCGACCGAACGGGACGGGCGGTGTCGCGTGAAAATATCGATGTCCCAAACCTTCCGTGAAATATATCGCTCAATTGGTACACGTGTGGCAACATACCGCAGAATCCGCCGTAACCCCGGTGCCAATCGGAAATAAGGTCGCCGTCCTGACCCCTTCCGAGATACCGCCGGGAACGTTATGATGTTCCCAAAAAGCGATCCAATTACTAAAAACCAAACGCTTCCATCAGACATTTTGGAGGGAATGAAGCGAAGTAGAAAGTACGCGGAATTGAGGAAGAGATTGTTGCAGGGCAGGGTGTCGCCCAAGTCGGCGTATCGTGTTGGATCAAGATCAAAAATGTAGCAATGGTCAATGTGAGTACACACGAGTATAAAATCTACCTAAACCGGTAGAAGAACGCCATGAAATAATAATGTTTCGTTGAGAGATAGGCATTAAAGTATATGAAACCCTTGTGTGATGTTCTGAAATGCCTTCCTGAAATGTTCTGTTCCTTCGGGGCGTTCGCTGACGATGCTGAGCTAAAATATGTCCTTAAAACATTTCCCTCTGCATCCAAATCAACCATAAGAGTAAGATAACCCCAAACCAGATTTTCTACCAAGATCAAGTCGATGATACATCGATTAAGGATTCCTGATTAATGTATTTGGTGTACAGTGACAATCCACGGCTTCCTCATTTCCCTTTCGAATTTTTACTCACAGCCACAATTCGTGGACCCGGTAAAACATTACCAGATTCCATTGCAGGTTTCTGTTACAGGTTTACCTCGCCATCTCCACCACTTCTTTACACCAATACGCCGCCGATCGTATCTTCTTCCCTCCTCTCCTGACCCTAGAGTCTTAGAACGCCAGGGAAGCACTAAAGTCCCTCCCTTTCTCCAACCCCAAAACGCTTAACGTCTTGCATATTACGCTGAGAGCATTAAAAGCTATGCCCCCCTACGTGTTTAATCCAAAAAACATGCCCATGAATTCATGCATGCTAATTTATTTCCACCCCGTGAAAAATAAGACCACATTCTTACTCTACTTCAAAGCGTCCCCCATCTTCCCGATCTGGAGAGAGATTTACGTAGGAGCCGAGGTTCCTTGAGTGATGACGCTACGTTCTGACAAACGAAGGCCACGAGTCTAGACGGATAGATCAACTTCTACAAAATACCACTTACGCTCTTAGTAAGTGATAACATTTATGTCTGTTTTGGTCGCAAACTGTGTGACAGAAAAACACTTATTTGTCTAATCTGTGTCTATTTAGCAGTTGATCTCTTATTTTGCTCCACTAAACTGGCCTAGACGAGAATGAAGAGCTAATAGTATTCCCTCGATATCGTTAGCTTTGACTTAAAGAATATTTCTCGACGATAACTTCGATGGAACTTCAATTACAAGTCTTCGTGTGTACGTTTTCCAACAGTTTTTTAACGTTGATTCCCCTCTTACGGCACTTGAAACTTGCGAACCTTGCAGCTTTTCCTAGTGCTGTGCTCTTTTCGTAAATCTAAATGTCGTTTATTTTTGTTACCAGACCTCAGGGTCAATTTGCAAATGTAACTTTTACGCGGAGTAGATCATTTAAAAATGGCCAAAGTGACCTACATATAAATTGAAATTTTTAAGTTCAAAATATTTTCATGAACGTACTGCGCATAATTTAGTTGACATGTGTATAAAAACTGTATACTTGAAAAAGTCAGAGTGAACTCATACAAAAATCATAACGTTCTGATCCCAAGTTCAAGGTATGTTAACTACGAGGTCTCAGATTGAGAAAAAATAATTTTTCTTATCGGTTTCATTAATATATTTAAATGAACACGGCTATAAACTCCGCAAATGTTACTTTATTCGGAGCGGCAACGTAATCAGTTTTCCCATGCTGGATCCGGTTTCATGGTCACGTCCAAGATTTTCACACGATCTGCAACGCTCACTTTAGCCATTCTCGAGTACCTAAAAGTTACTTCCATCTGTACATTTTTTAAAGACCACGTTTTTCTCATTTTCAAAACAAAAAATGTACGTCCCCATTCGATGCGCTTATTTTGCATTCAGATAACGTTGATTTGGCCTGAAACTACTACACAATCCGTTAGTGAAATTATTACTCTGTAAAACGCAGTGTCGTCGACTGCTAAAACCGACACCACGTTCCCCCCTTGTCCCTTCCCTTTGCCACTATCCCAAACTACCAAACCATTAATGTGTTAAGCCGGCACGTTCCGTCGTCCAAATGAAAAATATTGAATTTCAGAAGAATGAAGAGAGGAAGACAATCGCTTAAGTTTTAAATAGGGTGGGAGACGAGATGAAGTTGAACGGGGAAACCCGACTAAGAAATATAAAGTAGATGGAGGAAATATGATAGGGACTGATAGAAGGGTAAATGTCAGTTAAGCGGAGTAGAGAAGGCAAGAGAGTGAGTGATCTTTTAAGAAAGAATGAGGGCAGACAAAAGTTACGAAAAATGAAGAAGGAAATAATGTATAGCAAACAAGGAGGTTCGTCGAAAATATAAGTTAATAGTTGTTTGGGGCCGTCCAAAACCTAGCTTTCATAAGTGGCATGTCTTGAATGGAGGAATGGATAAGAGTAATTAAACAAATACTGAAATTTGTCAAAGGAAAGAAATGCACAGCCACGTGTAAGATAGACGAAGAGGACTCGAGTGAAAAGCTGGTTCAAGCCAACCTAATGAGCGATGATGACGGAAGAATATTAAATAACGCGAATACCCAGAGGAATTTTCGTACGCATGATTACAGTCTGCATATTACGATGCGAGACGTTATAAGATACTAACTGGGTCGCGAAATATCTCGGAGGATGCTTTTAAGAACTTAGAGCATCAGAGCGTATTCCTCCGTTCTCCTTCCCCACTCCACTCTCTATTTGGCGCGGAAACAAAACGTTTATATTTTTGGACTGCGGTATTACTCAATTACCGGCTGCCTGAATATCAATGTTCACAAACGGTTACTGACGGTTACTTCGTATTTTTATCCTCTAGGAGGGATCGGAGAAAAATCTAAAGACATTCAACTTCATGCTGCATTAGTATGGATAATAGTGGTTACTAGAAGAGGTTAAAAGAAGAAGAGGCGAGAAGCCACCCGCTCATTTGTTCTAAAGCTTCACATTAACCCAAAACCTGCCGCGAGAACGGGTGGTATTAGGAAACTAGATTTCTTATTAAAAATATTTACTTATGCAAACATAACATACATACACGCCATTTGCCCTATCTGTCATGGGTGACCCTAAGAGGAGCATTTATCACTCCTCCCGCCTTCACAGCTCAAACGCCTTTACACCACGTCAAGGTTGCAGTCCATATGGAATGATTGATTTAACAAATTTTTTTTTATAGGTAATCTACCGGTTAAGGTAGGTTTTTGGATGGACACAACTACCAAACAAATATTTTATTACTCCTAACAAAACACAAGATCCATCATCCTACTCTATATCAGGTCCCTCTTCATCTCTGAGTACTTTCTTCCTCCCTTCATCCCGTCCAACATCCCTATCTTGTTCCTTCCCTTTCCTCTTTTGCCCAACATTCCACCCTCTATCACAGTCTTCAACATCCCACCTTTTTACCTTTTTCGGAATAGGAACTAAAACTAATCTCACAAAGTCTTCCGGCCAGATTCCCTCGTCATAAATACTACAGATCAGCCCATATAGCCTCTTCCTCCCACATTTTCCTAAGCATATTTAAAGTTCCACGGGAATGTTATCTACCCCCACGGCCTTATTTAGTTTCATCTCCCTTAATGCCCTTTCTATCTCATTGTCTAGTATGACTGGACCTAAGCTGTCTTCCTCTACGTCATTTTCTTTTTCAATGTCTAACTTTGTTGGTCTGAGTACTTTACTATACAGTTCTTCTATATACTCCTTCCGTCTCTCTTGGATCTTTCCTGCGTCAACTATTACCTTAAGAAAAGGAGATCAGAAAGGGAGATCAACGATAGCAGTTAGAGATAAGGCGGGTAAGGTAATAGTTGACGCAGGGAAGATCCAAGAGAGATGGAAGGAATATATAGAAGAACTGTATAGTAAAGAGCTTAGACCCACAAAGTTAGACATAGAAAAGGAACATGACGTAGAGGAAGATAGCTTAGGTCCAGGCATACTAGACAATGAGATAGGAAGAGCATTAAGGGAGATGAAACTAAATAAGGCCGTGGGGGTGGATAACATTCCCGCGTAACTTTTAAAATGCTTAGGAAAATGTGGGAGGAAGAGGCTATATGGGCTGATCCGTAGTATTTATGAGGAAGGAATCTGGCCGGAAGACTTTGTGAAATCAGTTTTAGTTCCTATACCGAAAAAGGCAAAGGTTACATCATGTGAGGACTATAGGACAATTAGTTTGATATCCCACGCAGCTAAAGTTGTTCTCAGGATCATAAACAAAAGGATAAAGAGTAGGGCAAATGATTACTTAGGGGATGATCAGTTTGGGTTTAGGAAGGGGAGAGGTACGCGTGATGCCATTGCAGTAATGAGAATATTAATCGAGAGGAATATAGAACACAACCAGGAGGTATTTGCCTGTTTCGTAGATTTCGAAAAAGTGTTTGATAGAGTGAATTGGGAAAAACTAATGAGTATATTGCAGAAAATAGGAATAGATTGGAGGGAAAGGAGGCTAATCCGCAACCTGTACATGTCTCAGACTGCTCAGGTACGAGTGGGGAACGGGGAGTCAGGATGGGCAGTGTTAGGAAGGGGTGTAAGGCAGGGTTGCCCATTATCACCGTTGCTGTTCAACCTGTATGCAGAGGAAATGATCAAAGAGGCATGGGAAGAACTGGAGGTAGGAATGAAGGTGGGCGGAAAATTCGTAAAATCGATTAGGTTTGCTGATGACCAAGCTTTAGTTTATCAGTCAGCCAAGGGGCTGCAAGCATTGCTGAGTGAATTGGAGGTTCAGTGCGACAGGTATGGGATGAGAATCAATATTAATAAAACAAAGGTTATGCGATTTTCTAGAAAGAAAAAGGCTAAGCTTAACATTAAAATAGGAAGGCAAAAGCTGGAGCAGGTAGAACAGTTTACGTCTCTCGGTAGTGTTTTGGACCAACACGGTCAAAGTATTAAGGACGTAAGGAGAAGAATTGCGCTTGGCAAAGAGGCTTTCACAAGGAGGAGGGAGTTGATGACGGGGACGTTGAGTAAGGATGTTAAGAAAAGTCTCGTAAAAACTATGGTATGGAGCGTAGCTATGTACGGCGCGGAAACGTGGTCATTGAAGAAGGAGGATAGACGTAGACTGGAGGCTTTTGAAATGTGGGTGTGGAGAAGAATGGAGAAGGTGAAATGGTCAGAGAAGAAAACAAACGAAGAAGTACTTGGTATGGTGGGCGAAGAGAGGGGTTTGTTGGGAGAAATCCTATGGAGGCAGGAAAAGTGGCTGAATGGGGTATTGACCGGCAGTGGGATATTGAAGACTGTAATTGAGGGGAGAATGTTAGGCAAACGAGGAAAGGGAAGGAAAAGGATAGGGATGTTGGACGGGATGAAGGGAGGAAGAAAGTACTCAGAGCTGAAGAGGGACCTGATGTAGAGTAGGATGTTGTGTTTTGCTAGGAGCCACAAATTATTTAATTAGTCATTACGTCCATCCATAAATCTACCTTAACCGGTAGATTACCAAATAATAATATATATATGTATATACATACACACACACGCACACACACACACACACACGTGTCTTCTCTTCCTTCCGCTGTAAATGGTGGTTTTGTCCCGATACATTCGAAACACATAACTTGAGTTCCTCCTTCTGTTTTCCTCTCCTCTCCTTTCTTTCAAGTTCTCATTTTCATCGCCGCGCCTATGAAGAACCTTATATTCACTTTTGGGATCATTTTACGTGAACATAAAAATGAAACCCTACGTCGAACGAAGAATAAATCACGTTTGGTACATATTCATAAATGGACGAACACACATGCCTCTCTACATTATGCAATAATGGCGGAGTTCGAGTAACGTTTAAAAGTTTGCTTTTGAATTTGAATTTAGAATGCAGGAGCGGTTAAGCCTGACATTTTTATGGTAATTTATCGTGAGAGGGGGTGATAATTGTAAATTAAAGCTTTGAAATTCGAGTGTGGATAAGGATGGAAAAGGTGACATGGATGGCAATGAAAACGAAGCTGAAAATGCTCACCATGATGGGGGGAAAAGAGGAGATTGTTGGGAGTAATCCAAAGGAGGCAGGAAAGGTGTATGCAGAGCATTTTGATTGGCGATGCGATGCTGGAGACTACGAGGACGGGGAGAAGTTAGGCAAGCGAGGAATGGATAAGAGCAGGATAGGCAAGTTGGACGTAATGAAAGGAGGAAGGACACATGGGGAATAGAAGAAGGGTTATTGTAGTGTCGGATTTCAGGTTGCGTTTGGTTGGGCGAGGAAAATAATTGTATCGTTCTTCACTCGGTGTCCATCCATAATCCACTTCAACGAGTACTTGAATCTATCACCACTGGTATTTATTCCCCTTATTTTGTCCTCGAAGTCCAATCTGCCAAAGCTATGTGGGACCATAATAATCCCCTCACTCACCCTAGCAAACGCCGGTATTAAACTTATACGAACTTTTCAGCGAAGTTCTTTTTCAAATACACCAACTGTTTTCACTTCACGTACTAAGTCGTATCTGAGAGCTTGCGGCAGAAAGGGCTTCCGGATGGATCGAGGGGGGGGAAGCCTCCAGCCTCGGGATCATCTCGCGCTCCAGACGAAAGACACAGAGATTCGCAGTTTAACTCCCCACTCTCCGTCCTATGGACTGAGTATTTCATGTGTTCTCCGCGCGACACCCAAGCTTGAATCGAAATAAAGCCGAAAATCCTCCACAGCCTGGATTTAAACCCAACCCCTCAACATCCGCAGCCAGGGCTCTCGACAAGTCGGTCCTCGAAAGTCTCGCATTCGAAACATCGAGATTTCCAAGATGACACCCTAACGACACACTTTTAGGTAATTAAAAAAGGGGGTGTTAGCCATTCTCTGCCCTATGTCGAGGGGTTCAAGCTTTTATGAACACGATAGCCATAAAACATCTTCAAATGCTCGTAAATAACACTTTTATGACGCAAAATTAAGAAAACATAAGCCTTTCAAAGGGCGCCAACCTTTGAGTACGTAAAAGTCTCTTTCAAGTATCCCAGCTCAAAAGATCTGCTGATTTTATAACACCACTGCCACAGGAAGACAAAAAATACACACATGAAGACCAAAGGATTGGGCCGAATCAAGTGCTTCTTTTTATATAAGCTGAACGTAAAATTTTATTTTTATTTTAATCCCTATCAAGCTAGAAAGGGTCTTTACGATGCCAAAAGTGCTCACTTCAAGTTATTCTAAGATGAAAAACGATTTTGTAATTCCCAAGGAAGTAGTTAGCGATGTTTCCCAATGGAAACGAGATCCCCATTACATTAAATGCTGTCTTGGATTCCGCTTCATCTGATTGCAGCACAGGAAAACAAATTTATAACTCAAGTTGGCACATAAAATTACGGTGGAAAACTATTTCACATGCAAATGCAAACTTCTTTCGCCGATATGCGTCCAATAAGAGCGACGTTCGCAATTTATAAGTTTATGGATGATCTGATGCACTTCCGGCATTGTATTTCATTACAATAAAACCCTCATGTTTCATGAAGTGGGCAATGATGAAAGACAAAAACACAGTCTGAGTAAACAGCTATTTGGGAGTTAGAGAAACAGACCACTTAAACGTCATCTCCTCAGTAAGGCTGAGTCCGCAAACCCCTTGAGGCCTGACTGAGCTTTGAGCGGCAGCTACCTCCATTCACCCCGGTTCATTTCCAGGGGCGGAACCCCAGGGACCTCAAACCAGGATGGAAATAAAACCCATTCTACTCACGAGGGAATGAAACGCGTAAACGTAAAAGAAAAACGCTAGAACAGAGAGAGAGAGAGAGATAGAAGTACATTCAGCTACACGCTGATTTCAAAATCTGAAAAAGCTAATTTTAATACATAATCTTCCATCCAATGCCAATTAGCAAATATTCCAGTCGTGAATTATGTACTTCCCACGGACGCGGTTCATTAAGGCGGCTAAATTTTTTTTATTGATGTTTTCTTCAAATTAGTCTTGGGAACCTCCGAGGGGATACACATGGAGGGGAAAATTATTTTCCTACCTCGGGTGAAAATAAAACCCTTTGAAGATCCGAGTTCGTCCTCTGAACCACGCATACCCAACGTCCGTGCCATCTCTTAAAGGCACCTCCATTGCGAACAAGATCACGCCGCGCGATAGATTGCATAGATACTGAGGGCTGACGATACCATGGTAACTGAAGATTCATCCAACGTCCTCAAAGAGCGTAGAGCATACTCCTAACGGGCGCACCCGAGTTCGAAATGCTGCCTTCGATCTTCACGCTGAAAAATATACACACACACACACACCTTCAGTCTAACATTCAAGACAAGTAATCCTGCTTGATAGACCTATTTGCGAATTTGAAATGATAGGACCGTGGATTTGGAAAGCACTCGTATTAATCCGGTCACCTTTACCGTAGAGGAAGATTATCAATAGAATCTGAAGGCCTTATACATTCAATAAATTTAAGACAAAAAATTATTGAACTAATTATAGTAACGTTAAATGAGATAAAACATAGAAAAATGCCCCAAAATGGGGCAAAATCCGCTTAGGTCAAATTTAGGTAACTACAGGTATAAATGGATATCTGTGGAGAAATTGACGAATATATCACTGTCGGTAGAGGAATTCGTTAAGCACTCGAATGAAGTATACAGGTAACCTGTAACCACTGGTTCTTTCAGAGAGATTCGTTTCCAATACCGTTGCCATCGCCAACGGTTTATTAATTTTTGCTGCTAAACTCTACAAGGTCGTATAAACACATTTAAAACTTAAATGAAGTGTTCGAAGAACTGTACTTAAGTTGTTTTGGGCTTTCCAAATCACGCCCAAAACGGCGGCCTTACATTGATGCTAGGGTAAGGGAGCATTCGATTGAGGCTGACCGAGGGTTCGAAGTCTATTCCCAAGAACGTTTATTTTGTACTAACCATGAATCTGAATATCCCTCTGCAACACGCGAAAGATTTGAAATATCGCAAAATCCTCATATTTTGATGAATATGAGGTCAAATGTACGCTCATTATTCTATTTAAAATACAAATATTTATTTAATACACAGAAACACAATTCATTATGCTTGAAAATTTCAAAGGAAACATCGTTTTCAAGACAAAAAAAAAAATTCATAATAAATGAAAAAATCTGGGTCCTCAAAAACAATGTAATGTGATTAATTTTAATTTAATTTAAAATTATACATCTATATGCTATTATACAACTTACATTTTAAATGCATTCATTACACTAAGGCTAAATATGTATACCAGAAAAAAGATTTTGTCGGAGGGAAAGGGATTCGCAGTCATAAAGGGTTCCAGGCTGACTTTAATTGGTTAACAACATGAAATATCACGTTCAGTTCTTCTTCCCAACACTCTGATGTCATATCCTATATCTCTGCAGTGCATAGTTTCCACGATGATTAAGCGTCCCATTCTAGGCACATATTCCATATTTAGAATCTTGCCAATGATAATAACGGGGTTATGATGCAATCGCTCCGGCAAATGCTTTTTTATTGTATACATATTATTCTAATTTTTCACAGCCAACCGGTGCCGGCTGCTCATCCATACAGCGGCCTTCGGTGTAATACATAAATTGACTCAATAAATCTTGAAATAAGAAGTATATTAAAATTGGTGATGGATACTAAAACGAACGTGAAGTAACATCCACTGCGGAGAAGGGAAACCATTTTGCTCCACGGAGAGGAAACGAGGCATTCCAGGAAGTTGGTCCATAACACCTCAGACGACCGACTAGTGCAAACACTCGTTTAGCACGTGATTAGGTCATTAAATTTTCTCGGTTATACTTGAATTATGCCCTGCAAATGCCTTGTAGCAATTGAGCGTCGGGGGACCAGCCTTTAATAAAATAATGACTGTTTGTGCGGTGCCTGCAAAGTAGATGCCCAGATATTTCAAATATTAGCCAATTTCCTGATGAACATGAGAAAGCACGTAGCTACTACCGAACTAGATTCGTGCGAACTGCGATTTACTACTTCGACTGCTAAGGGGAGACAGAGAGACACGTTCCGAAAAACGTTACTAAATGTCTGCCAAAACGCGCATAACACGGAAGGGATTGAATTCTTACGCGACAGGCTATTTTTTTTACCTTAGACCTGACAGGAATCCCAGTGATTTTATTTTGTCACCAGACTTCGGGTACCACGTAGAAAATTATTGCTTAAGGACTACAAATTTATTGCGAATTTATATTCCCCCCTGGTCATTAAATATCATCCTACTCTTAAGGATTCTTGAGTTAAATCTCGTTCGGACTGCGATTTAAATAATCGTTGAGGACGTGAACGAGGGTCCATACTTGGATAAAGCAAATAGCTCATTCTTATAGTTCTCTTGGAAGTACAAGAACGACGTGTTCTTTCACTTGTTAAAAACCGTCAGCAAAATGTACCAGTCCGAGTTGCAATCGAAGTGTACGCATACCTCCAAAAGATTTCTCAACAGATGGCAAAAGTCACATCCTTGCAACCCTCAATTTAGATTCCTGTCTCGGTTTTACCCCGCCATCAGGAGAAAATTCATGGAACAGCCCTGATAGGTGGTGTAAAAACCAATATAATTGGCAAATATATCTAACGAATTTTAATTTCTATTCTGGGATAGAGGAAGAATACAATTTTTCAATACATGCATTGTATTTCATCATGAAATCGCAAGCCAAACACTAAAAAAAGGTGAGAACTGAAGCGTTCTCTCTGGGTTTTACCCCACCAACTAAAAAATACAAACGAAAGACTGCAACTATATTATTATTAGGTAATCTACCGGTTAAGGTAGGTTTTTGGATGGACATAATTACTAATTAAATAATTTGTGACCCCTTGCAAAACACAACATCCTCAGGTCCCTCTTCAGCTCTGAGTACTTTCTTCCTCCCTTCATCCCGTCCAACATCCCTATCCTGTTCCTTCCCTTTCCTCGTTTACCCAACATTCTCCCCTCTATTACAGTCTTCAACATCCCACTGCTGGTCAATACACCCTTCATCCACTTTTCCTGCCTCCATAGGATTTCTGCCAACAAAACCCTCTCCTCGCCCACCATACCAAGTACTTCCTCACGAAATCTACGAAACAGGCAAATACCTCCTGGTTGTATTCTATATTCCTCCTGATTAATAATCTCATTACTGCAATCGCATCACGCGCACCTCTCCCCTTTCTAAACCCAAACTGGTCATCCTCTAAGTAATCATTTGCCCTACTCTCTATCCTTTTGTTTATGATCCTGAGAACAACTTTAGCTGCGTGGGATATCAAACTTATTGTCCTGTAGTCCTCACATGACGCAGCCTTTACCTTTTTCGACTACAACTATAAAGAACAAAAAATTACGATTTAATAACGGTGACTTGTAAATATGTAATGAAATTTAATCCTCCTGGGACAGACGGTCAATTTTTCCCTTTTTACGCTAGCGTGTATGACAAAAAGTAAGGACAGAAATAAAACATGGAAAGTTCCCTCTCAGTCGCGAGGGAGTTTTATTTCCTTTCTTCTACAGATATAAAGAGAATATTGAAGCCGGAATACACAATATTTACAAGAAACACTGGGACGACATGGGCGATAAAAACTTTATCTCAGAAAACGGAGTAAAACTTGGTGGGAGATATGAAGTACTGTGTTCGGATCTCCTAAAACCTTTCTACGCACAAGACCAAGGTAAAAAGTAACCCTAGGTCGCAAGTGTCCTTCCAGCCGAAAGTTATTCCACAATTGCTAAAATTTGCTTGAGCTTAAATTAAGATGATACATGAAATGTACCGCCTATGGACTCACTACAAAAACATCCTACTATTACTGCGATATGCAGCCTAACCCACAATATTGATCGTGGGTCTTGGTTTGGAGTCGAGCGGAGAATATAAATCAGAGGTTGCGTCATTTTTGCAGGGTATCGGGGCCTCCTTTGGCGACCTGCAGCTGGAGATCTAATCGTGTAGGCACCCCCTGAGCCATTCAAGTGTTCACTACACGTCTGAGACCGCTAGGTGTGTAACCGGTAGGATATTCAAGCACTGCAGGGCTCTTTTAGATTACATCTACATCAATACCCTGCGAGCCACCAAAAAGGTGTGTGGCAGGGGGTGCAGCACCGGGAGGAAAGGGTAAGGGATGAGAGGGTTAGGGTTTTTCAAATGGATGGGGAAAGGTGGGGGGAACCTGTAAAAAAATATATAAATATACTAGTATAACCATGCGCAGTCGCTACCTTTTGGCTTAATACTAATTATGTCGAGCCGACTCGGGGACTGGGGGATTTCGATTACAAGCATTCTGGTCTCTTATTGTTCTTGGAAAAAATTACCATTTAAATCAGTCAGTCTTGCAGTCAATCTCTCTAATAAGTTCAACAGATTCAGGCTTGAGGTCGTGGAAGTTCATCATAATGAAATAAGGACAATTTGCACTTTTCCACAGTTTATTTAACGTACGACGCGTTTAAACTCACAGAGTCATCATCAGGTACAAGACTTGTACCTGATGATGACTCTGTGAGTTGAAACGCGTCGTACGTTAAATAAACTGTGGAAAAGTGCAAATTGTCCTTATTTCATTAATCTCTCTAATCTTATATTCGTGATCCCTCCGCCCGTAATACGTTGTGGTTCGTATTATTAAAGTATGTAGGGCAAATAGTGGGTCTCTGAAGTCCTCTTTGCCAAATAACTTAGCTTTAAATTAAGTGAGAGCCAGTGCTAGAGATGCATACAATAGACCACTCAACATGACTCAGATAGAATTGGACGGAAATTTCAAAAACGATTCGATTATAATAAGAAAACGATCCCCGTTTAGTATTAAATCAACCGTAATGTCACGGAAACAGTACCTGTAATAGTATTTATTTTCCCAAGCTTAAAAAATAAGTCGCTGAATAACATCACCTATTTAAAGCACAGACACGGATAACGTTAATGGAACTGAAAGCTCGTTATCCAATGATATTGCGCACACTGAAACTTTCCCAAACCCCTTTTTTGTTGACAAAAATCGAGTAAATATAATCAGGGGCGGTTCCTTTATAAACAGGGGAAAAAACAAACATACCAGAGAGTTACTATTACAATCATTTACGTTTAAATCCATTCATCACCAACTAGTAGAGGCGAAAACATTCCTGATTTGTTAGCAACAAACGTACCAGTATTGGATGTAGAAACTATTATAGGAATTATCGACCACAGAGCAGTAAATGCTAACTTTTCCAAAAAGGGGGTCAGAAATAAGAGGCCCAAAAGAATATTTACTTCCTTCAAAAAGGGAGTTATAAAGGCTTTATGTACGCGTAGCAGAGATCATTTGCTATTTTTTAGGAAGATAGTAAACACCGAAATAAAAAGGATACGCGGAATCACTTCCTTAAAATCGCGCGCTCAGCAGTCAACAGGTTCTTTCGACGGGAATTTATAAAAGATAACACAGAACCTAGATGGCACAACGCAGACGTACAAAAATCGTTAAGACATCAAAGGCTATGTCACGCCAGATGAAAAATCTAAGGAACGATTTCTTTAGAATCTAAAGGAATGAGATCACTTATGATTACAAGATATCCAGGGCGAATGCCAAGTAGGAATTACAAAAAGAGTTGAGCGAATTCTAAAGAAAAATATTAGCAAAAGGTTTACGAGAGAATCCAAAAGCATTTTAGCCGTAGGTCAGAGAGGTTCAAGGAAATGAGGCTACTGTAAATTCACTCCAAAACGATTATGTGAAAGAGAAACCAGCAATTTGGAATGGGCCAACTTATTAAATTCCTTATTTCAAATCATCTTCAGTAGTATCCGACGGAAAGTCTCCGATAACTTACCAAATCGTTTCCGCCAACCGATACCCAAATTCGAAATCCCATATCATGGAATAGAACGTTTGCTGAATAATATTAAGCCTAATAAATCCTCCGGGCCCGATTGAATAACCGCTCGTATATTTAAGGAACTAGCGTCAGAAATGTTCCAGTGGACGCGATTTTACTAGATTTTAAGAAAGCCTTCGACAAAGTACATCATAGTAAACTACATGCAAATCTAGAAGCAGATGGTTCTAGCCGTGTTCAATGGAAGCAAAACATTAGAGCATCTAAGCTGGGGATCACTCACGGAGCGCAGGTTAAATTACAGATTGAAGCTCTTGCATTAATTATAAGGAAGCCTCTTTAGCAGTAATGTCGAAAATGTATTATTACTCCCATCGCACTACGGTAGGAGAGATCATGTTAGTAAAATTAGAGCGATTAAGAACAGATAGACATAAGAGTCATTTTTTCCACGAACGATAGGGGATCATAATACCGACCGCGGTAGGTTCAGGTTCGGGTAAAATTATTCTGGTGTGTTAAATGCCACACACCCTAGCGGTGGCTTGCAGGGTACATTGATGAATAAAAAATAAAATAAATTGCACCATATCTAGAAATCATATTTAAGAAATCGCCAGTAGATTACAAGATTACCAATGCTTTGAGGACGGCAAATTTAACATTATTTTATAATTAATTAAAAATAGTAATTTTCCACAAAAATAAAATTTAATGCGACCGGTTTCAATGTTACTACATCATCATCATCAGGTGAACCACCACAGTTGCTATTTTTAATTAATCGTGATATTCCACCATATCACGCCTGAAACGTCTCTTTTTGTTATTTTATAAAACGGAGATAGTGATGAATCAAGCAATTGCAGACCTATTTCCCTCACATCAATACCATGCAAAATATTGGTGCATAAATGTTAGTTCGATAGGGAAACACCGATAGTCAAAGAGATATTGATGAAAAATCAGTACGATTTCCGAAAGTTTAAGTCCTGCGAAAGACAACTTGCGCTTTTATTCCTGATATCCTTAGTTCGGGAGAAAGCAATGTTCCAGTGGACGCGGTTTTTATAGATTTTTATTAAGCTTCCGACAAAGCACCACATAGTAAACTACTCCTAAATCGTTGCTTAAACTACAACTTAAGCGTAAGCCGTTATGATAAACTGAGAAGCTTATCGAAATTATCAGAGGAGTTAGGTTAGAAAACATTCAAGGAGCGAAAGTTAACTTAGAAGTTAAATCTCTTAGATAATTGTCTGAAATAATATTCGAGAGATTAAGAGTAGAACAGAGATATTCAAGATGCGGTTTTTCCCACCAACGATAAGGGATCAGAATAACATTGACCAACAATGATAGGGGGGAAATCTTTGTTGTAAAAAGTAGTCTGTTGGGTAATCACCCTTTGCAACACACCCTAGCGGTGGCTTGCAGCGCAACATGTATCTGTATCTATTACAACCAGAGGTCAACCGGGCTGGGGTAGGTTTTCGAAGGACTCACGAACAACATACTGACATTATTCTAAGCTTTTCGAACACGACAAAATTTCTTTAACCCGCATACTACCAATTAAGATAACTCATTCTTCAGCTCTGCATACTTTCTAGATCCCTTAATTTCAGCCAAAATGCGTCTTCTATTCCGCCCTCTAAATGTCCTTCGCGAAATTCCCCCTCTCCAACCATCTTCAGAATGCCTTTGCCCTCAGTATATCCTGTTCGGCTTCCGAAGTTATTCCAACAAAATCTCCCCTTCCCCCACCATGCCAATAACTCTTATCATTAAATAAATGATTTTTTCTATTTCAAATATTCATAATTAATTTGTATTTTAAATAATTTAAAAACTTGATAAATTTACAATATGAGGCCCAAACTTGCGTTTACAAGTTGATTATAATAAAGGCAAAGACAATTTTCAGAAAATTGCGATCGAGCCTTTCACTTTTTTTCACGATTACATCAAGACTTCGCCTTAATCCATCGTCTCCAAGGAAAATGGACCAAATCACAAGAAATACATTTATATTTGCACACAAAGTTAATGATGTACATCTGAAATGGACAACAGCAAGTACGGTTCTAATTTAACCCTAGCTAAATTACTTTCCATGTATCTTACTTAAATCAGTTCAAATACCTTAAATGTAACATTTGACATAATTTACCAGATAAGTCTTGGGAACTTATTTAATGCAAATCATTAAACCTTTTGTATTAACATCCGTGTGGTGCTTAATGACATTTTCTGCGATCATTTGAGCTTAAGGATAGAACGCAAGGGCAGATAAAAAAAATGGGCACATGTTCACCGCCCTTCCCACATAATTGTATGGACAAATATGCTAATGACGGCAAGCTTTGGACGAGAGAAGTCAAGGCAAGGAAAGATTGTTTTGTCTTGATTTTACCGGAACGCCCACTTTTTCATATTATTACGAGTGCGTACCACATGCACTGGCTGTCTGCCATCGCCTTCCTTTCTTTCTCCTATTCTTCTCAGAAAAAAACTTTATCTTACACCTGTCCGATTTTAAATCTCTCCGATATTGAAAGAATAGTCGTGGGCATTCAACAATTATTTACCAACCCTGAGATTTAATGGTGTTCCCACATTTTCTAGGTGATGGCTAAAAATCAAAAACACTTGACGACTCAACAATTACCACTTCAGTCACCATAATCGCTATTTGTAAAGTGGAGAAAAGCGGGTGGAGAATGAATTGAGCTATACCATCTCCCCCTTACTCTAGGTTCGTGATCGTCCGTAACTGAGGAGTAATTTTAAATTTTGCTTCAATGAATACCGTTGTATGTACCTAGTCAGAATGGAATTATCAAGCACTTAACTATCCCGAACAGAAAACGGTAGCGCCACAAACAATCCCCCACACATTTCCGCCGCCAGACAAAGTGGGAGGAGGTTCACTACCGCGGGGGAAACCCTACCAGGGAGTCAAGTTTCTGCCCTGGGACCTGAATGGAAGTAAAAAAAAGTAATAATGAAGCGGGATGGGGGGGAGGAAGGCCTTGGCGCCATAAACCTTTCTCGCACGATACCGTCCCCAGCTTCCTCGTACATCTTTACGAGGGATCAGAGCAGAAAAAGTTCACCATTCTTCCTCTTTATTCAAAATAAATCCTTCCTCACGCTCTCATCTGCATGCGTGCAGGCAAATGGGCGCATGGCATGGGGTGCTCGGGCACCAGTTGTTTAAGTAAGACCGATGTTAACTGGAGACACTCATAGAGACCATGAAGGAATACCCATATACCAGTATTGTGACACTAAGGTGGACATATTTCACGTGGGACTAGCCTGAGGCAATACATTTTGAGAATTCCCTCACTTTGAGTAGGTACTTACACGAGTATTTCCTCATTTACACTCTTTATTACCACATGCCTACTTCTATCACAGCCCCGTCAACTAATATCTCGCTCTTGATCAACTTAAGGCGACTGTTTACTTACGCACATAGAGAACGAGATAAACATTGTCAAATGCTGTGATCAAGAATTGTTCGTGGTGAACAACTTACCGCCTCACTCGACTATCTCAATTACGCAATTTCTCACCGATTTCAAATCTAGGTCACAATTCTTCTCCCCTTGTCAAAATCGAACGTGTTAAACTAGTATTTCACCATTATATTTTAAGTCTTGCATGACCTAACTTTCATACACCGAGAAGATCCCTTCTTACTGCTTGCAATACCGCAATGCCCGAAGGGTGTCTACGTCAGGAATTAACGAATAGCAAGGCTTGAATAGTATGTCACTCGATTCACAGGTTCAGTATTTAGGCACTGAATCACAAACCTCCGCTAAAATCCCACCCATTCGTTACCTTAATACCTCTCCTTTTTTTTCATCCCAATACATATTCCTCATTGACTATGACAAGGAGGTGGCCACATGTCGGATCTTAAGACAGATGTCTCCGGCCATTCCACAAAAGAGTCCATAGAGCTATTGAGGGGCATTAAATAGAGTTCGCCGACCAGTGAGAATTACCACTTCAAAAATGCCACATCACCCGTGGCTATCGCCAGAAAGGTCAACAACACCTCTATCCCTTCCCAGATACGCATGGGAGTTGACAAGAAACTGGTCCACTATTATCAAATCGACAATCAACAAAAACCGGCTTAAAAAATCCGTCCAACGCTATCGTCAAAATTGTCGTAATAACCCTCGAAACCCGCTCGTACAATCTCCGAGCAATAACTAAACTATGGACAACTAAATATTTTTCGAATTAACTTAACGCTCAAATCATTAATTAAGTTCGCCGTTCACTATGTTTACCAATCCCATCCGAACAATTACGGTCGAAACAATCGAAATCACTCGACTAGGCGACTAACCCGGTGACTACTCCGTCCGCATAACCCGTCTGCTGTCGACGGGGAACTAACGTACGACTGACTATGACGCATGTAAACGCTGAATTCCCTAGCGTATCCCTCCTCCACGAACCGATTCCTGCTCGTAATCACCACTTCAGATTCACGCAGGGCACGCGTCCGACCAGAACGCGTGGGTATGGGTGGGGAGAAAAGAGTTTAACGTACGCTCGTACATAACGCGAACTTGGCTTCCTGACCATCACCCCGCCCCGTCAAAAGCACAGTGACGAACTTGGCCTCCATATCAGCAAAGGGTGTGGGAGGGAAGAGGAGGGAGCAAAAAGAATGCCGGGAACACGTGGACGTCGGGCCTCGCGTAGCGCGGAATGGTTTCCCCCCCGCCTGCTCTCCGAGGAAGCGGGGCTTCCGCTACAAGCACACATGCACGCCCTTTTTTTTCTTCGCTCTGCCTCTTCCACTTTGGAAAGAATCACGAGAGGACGGGGGCGGCGTGGTGCGGAACTATTGAGCCACAGTGCCATACTCGAGGGAGAGAGTGTGAAGAGTGCGACGTTTGCCGCGGTGTAGCAGTGTGGGTGGAAGGATTCGTCGGGAGGTGAACGACCGCGGGAGATGGCTTCAATTGTTTCAGAAGGCGCTTCCGTGATCCACCCAAAGAATTTCCTCTTGCTCTCCAAGCTGGTAGTAACTTATTCAAAGAACTTCGACAGATGTCGTGACCAGTGCTTCCGGAGTCGACCGCTGATGAACACCGAAATGCAGAAATTCTCGATGGAAAAAATCATTCGACTCAAATTCCTTGACGCGGAGTTCGACCTTGTCACGTTCCGCTGGCCATCAGCCTTCATCCTGGGAAAGAAGCCTCTTCTTCTCGGGGGAAGGTTCTATCTTGGTGTCCTGCGTTTTACAAAAAACACAGATGCGCAACCGGCGATCCCTGATATTACTTTTTTATATTAAAGAATATTTGATGTTTCACGTTACGAGTTTGGAATTTCGTGATCACTTCAAAATTTTTGCCGTTAAATTTGACTAAAAATGCCTTAACATGATTGATGCTCCCATCTATTTTTTCTAATAAAATGATATATACGGTCAAGGCAATGCCTTAATTAAAAAAAATCTTAAGCTGCCATAGAGCTGGAAAAATATCTCGAGCAGCACGTAGTTAGGTTTGCATAACTACCCCAAAACTTGGTCCTTTAGTGCATAGCACTGTGCTTACGACGTCTGCCAGATGAACAAAAACGGTTCGCGCAATGGTGATTCACACGAAAATAATTGACGCAAAAAAATATTCGAGCGCACACGGTAAAAAAAACCCGGAATCCTCGAAAATAGGGTTTTTTAAACCATAGTATCAAACACATTGGTCTAGGTGGCGATGAGATAACTAACTTTCTCGTTTGTTAATTTCAAAGGTCGTAGTTAAAATTCCCGCCAGTGTTTTAGTTTTCCTCCACTTAGGGTTTGGGTGTTTCTAATTTTCCTTCTTCTTACTCAGTGTATCAAATTCTAACTACCAAACTTTACTAATTTAGGATTGATGATACAATTAACCATACACACAGTAATCAACCCGAAGGTCGGTTTGGTAGGTGATGGTAGAGTTCACCCAGTACTAAGCCCGACAGCGTGTGAAATTCACACAGCAGGGGAGGGGCGCCAGTTCCTAAAATGTGCCGGTTATGGTTTCCCAGGAAGATCTGTTATCCGAAAAATCACACAACCTGGGTGGGGAGCTGTAGGCACCCAGAGAGGCTTGCCCGGGAATCGAACCCAGGCCCTTCAGATAGTAGTCCAACGCTTTAACCTTGGATTATCGCGACCCTAATGTTATATAAACAAATATAAGTGTGTTGTAAATAAAATTATAAAAAAGTAGATTCATGCTTTTGGATAACCTCTCGCGGATTCATTTTGTACACCGGAATCTTTTTCCTGAAAAAACCGGTTTTTTAAATGGAATACTTCCGCTAAGAGGCTTTCTATGAATGTCTCAGTAAGATCGGCAACGACTTCTTTCAACTTTTCACATACTCACAAATATTCAATGGCAGCGTGGTATCTTTCTGGGTAGAGCCAACTGCGAAGTATTAGGGTGACATCGGTGAACTGAGACATGATTATTATTAGGTAATCTACCGGTTAAGGTAGGTTTTTCGATGGACACAACTACCAAACAAACATTTTATTACTCCTAACAAAACACAAAATCCATCATCCTACTCTAAATCAGGTCCCTCTTCATCTCCGAGTACTTTCTTCCTCCCTTCATCCCGTCCAACATCCTTATCCTGTTCCTTCCCTTTCCCCGTTTGCCTAACATTTTCCCCTCTATTACAGTCTTCAACATCCCGCTGCCGGTCAATACCCCCTCCAACCACTTTTCCTGCCTCCATAGGATCTCTCCCAACAAACCCATCTCTTCGCCCACCATACCAAGTACGTCCTCATTTTTTTTCTTCTCTGTCCATTTCACCTCCTCCATTCTTCTCCACACCCACATTTCAAAAGCCTCCAGTCTACGTCTATCCTCCTGCTTCAACGACCACAGTGGCCAATAATTATTATACTTTTACGCCATTAAGTTCGAATGGTAAATAACTTAAACAATCGGTTCTTCACGGCGGGTTCAGCATTAGGCTAATGATCTGAGGTCATGAATTCAAATTCCAATGAAGCATCTGGACATCTCTTCTTCACCCAAGCCGTTTCATTTTTAGGGGCACTCAACCTTTCTTGTAATACGCCAACTAAAACCAACCTAATGGTACTGTGTCTACCCCGACTGTGTCGTATATCAAACCAACCTAACTGTAGCGTTTTTTTACGTAATCGACGCATACGATTCACTCATGAAGATGGAATAGAAGGAAACGTCTTCATTAATGTTCCTGCCCAACACAGATGAAATGACGCAATCCATTGCAACGGGGTGTGTCATTCACGGGGCCAGTTGCCATGCCTGCGGCAGCGCGAGGATGAGTCAGAGGGCACCGACGACCCTAGCGTTTGGACGTGGCTTGGACTCCAACGCTTAACGACTAAAAAGCCTTTCAGCCAAGGAATTTTAAAATTCCACATTCAGTAACACAAGGTGAACCTAAATTATGCTCAGCTGTTCTACAGGGTGCGGCAACATAACTTCCTTTTTTCAAAAGCAAAATCCCTTTAAAAAAGGGAGTGACCTTCTGGACAACACATCTAAAGTTGCTGACCACAAGGCCCGTTTTCATGCGACCTAAAGACTTTCCCGAAAATGACCACAGCGACAATAGTAAATATTCACAGCATACAGAATTAGTACGAACCGATTTGACATCGAAAATAGTCTCAAATGTATGAGAAATTTTTAACAAATTAACAAAGTGATGAAAAGTAAGACTGCTTTCTGATTGGTCAGTGTACGTGGCGACAGCTATCCGCCAAATTTTAATATACTATATTTCATGGTGCTTACACAAAATGTCTCCAAAAGCAGGTAACGGAGAGAAATAAAAATATTACTAATTAAACTCTTATTTCCCATTCATATTCCTTTACCCATATACTATATGGGATCGGAAAGGTGCAGTGACTACCGTACCCCCCCCCCCCAGAGAGCCCGGGTCCGAATCCCGGAGGTGGCGGATATTTTTCAGTGGTATCTCGATCCCTAGTTTGAGGTGCTTTGTGGAGGGCACTTTGAGTGAGTATGCGTCCGTACGCGGGACGCTGAGCTGCGGAACCCTTGGCGCCTTTCGTTAAAAGTAGGCTAATACCGACGCCGGGTTTCTCTCCACTCTTCATCCTTTCCTGTCCATTCCTAATGACGTAAATGACCTCAGCTGTCGGTCGCCTCCCCCTAAACTACTACTACTGATATTTAAGGGTCATTTTTTTCAAGCTGATCATCACGAGAACACGCCGAGCCATGTGGTCATGTCACCGCCACAAAAGGGCCGAAAAAAACTTTATTTAATTACAACTGACGGTATCATTGTTCCCTATTCATTAATTTAATATTATATTTCGCGATACCTGTTGCCATTGACACTAATTATAAAAAAAGAGGCAAGCTGCAGAACTTCATGCAAAATATTCTACTGCCGCATGAATTTGATGTAAGTTTGCACGAAGACAAATATTATCCGTTGAAAAAGTTCACGCATTTCAACGGGAAACTACTACAGCCTTTCAATATGTGCCTGATGTAAGACACGATTTAAACACTTCCACGTGCATTGAGAGACAGCTTCTTAACTTTGCAGTCAATCTCCATTACGAAGGGAAATAATGGTAAGGAAACACCGTAAATTCAGAACTGCAGAAGTTCCACTGCAGTTCCTGCAGTGGAAAGTACAGAGTACCCTTCCATTCCCTTTATACTAACATATTTACGATCTACACAAAACTACCCCACTTAGCAACATAACACACCCTCCTAAGAGCGGCAAGCGTAATTACACGGAAGAAAACTTAAAAAGAGCGAAATCAAGGATCGATACATCGAAGCAAAACAAGTCCCATTAAACTACAATAAACCAAATTCGCCGATCCTCAAGGAAATTCAGACCTAAGCAAAACTCCACGAGTATGAAAAAATTCGCGTTTTTTGAGAGTTGAAAACCCCACATTAATCTCTTGATGTTAGAACGCATTTCTATCAAATGTCGTCTTTTAAAAAGCGAGCTTATCTTTCAAAAGTCAGAACATATCGGCAAACGAAATATAAAATTCAATATGACGCAGAATAATTGAAAGAATTATCCGAGGGCGACGGTACCCTCATAAGATGATATTTTTGAGCCTGAAGACGAACTTTATATTCGCTCAACAGAAAAGTTGGCGTTCGAACAGCGAAAGTGACGACGTTACGAAACTGATTTAAGTTCAATAAAGACTTTCTGAAAACTAAAAAGAATGCATAATTTTATTTCACGATCCTATAAAATTTTCTCTAATCAGAACTAATCTCCCACCAAGTAACCAGCTATGAATTACTTTTCCTAATTAAGTGAAAGTATATGACTTGCCATTAAGATGCACGGTAGATGTTCCTCTGTCGATAACGCTTTGTTCAAGCTTTCCTTTGCCGATAACGAGATACCTGAGGATTCCATCGGCTCCGTTAATGGGCCAACCCACGTTAAGGTTAAAAGCATTTCACTTTTCACTTCTGCAGCACTGAAAAAGTAAATGTTTTTCGATATCGATTATATCATTTCCGGAGTTCGTAAAACTCCCAGAGGTCAAAAATAGAGAAGTTTTATGTTTTCACAGAGCGGGATAAACGCCGGGAAGTAGAACGGCTGGCCTAACGAGGAGGATATATTACCTCGCTCAAAATGAAAACTTTTTTACACAGGCATTTTAGAATGCAGACACGCAATCACGATATGTAACAACCAATACATCTATATCTACATCAATACCCTGCAAGCCACCAAAAAGGTGTGTGGCAGGGGGTGCAGCACCAGGAGGAAAGGGTTAAGAGATGAGGGGGTTAGGGATTTTAATAGAATGAGAGACCGTGCCGTTTTTATAAATACGATACATTCCTCACGAGAATGCAACTGTATGCAATCCAAAAATTTATAATTTACATATTTACATGTTTGCTCGATGCCGGCAACTACAAGACCGGACTACGTTGCTCTGGGAAATCTCATAGCTAATGATTTACACTCTGCCTCAGTAATTCGGTGCGCTGAACTATTAAACCGGCCAGGGAATCGAACACGGACCGCCTGTTATCCATCGCTCTATTCACTGGACATCCACGCCCCTTAAAAAGAAGGCCATTCAAATGACAAACAATACAATTGTGATAAAAAATAAAACAATACATTTGTTTAAAAACTACAGAGGAAAACACAAGTATTCATTCTACGATAGGAGGGATATACATTCTACAATTGTAGCTCGTATTGATAGAATTGAGCTCTTACGGTTAGTAGTATTAAATGAATGAAAAACTCTAACAGCTGTATACAGTTTTATAATACGCGTATTTCGGCCACAAAGTAGCCCTCTTCAGCGTACTGAAGGGTAATCGTCACGACAACACAAGTCGAAGTGAGAAAGGGTAGGGCAATGCGAAGAATATATAGTGTAACACGTGGGGGGGAAAGGAAAACTGTTTACGGCTAATGGAGTTTTTCATTCATCTAATTGTAGCTCGTGTCAGTGAACTATTAACCTTAAAAAATGTTCACTAAAATGATGATTAACAAATTCTGTCCCGATCATTCCTGTGGAATGTCTTAGCAACCAAAGCAAAGACTTGATTACTGAGTTTTTTGCATTTCAATTTTCTTTTCTAGGCCGATTCGACACCTTTCCCGAAGTATTTTCTCGCCTACTCACCAAGAGTTGGGGACACCACCGGACTAACCGGTTTTTAAGCAAGAAGAATCAATCTGATCTCATTCGCAAAAATCACTACTTTGAGCGAGAGCCGAGACAAAGTTAGATGGCCAAGGTCGAAACCACGGCCTTGGCCGAAGCCATACGTCGCTCCGACAGGAAAACGTCTACGGCACCTAAATTTTTTCGCAGTGAACATTACTTTCATTTTTCAACAGCTCAAATTAAGAACATTTCTCATTGAGAACCTCCCAAAAACAAACTCAATCGCACCAGAGTTGTAACAGCAGCGGCCGCGAAGAAATCTGCCCGTTTCTGCAAAACGACTGGTTTCCTTCCGCTACAAAAAGAACTAACTAGAAAACTTCCTAAGCAGTAGCGGTTATTAAGGGAAGCGACAGACGGCTGCGGTCAATAGCGCCATTACGGATACGTGAGTAATATGGTAAGGGTAAGAAATTTCAAGGGAATGGGGGAGGGGTGCTGAGAAAAGCGCTTCATTGCAAAATAATTCACATCCAGTTTGTTGTGATGTGTTGATTTTGCATTTTTTTTTTCTTTACGGGCGGTGACCTAACACCGCCCGCCACACTCACTTGCGACGGCTTGCGGGGTATTATGTAGCAGTAGATGAAACCCGGCGTCGGCATCAGCCTACTCTTTGACGGAAGGTGCCAAGGGGTCCACAATTAACCGTTCCAAGAGACATCCACTCGAAGTCCTCCCCACATGGCCCTCAAGCATGGAGCGGGATACCAATGAAAAACCATGCCACCACCGAGATTCGAACCCAGGCGTTTGGGATGGGAAGCTAGTATACTACCCACCACATCTACCATATTCCCTACCAAAATTAGCTTTTTCTAATTAATTCTATATTTTGTGATAAGGTTACAAGCACACGACGCAGGATGATTACGACGTCAAAAAAAGTCCATTGAAAATCAATTAACACCTACTAAAATATTCAGCGTGACTACTAAATTTCTACCTCTTCTGTGAGTGTCAAATATGATCTTGGGGCGGTAAATTAAGTAAGCGGTATTAAACCAAATTAGTCGGGTGAATCAAATCATCAGTGATTGAAACTGTGCTACATTACAACCTCCGAAAATTATAACATTAAATGTACTGTATCAGCAAGTCAATATCATTCATCCTTCCACGAATAAAGCGACAAATATGAATCAGGCCTTTCTTATAACTTTAACGCCGACCCCGGTGGCGGCGGGGTAACGTCCTCGTCTGCCATTCCAAGGGTCGCGGGTTCGATTCCCGCCTGGGTGAGTTTTTCTCCACTTAGGGCTTGGGTGTTTGTAAATGTGATCATTGTTATCGTTGTTAATAGTTCGATGTAAAGGCCAGAATGCTCTGTTTTCGGACTTATACTGAATAAATAAATTAAATAAATAAAATAACCCCATTGCCACGGATAGCTTCAGACAAATTTTGCAATTAAATTCATTGCAAGAGTTAAAAAACAAATTTTGGAACACTTGGATACCTGTTTCTACCGACGCTCCCTTCTGACCTGCATTGGGTATTAATTGGACTGACATTCACCACACGTTAATCACATACCTTGATTCACGCTCCTATTACATGGCATACTTTTCTGATTTTATCCTTTATATTTCATTGTGCTATGGCCTCTTACTATTCCATAATATTTATTCTGATGATATTATAGTAAAAACTCGAAGCAATTCTTTCACCAGGCGGTAAAAATTTCCTTTAACAGAAAGCCTTGATCGAAACAAAAAGCGGTATTTTAAACAGCGAGATCATTCTTCTAAAAGCTCACCCTAAAAGGCATTCTTACAGTAGTTTTGAGAAATAAACGCAATGTGCCACACTTCACTTTGAAAAATCCTTAAATACTAATCAAACTAACATTTTTGGGCCAATGAAAAATCATACAATTGAAGAAATAACCAATAAAGTACTTAAATTTCCCAATTTCAATGGGCATATAAAGCAGTTTGCCGAAACGATCTAGTATCATCTCACAACCAAAAGAAATAGTAAATTGCCATCATTTAGTTTTATCAATACCACAGATTACGGGATTAATTAACCCATGCACATTAAGTTGATACACCGGAAACCCGTTTATTATTAGGTAATCTACCGATTAAGGTAGGTTTTTGGATGGAAACAGCTCCTAAATAAATATTTTGTGCTTCCTATCAAAATACAAAATCCAGTATCCTACTCTACATCAGGTCCCTCTTCATCTTTGAGTACTTTCTTCCTCCCTTCATCCCGTCCAACATCCTTATCCTGTTCCTTCCCTTTCCTCGTTTGCCTAACATTCTCCCCTCAATTACAGTCTTCAACATCCCGCTGCCGGTCAACACCCCCTTCAGCCACTTTTCCTGCCTCCATAGGATTTCTCCCAAAAAACCCCTCTCCTCGCCCACCATACCAAGTACTTCCTCATTTCTTTTCGCGAACGCGATGCACTAGATAAAATGTTTAGTGGAATATTGCAGATCCATTTGTCATTCAAAAGGCATACTCACAAATTACAGCCTGTTGACATAAACAGCATCACATTACAATGCAACAATTTCAAAGTGTAAAAATGATTCGCCCTGACCGGGATCCCGGTCAAGGCGAATGATTTTTACGCCCTGAAATGGTTGCATTGAAATGCATACCAGCGGATGACTCCGTTAAAAGTTACTGTTGCGGCATCTCCCGCAGTTTCTTGGAATTTAGTATTACATTAATTGACAAGAATTGTCTCAATGACTTTACCAAACTACGGAACCCGCGCAGCCACGTGGATAACAACAGAGGAACAAGAGATCCTCGGCGGGAATACTACTGTAACTCTTCTCGTGACGCAAACACCCTTTGGTGACAATTGCAATGCGGCAGAATTTTTTTTCTCCACTTAGGTGACTCGAGGAATGGGAGAGGGTGAGTCGGCACGCCATGAGGACGCGTGCCATTGCATTGCGGGAAAAAAACCACGCACTCGCATGCTAAACTGATGTACTCGCCTGGCGTTGCACAAGGAAAAAAACCGACCACCCACATACGAATGCGCATATCTCTCGCACGCGATTTTCCACTGAAGCTTAGTTCGCACCCACGGGACTAGCCACCCAAATCCAATCAAGACTAGGGTGAAGTAGTAAAGTTACAGGTACCTGTACATGACTTAACGTTGACACAGAGGGATATGGTTAAGCTCCGTACTTCAGTGGTAGGCGAGACCACAGCGAGAAATTACTGGAAACCAACTGCTAAACAGACCGAAAGGAGGAGGCTCGTTTAAGTAATAACTTTTTTCAAGTAACTGAAGCGGTCATTATGATTAATTTTTTTTCTGACATTTCATTTCCGCCCGAGGAACATTTTTATCTCATAATTAATGAATGATTCCCAAAGCCTAACGAATCATATAACGTATAAAACATAATTTCAAATTTTACTTTTTATTTAATTATTATTATATAATAATTATTTTAATTAATTATTAGTTGATTCACACCGCGCGAATTTTGAAAATATAAAAAACTTTTGCTTGAACCGAACGTATATAAAAATTGAATTTGATCATGGACACCGATCATATGTATCACAATTATGATCAATTAAAGTAGCTCTTATCACTTTTCATCGAAAATATAAATAATAAAAACGGAATAAATGTTTCCGCCGTAAGGTTAATTTGATTAGAATTTTCTTTTTAAACTTAGCTTTGCTCTCAATGCTAATCGGGTGATGTAGCATTTTTTCCTCCTGCACACACATCAGCAGAGTACGGGAATATGCATGGTTTGTAAAAAAAAAAAGTTCCGGGAGAGTTTCGAAAGAGATTTTTTTTCCAGATATTTGCTACATTGCCTATAAATTCTTCAAAGTACATCCCTTGAGCGTCGACCCAATTTTGCCAACGGCCTTTCCACGACTAGACGGCTCCCTGGTAGGCGGCTTCCGGAAGGTCCTTAAGGGTACGCGTGCAAGTTTCTTTGATGGCACTTCGGGTCCTATGGTGGTGTCCTTTGAGGGAGGGTTTCACTTTTGAAAATAGGAAAGTCTGCTGGAGCCAAGTCGGGATTGCAAGGGGGTTGAGGAATCGTCGCGATGCCTTTGTAAAAGGTCTTCGCAAGGAGACACTCGACTCTGCTTTAGATCGTCCGTCAAAACCTGCGGGACGAGTGTAGCGCAAATCTTTGAAAACGCCAAATCTTCAGTGATAATGGCGTGCACTGTCATCTTATCAATGTCAATGCGATCTGCGATCATGCGCACATTTAACAGACGGTCTGAATTAAGCACTTCAAGTACACTCCAGAAAAAAATGGTTACCTATACTTTGTAATAGGTACCTATACAAACCTTCTATCTTCCAAATTTCACCGAGAAATATTAGCATTCAAAACTCGAGCCACTCACCTTAAAATAAATGTGAAATTTTGCCCACTTTATTACTTAACCCATACTTAAATTATAAATAAGTTGACGGTGGAATACTATCGTTGTTACCCTACACAGCGCGGCATAAAGTGGCCCGTTTCATCAAAAATCCCCTTGAATGAATGCCGCTTTATTAAGGGAAACCCTGGGCTTGGGAGATAATGGAAGAACGATAATTAAGTGCACGATTTGAACTAGTTTATGAGTACAATAAAATTGCTTAAACAATAGTTTAAAACTCGCAATGAATTAACACCCAGGCGAGACCGCAATGAGAAGTTAAGGGTAACTGCCTGCCGAACAAACCCTCATAAGAAATGGTTTTCCCCTAGCGTACCCCGGATTACAGATCACCACAACATGCGAGCAAGAAATAGAACACAACGCACGACGATTCAAAATCCCCGCACATAAAATGATCCCACACTCTAGCTAATAATCACCAATTACCCTAGCAGCTGGTGAACTAACGCCGCTGCCCTCGTCGAGGTTTTTCAGGGTGGGGTGGAAACAAAGATTGCTAATAGTCACACCAATCGCCCGTTAGTTTAGATAGAGAGCGAAATTTTGAAGACCAATAATGACTGTCTCGTTACCCTTCGTGTTAATAACGATAACGCGAGCATAATGAAGACCCAGAATATCCACACACCACGATCGGCCCAGTCTGCCCGAATCATGGAGGGAATTCCGCAAAAAAAATAAATAAACGTTCTGAAGGAGCTCAAGTAAAACGCCATCGTATTCTGCAGGGGAACTCGACGCTTTCTATTTTTTCACTATCCTCAAAGAATGGAGAATAGGGGGAGGGGGGTGGGCATTTATGAATTTTTTTTGCCATTCCTTTTTCTCTCTCCTTCCAGATGCCCGAGCGAGGATTGGTTAGGAGGTCGCGGATAAGGAGCAGCCAGATGGCTTCCTCGGATAATTGGAAGGAAGATCTTTCCTCTTTTTTTTCAACCCGTCAGGAGAGAGGCGAATATTTTTTTCCCCCGTGCTCCACATTGACTCCTCTTTTCTGCCCGCTAATGATTGCCTTAACCCTAAGCGCCGAGTGCTATTAATGGCCGGGATGGGGAAATTAGCGCAAATCCGACCGCAATCGTCGTAACTTCTCTCTGGCGATGGCCTCCGGTGTATTTGGGAGGGGGGGGGGACAGAGGCTAGGGGGAGAGAAGGGAATCAGCGCATACACTCCGGGTATCCACTCATTTTATACGGATTCCCTTTCACGACTTTTCCCGATTATCCTGACGAACATCCCCATACTTTCTCTCAAGGGTTTGAAAACTGATCATTAATGATAGTCAAGTTTTGTTCATTCAGGTTTTGGATGGAAACAGACTAACCATCGCTACATTTCTAAGTCTCGCTTGGTCAGACAAAAAACCCGCACGCTGCACTACAATAATCTCTTCTTTGATTCCTCACACATTCTAACTTCCATTTATTCCGTCCAATCATCCTTACGCCTATTCTTTTCCTAACGCCAAGTCCCTTGCCTAATATTCTCCACTCTATGAAAATCTTCAACACTCCCATCACCATCATCAAATTGCGCTAAATTCACCTTTTATACTGCTTTTTGATCTCCCCAAATAAAACCCTCCCCCCCAACAATGCCCAGTACTTGGTTTGTTTCCCTTTCCGTCTATTTTTCCCTTTTCATTCCTCCACGCCCACATCTCAAAATCCTCCAATCCGCGCTTACCACCTTGCGTCGAAGACGCGAAGTTTCTGCGACGTGCAAAACCACGCCCCGTATCAAATTTTTCACACATCTTTTCAAAACCTTATTGATGGGCCTAGCCAATATTATTTCCTTCCTCTTGGCAAAAGAATATCGCACATCTTTTCGGGGATCATTCCTCATCGCATCGCAAGCTAAAAGCATTACTGAAACCGGTCGGAATATATGTAGTTTCAGTATTAGCCAACTCCCGCACGTCTGATGGCCTAAAGCGAACATTAATTGATATCACTACTGAAAGGAACGTCGCTCTCATCGATATCTCCCGATTCCCGAATTATGTTCCCAATGTGCACATCAAATTCCCAACTTACTAAAATATAAATTCGGCCCTTTTCCCCCATTACTTTCAATGCTTTGAAGAACTGAGTCATTCCCGACTTTTCCTTGATTTTCCCGAGTGACCGGACGGGTATGACAATACTCTGCCTCTGCATCAACAAAATACATCGCAAGCCACTACAAGGCTGTACGGCGGAGGACGTTAGGGTGCCAGGCTTTTGTGTGTGAATATTCACTCACACGGAAACAATTGCCCACAAACACTCCCTCCAATGAAAAATTCTGATCTCTTTCATACGGTCTCAACTACCATTTATTTAATCAGAGTTGAGTGGTCGAGTGATCCGACCGTCTCCGACTTCTCCCAGCGAAGCAACCTCTGAGTCGTACTGTTCAACCCAGCATATCCCGAAAACTCAAGATCTATCCTCCCTCTACCCCTCACCATCTTCCCCGGGGATCTTTTTGCTCTTAACCGATTTCATTTATTTTGTCGGAGCCGGAGACAAACCAAAATGTACTCTCCTGCGTGGAGAATTGTTTATTCCAACGGCCCTGGTAAATACGAACCTACCAAGCCGTCACGCGCGACGCCGGGAGGCAGGGAGGGAGGGCGGGGCCTTCCAGTGTCCAAACAAGACCCGACGGTACCGGAAGAGAGAGAGAGGAAAACACTTTCGCCTGCAAAATTCTTCGCGTCCGCATGTGACCTTGTGCTTTAAGAGAGTTTGGTGGCTGCCATGAATAACACGACATTCAACCACCCTTTGTAGATATACTCAGTCACGAAAAAAACATTAAAACATTGCAAGTTAAATATACAAGTCACCGTCAAGACCCTGTGTCAACTTCAGGTTGCCACATTTGCAGGAACCCGGGACAAGTCAATAAACTATGGATTCATGTCATGAAATCCGCATGGGTGTTTTAAAATTTTAGTACCCTACAAGCCACGGCTAGGGTGTGTGGCAAGGAGTGAATACACACCTGAATAAAGTTGACCCAAATATGACCCTACCGCGGTCAGGCAATGTTATTTTGATCACTTATCGTTCGTGGAAAAAATTACATCTTAAATCCATCTGTTCCGCATTTAATCTCTTTAATTTTACTGATATGATCTCGCCTACCGTTGTACGATGGGGGCAATCATATTTTCAATATATGCTATTTTTCGACATTACTGCTAAAGAGACTTCTCTCCATTTTATGCAAGAGGCGACGTTGTTTTCTTCCTCATCCGAACGCAGTCCAGCATTCTGTTGTACATTAAAACTAACCACGTATTTAGGATTTATTTAATCTACATGTAGAAGAATTCCAAAGACCCGCCTCAAGGGCGCATGGCAGGTGGTGCTCAGTTACCTCCATTACAATATAGACGGAGAATTTCGTACAGGATATAGCATAAATTCTTAAGCGTATCTCTCCCATTGTTGCGATCTTGAGTTGAACGAGGAGAAAAATAATACTAGAATCAATTCACTTAAAAGTATATCGCTCAAATATTTTTCATAATTGCTCGGCATGCCGATCAAATTTGGGATACGAAATATTTTCACGAAGACGAGAATAAAAACGCAAGATACCTTAGTAAAACGTTTTATCTAACGTTGAGACTTAAACCCCTATAGCAGCCTTAAAATTGAAATCTCCCTGGGCGAGACCAAAGTCACATTGTACATGTTGTGTGACCCTTCTTTCTATTGTCAGTTTTTCACGAAATGGGCACCTATTCTTCTTTCGTTCGGTCCTCGTATCAATATTCCTTGAGATGAGACCGTCGCAAATCCCCGCAGCACATTCTATGTTGCATCTAATGACAAACATTGCGAACCCTTCCATCACTTTTTCACCAGTAAATAGATGGTAAATAAGGAGATTGCTGGGACATTCTGCTACGTTTTGACTGGACCCTAATGTATAATAAAATCACGTTCCCATGGAAGTATTCCTCCTGGAAAACATACAAGTCTACGACAAATACTCTTACAGATGGAATACTGCAAGACAGCACTTCCAAGGAAGCTCGAGGAAGGAATTTAAGACGCAATTATGAAGGATGCGAACACTTGGTCGGATTCAAGGTTAAGGTAGGGAGAAATTGTTCCCACCCATCCCCCTATGAATTCCAGAATGCAAAAAAATAAACTTAAGACGCATCCCCTTCCTCATTGTGGCGTTGAATTTATATAATAAAACATGGACGAACAGCACTCATTCCCCAATATTTCCATTCCGCAAAAAAATAACGATGAAAATTCGATTAGCAGGATAGGCAACCATATATCCCTATATTAATGAAGTGGATATTCCTCTCTTTTCGTTCATATTTCCCCAACATCTTACCCAGATAATTGTCACGGCGGTATGTCGCTAAGGAGGTCACCAGCCGCTACAGCTATTAATGATTTTTTTGTTTTTGGCACCAATTTGGTGTTATTTTACTTTTACGAACCACTGACTTCACTACTGCTGCTACGAATTATTTGAATATTAGGAAAGGTTTCCTCATATTTCATGAAAAATTCATTCCACCTGATACGAATTCGAACCCCTCGGAAGGTTGAAAGTCTCCAAATTCCTAGTTAGGGATTTTGGGCAATTACACGGCCACTGCTGACAGTTAAACAGTTGACCAATTAGATAACGAACTTGGGGGCTGATTTGAATTATTTCTATCATATAATATACAATTATTAACATTGATTTCAGCATAAAAATATCCAACCGTTACCGGCACACATTTCTCAGATGCACACCAGGCGATTCGAAGGTCGATACTCATTTGCCTCATTTGAATGTTTTCCCGCGCTGGGATCATTCCCCATTTCCGAAAGCCCTAAGTTACGACACGAGAATTCAGCCATCATCCAACTTAATTTCGCATGCATTCTCCCAGAATAATCGTCGCGTAATTTATTTTCATGGGTCGTCCGGCCGCATCAAATATGAAAATCACTACGGCCACGTCGGAAATTTTGCTCGCTATATTCCGTTTCCAAGTAAATGGCAATGGATTGGGTACTCGATGAGGGTAGGTTATACTACAAAGATAAGATAAGGGAGATAGACTCCAGGGCAGATAGTCCTCCCTTGTGCAGGGTGGAGTGCAGGTGAATGTAGATAAAGTCCATTGTATTATTGAATTGTCCGTCCGGAATGTGTAGAGTACTAACCGGTAATAGGTATCTGGATTGCATGCGCGCCTGCCCTCTTTCAATGCTTTTTTTTTCTTTTCCTATTTGTTTAGGCATATGAAAAGCTGCTAATCATGTAATAATCGTAATGTGTGAAGGCATGTTGCATGAATGGTGCTCGGTTGCCCCCTTCCCACACGGTTTTTGTTGGATCGCGGGGTGCCATGTGCATGAGGAAATAGATGGAATGCATGTAGAATGGCTGGAGACCTACCACCCCCTGCCACACGTCCTTGCATCAAACATACAGCTTGCGGGGTATTGCGAACATGTAGATGAGCGTTTTAACTTTTGCAAGGCATCATTTTGGCACTTCTACTGGATTGCTACTCTAGATGAAGTAATCTAGGAAAGTAAAAATCATTTACTTGCCTCTCCTTAGACACATACACACGCACACATACATTTCAACTCTTACAATATTCACCTGTCAAACGGGCTAAATTCTTCTTTCAGATACAAATTAACATTTAATGAACGTGGGTGACTTTAAAACATAACTTCAAAAAAGAAGCATCTGTTAACCCCGTAAGACGGGACACGGAGGGTAGGGGAGTGGGGGGTGGAAGGGGGAAAGGCTCTCGCGCTCGGGAAGCCAAAAAAACACGGGTCGGCCCCGCACGCCTTGAAAACCGTGGAGGACGGGGATGAAAAAAACAGCTGACGCCGTGATTCAACCGCAAGACTCCAATCTAAAGCCGGCATCCAATAATATTGGGACTCGGCGCCTGATTGCTCGGGAAATGTGGAACGTGGAAATATTTGCGTGGCGGCTGATAGCACTGGAGGCAGGCCTTGGTAGCAGCTAATCCGCGCGACCTGATTCCCCTTATTTTTCCCGCGAGACGGGTTTACACAATACCAACTGGAAGCGGGTCTCGTTACTCCAACCCGCTATCGCAAACTGCCTTCGGACAATGCAGTGGGAAGTGCATCAGAACATTTACTCGATCGCAATTTCAATATTTCCCAATCGCCTTATTTCGTTCAATTCCCTTCCGAATCGGCTTAAATGATGACTGAAATCACTACGCCAGAGGGAACGGTAGGAATTTTTGCTTCCTTCCGTGGACGTGATGTTACTTTTTATTATTATTATTAGGTAATCTACCGGTTGAGGTAGGTTTTTGGATAGACGTAATTACTAATTAAATAATTTGTGGCCCCTATGAAAACACAACATCCTACTCTACATCAGGTCCCTCTTCAGCTCCGAGTACTTTACTCCTCCCTTCATCCCGTCCAACATCCCTATCCTGTTCCTTCCCTTTCCTCGTTTGCCTAACATCCTCCCCTCTATTACAGTCTTCAACATCCCGCTGCCGGTCAAAACCCCTTTCATCCACTTTTCCTGCCTCCATAGGATTGCTCCCAGCAAACCCCTCTCTTCGCCCACCATACCAAGTACTTCCTCATTTGTTTTCTTCTCTGTCCATTTCACCTCCATTCTTCTCCACACCCACATTTCAAAAGCATCCAGTCTACGTCTATCCTCCTGCTTCAATTACTACGTTTCCGCGCCGTACATAGCTACGCGATGTCACTTTAATGGGTGAAATATAATTTGCGCCTGGGATTAAAGGGGTTTACCTTTGTTGGCGATTAAGCAAATGGAATAAATCCCATGCTTATAAAATGAAAATAAAACGGATGGTACGCATTACTCTACAATTGCACTAGTTACACCCTGAGTAAATCCGACCGGCTATTGGCGGATCAACGTGTGCATTAAACCTAAAGAGCGGCGTGTAGCATAAATTACCTTTTACGTGTTGACGGAATAAACTAAAATAGTACTAGTGAAAACATGATTTTTTCAAATACTATCATTAAACTGCCGCAGGAAACTAAACCAGCACGAATGACGCAGATGGGGATAGCTTAGACCCAGGCGTACACGAGGACGAAATAAACTAGTTTGGCTAATTTGTAACAGCAAGTAGTAACAAACGTTTGATCGATGTTAAAACCATAATAATTCAGGAAAAACAAAGTTTAAAAAAAACGAACAACTACCTCTTCATACAATCCTGGAAGAGGTATGTAAAAACATTAATAAAAAGAGTTCAATCTTATGATCGCGAGCGCTGGGGAGTCAACAAAAATATAAAATACTCACTTATTTGGACAAAAAAACAAAACCCAGCTGAAACCAAAGAAAGTTAAACAAACTTGTAACGAAAAAGTAAGGGGAAGCAAAGCCCTATTGGATGCAATTGAAAAGAGGAAGACAACGCTTATTGGCCGTAATATAAAACGCAATGAGTTGATAAGCAACATTTACGAAGGTAAAAGAACTCAAGGTTGACCAAGATTTCCCATTCTTTGGGCCGTTACGCGCCGGATGAATAGCGTATTATTTCATTAAATGGAGTTAGCGAGAGATGAGAAAAACGTTTTGAAAGGCAGCAGCGTGGTAATGCCTTTAGATGATGGCCGAAAAAATAACGACTGATGAGAGAATACCGTATAAGCTTAATGCTCAACATTATTTTTATATCTGTTAACGCAGTAAAATGTGCGAGGCCACAGGCCAATCACACTGGGCACAATCTTGCAAAACGTAAGGCGCAAAAGCTGAATAAGCAGATACGTACGCACTGGGGGGGCGAAATCAGGCTTACGATTTACCAGTTATCCTTTAAAGTTAGCTGAGAAGGCTAAAGTTGGGCTAACGATCGTGATTTAAAGATAGTGATAAGGAAAAAATGACGGAACCGTGAGGACAATATTGTCAGTTTTTTTATCTCAAGGACTGGCAGTGACGATTTGAGATAAAACGAGTTCGTTTCGATCGTCCAGTGCCAACTGACGATTCCCGTCTGTTTTCTTGGATCTCAGCAAGTTTTGAGGGGGCGACTAAGCTTATCGTCGCGAACGGTTGTGAATATTCATGCTTAATGAGGTGAGGAGGGGATAAAATTCTGAGAAAATGCATTCGGTCCGCAAGATCGAATGCCATTCCATTAGTACTTAGGGAATAGAAAGTATTCTAACAAGAGAGTTAGCTTATTCTTTCACGTTCCAGTATATAGAGCGTCACAATTATGACCGTAAAAGAGTGAAGGTGATAAACTGCCACTGCGTCATTAACTTGTCGACCATGCCATCATCGATGGTGAGCAAAGAAAACAAATACTTTTACCGAAGTTTTGGTGTCATGTTTGTGCCATCATATGCCGAAAATACCACAGATACGAAATCAGAAGTGGACATAATCTACAAAACCTCTGATAGAGGCCAAATCGCGGAACTTCACTGCGAGTTCGCCGGCAGCTTTCTATCTAAGGACTTGATCTTCCGTCAACATGGTTAGGATCATAAATCACAATTTGGGGCGCCATAAATAATCTCACTGGTTAAGGGTTGAGAAGGAAATTGGCACCGAATCATTAAACAGGGAAGAGGGGGAGAATATTGAAGATTCCATTTTGTATTACAAGACCCGAGATTGCAGAAATAGTTTAGCATGTTTTAATTTCCACTATTTCACGGAAAATTTGTCTCCAGAAGAATGAATGGGTGTAATTGCTAGTCCACTGAGGTTAACCGATACACTAATTTCGAGCAAAAGACGCAATAGACCTATAGTTTGACTCTTTCAGATTAAGGTGTGTACATACGTCTTACTATAACTGCGATAAAAATACGCAGTCACCAGAAAAACACTGTGGAACGCGCTACGGATTACATTGACAGTTCGTATTGAATATTTATGATGAATAATTATGTCCAAAAAATGGGGAAAAAATAGTACATCATTCAAACAATAAGTCAGAGATTACTTACAGGGTTCGTCCGGAAAATAAGTGTACTGATTTTTTCCCGCCGCTCTAGGCGCGCCCAGCACCGCTCTGACGGGCTGCGATTGGAGGGGGGTATGTTGGCAAGCGACGCTGAAAAAGGCAGTCGGCTCTGAGCTGTGGTGTAGTGAGGAGCTCTGTTAACGCGAACCTCCACGCTCGACCCACGTCACGGAACGCGATGCCGAAGTTTTTGGAGCAGCGCTATTCCATCAAATTTGCGGTAAAGCTTGGGAAATCGTCTACCGAAACTGTCGGTATGATTAACCAGGCTTACGGGGAGTCAGCCATGTCCAGAAACATGATCTTTCGGTGGCACAAGATGTTCGTGGACGGCAGAGAAGAGGTCGACGACGAACCACGGCCTGGACGCCCATCAACGACACTCACCGACGAAAATGTGCGAAAAGTTCGCGATGTACTGAACTCTGTTCGTCGTCTTAGTGTTCGGATGATAGCAGAGCAGTGTAATGTGCCAAAAACAATAGTGCACGAGATTATTAGGCACCAATTACAGATGCGAAAAATTTGTGCAAAGTTGGTGCCGAAAGTGCTCAGTGATGATCAAAGACTCAATCGTTTGGAAATCGCGACACAACTTGCGGATCACTGCAAAAATGATTCACATTTTTTAGAGAACGTTGTTTCGGGTGACGAGACGTGGATCTTGGAGTACGACCCGGAGTCGAAGAGACAAAGTGCGGAGTGGCACACCCCATCATCACCCCGTCAAAAGAAAGCTCGCATGAGCAAATCTCGGATCAAGGCGATGCTCATTGTCTTTTTTGACAAAAGGGGAGTCGTCCATTACGAATTTGTACCTGAAAGACAAACTGTAAATGCTGCATTTTACGTCCAAGTGCTCGACAGGCTTCGAAAACGAGTCGCCCGCGTCCGGCCAGCGATCAAAAACATCTGGCGGCTGCATCACGACAATGCGCCGTCTCACACCGCGCTTGTCGTGTCGGACTTCTTGGCCAAGCACGGCGTGGCAACACTGCCGCACCCGCCCTACAGCCCGGACTTGGCACCACCGGACTTCTTTCTGTTCCCGAAGATAAAGAGGAGTTTGAAAGGAACGCGATACGGGACTTTGGACGCCGTCAAAGAGGCCGTGACGACGTGTCTTCGAGAGGTTCCCGATGATGCCTTCGCGGGAGCGTTCCAGGAATGGGAACACCGCTGGAACAAGTGTATCGACTCACAAGGGTCCTATTTTGAGGAATATTAGCTTAAGATATGTAAAAGTGTAATAAATTTTTTTTCCTGAGCTCAGTACACTTATTTTCCGGACGAACCCTGTATATGCCATTTCATTCAAACAATTCTACCGAATAAGGTATGCTTTGGAGGGGTCCTGAAGAGCATCATCTATAAGTACGCATCACGAGAACTTCCTTCTGTTTCCCCTACATTATTTCCCTTTGCCTTCATGCTGCCAAAAAAACCTATTCTCGTCCTTCGGAACCCATTAGCTTCAAACATGTCCTCCAGCCACTTTTTCTGCCTGTTCCCAATTTCCCATAGCAACATCTTCTCGTCAACGACCACATTTAAATACTTCGTTTGTCTTCCCCTACGTAGGATTTAATTTCCTTCATTCTTCACCGCAATCACATTTCAAAATCCTCCCATATATGCCCATCCTCTTGTCCCCGAGACAAGGTTTCGCATCCATAAAACGCTACGCTCCACATTAAATTTTTTACCAGCCTTTCCTTCGTGTCTTTACTCAGTCGACCTGTCATCATTTCTCTTCTTCTTGTGAATGCCTCTTTCGCTAATGCATGTCTTCCCCAAATGTCCCCATTACAACGCCCCTTTCCTCTAAAATACGGCCAAAATACACGAAATGTTCTATTTTATTTTCTCCTGCTAACATCTTAGTCACACGTGAAACTGTAAAAGAGATGAGATTTTTCTGGTCGAATCCGTACGCCTTCCCGATGTTTTCCTTCTTTTGGGACTTGACATAATCGCGCGACAGAAAAACGCCTACCCCAGCACGAGGCGAGTATACGACGCTCCCTTGCATGCTGCATACATTTTTCCCCTCTCAAGTAGTACCTCAAAGGGAGCTGCCCCCGCCGTGGAGAAGTTTCCTCCGCTGATGGGCCGAGAAAGAACTTGACGACAGAGACCAAGAAGGGCAGATGATGCTGACGACAGCGGGAAGACTACCGGTTGCCAAGCACGCACCTCCTCCCCACACAATGTACCCTTTCATCAGAAGGGATCACACTGAAACGCCCACTCGGGGGGTAATAATTCAGCCGCTGGGACGAATCCATCGTAAAAGATAAGGTGCATTTCTATACGTCCGCAAATGACAGCTTGAGTGAATCTCAAAGCATACGCATATAAACATTCGACTTTCGTCGGACAATATTTCTTGAAACAATTCATAAAAGAAGCCCAACATTACTGCATGCTGGATGACGAAAGATTATAGCAATATGTCAACGCTATAGATGACCTCAGCGAACTTCTTCGCCCGCGCCAAATCTAAGGCGCATCTCATTTACTACCCCTAGGCTCTCGCCCGATGCGTTTTTGACACGCAAATATTATTTTTCTTTTACGTTTCTGTGAATGCTCCATGCCTGATATAGAATCACCCACTGCCACACACCCTAGCGGTGGCTTGCAGGGCACCATGTAAAAATAGAAATTAAATTATTATTGACGCACTTTCGGCGCAGAATTAAACTTTCCAATAAAAAAATACAAACACGGTTTTGGCTCAAATATTTTGCATTTATTGTAATTTTTTCATTAATTTAGTCGCAAGGATCAATCTGGCAATAGCACACTAATTGACCAACTAAAATTATTAGGTTTTGGGATTCCAATAATCTCCTCATGTAAAGCAAAATTTATGATAGCCTATTGGAAATTATTAGCAGTAAGAATGATGTTAACATATTAAATTTCAGATTCAGGAGTACCGGCGAAGACTCGTACGAACTAGATCCTTAACTCACCTGTAAACGCATAATATAACTTGTTGAATGAGTGTGTGTAGGTGCGTTTATATATTTGTACCATATTTAGTTACCATATAAAATATAACTTACAAACCATAAAAATTATGATCAACCCGAAGGTTTGTCTGGTAGATGATAGCAGAGTTCACCCAGTGCTAAGCCCGACGGTGTGTGAAATTCACACATCAGTGCAAGGGGGGGGGGGTAGATCCTTTCCCTGTGCCGCCTACGATTTCCCAGGAAGACCTGGTACCCAAAAAATCACACAGCTCGGGTGAATCTGAGGGTGCCCGGGAATCGAACCTGGGTCCTCCGTTGGACTACCCCATTAAAGATTTAGTAACTAAAAATAAAAAAAAACTGTTGTTGAGGCGGTATGCTTGATATTGAATCACACCCTAGCTGCGACATCCAGAGTGCCAAAGGAAATTTCGATTCAATTCATATTAGCAGGGGTATTCATGCTGACGAAGTAACCACGGAGTAAGAGAATCCACTCATCATGATGAGAACCCATCTTCGTGGCCATGCATCCATATTATTTGTCAGAGAACGTAAGCGAGACTGCCAACACTATTGCTCACAACTTGATCAAAACGAATAATTTTCATGGCAGTCGGTCTAAATTTGTGACACTTAATTAGGATTATTATTATTACGTAATCTACCGGTTAAGGTTGGTTTTGCAAGGACACAACTACCAAATAAATATCTCCAAAAAAAACACAATCCAGCATCCAACTCTACAACAAGTCCCTCTTCATCACTGTGTACTTCCTTCTTCCCTTCATACCATTCAACATCCCCTATCCTCTTCCTGCCCTTTCCTCGTTTACCAACATTCTCCCCTCTATTACAGCCTTCAGCATCCCACTGCTGGTCAATACCCCCTTCAGCCACTTTTCCTGCCTCCATAGGATTTCTCCCAACAAAACCCTCTCTTCGCCCACCATACCAAGTACTTCCTCGTTTGTTTTCTTCTCTGTCCATTTCACCTTTTCCATTCTTCTCCTCACCCACATTTCAAAATCCTCCGATCTACTTCTGTCATCCTGCCTCAGTCAACACGTTTCCGCGCCGCACATAACTACGCTCCATATTAAAGTTTTCACGAGTATTTTCTTAAAATATTTACTCAACGTCCCTGTCATCAACTCCCTACTCCTTGTGAAAGCCTATAATAAAACAGTACATAAATATTCCACTATATTATCACACTGATGGTAGTTCCGATGTTTTTACAATGCAATTTTCAAGTTACATAACGGACTCAAATCCACAGGATATGTACCAACACTAAAATGTGTCAACAGAAAGGTAGTGAGAAGAAGAGCGAGAGATGGGAGCATGGAGACACAAGGAAAGTAATTGCAGTTGCGATCCGCATTTAGCCGTAAGGTACACCTAAATGCTGCTTCAAAAGACACACGTACACGCACGACGCATATCCCCGAGCATAATTGTGCAGAAAATTGTTTGCTTTTTCTTACGAACTAATATACCACCTAGGTATATTTTAATCTCATTCAAAGAATATAATGCAAAGGTCAGACTCCTCTAAAGGCTACTTAAAATTACAATCAACATCAAGCACATTATTATGCATGGAATTAATCATGTACCTGTTTATAACCGGAAGTTATTATTTTTATATGAACCACGAATGGATGAGACGTGGGAAATGAAAGGCTGGTAGCAGTTTGCTTCAGCATAAAATAAAAGATCTCGCGCTAAACAACTAAACTGGACTTTTTCATGCAAAGAATGATAACGGGAACGGAAAATTATTTTGGGAATTGGGGGAGAAGCCTTAAGATATTAAACCATATATACAAATCAAATTCTAAAGTTTTCTACGTCCCTCTTACCTCCGTTCCTCCATAGAATAACATAGTAAGAATTCAATCGCTGATGTGCACCCTAGCTAGTCGCTTGCGAAGTGGCGCTACGGCCCTATGAAGTCCATGGCATCTCATACACTCTGTAGCGAAACTTTGAGCAGGTTTACATTAAGGTCGTAATTTGCACTGAGTTCCACCGTCATTTCACTACGCCCTCGGCTTAAACTTCCCGTGATGCCCGCGGAAACATTCAACAAGCGAACACCTGAGTATAATAAAGCGACTGATAAAAGTTCATTCCATTCAAACTCAACCGAATCACGGACTAACTTTTCATGCAGCTCAACGTCAAAGTTTGAAGTTAGAATGAAACCAAAACGTCGTCTTAGGGGGTTAGGAAAATGAAATATCAGCTTTTTGACATTTTTTTATCCGGCCATTAGCTTGTTAAACAGCCGGAGAGGAAGGGTTTATTCAGCAATTTTATTTATTTGTTGTAGTACCCTGCAAGCCACCGCTAGGGTGCGTGGCATTATTCACACACCAGACTAATTTTGACCCGAATATGATCCTACCACGATCAACACAATGTTATTCTGATCCCTTATCGTTCGAGGAAAAAATGACGTCTTAAATCTATCTGTTCTACACTTAATCTCACTAATTTTACAGACATGATCTCTCCTACCATTATACGACAAAAAGAAAATACGGTTTCAGAGTATTTATTTACAGATGTGACGAGTACCTTTTTTCAAACTTAAAATGACAAATTCAAGCCACTGCATTCCACAAGTTTACGTGCACTCAAAATATAAAATAGTAATACCGGATTTCCTGGCATTGAACACTTATATGAGCACATGAATATAATAACAAAATACATAACCTTCACTATCCTGCGTTCGAATTAAAGCTTGTAGAGTATTAATTTAACTCCTTGTCCGTCACGCACAATTGTTCCTCGGGCAAACCAAGGCCGTTCCCGAGGTTATCGAAGGACGTCCGTCAGAAATCTCCGGGAAGCAAGATTCCCAAATTCCGGTTTGTGAATTGCTATCAGTGCAGGGCGTTCGAATTCTCAAGTGCTATTTCGTAACTGTAAATCACAGATCACGCGGAAAAAAATTTGGCACTAAATGCGCAGGATTGCCAGCGATGTAAGAAGTTAAGCAGACCACGAGAAGAGATAACTTTCAATCGGAAGTAGAAATTGACTACGGAAAACTATGCCCTGCGAATTGCGGGAAATGATTCGTAGGCACCGGATTTCATAAACCTCACTGGGTAAGGCTTCACGTCACGGAAATTTTGAACGTCTATATTCCAAATGAAAGAGATACGTACCTTTCACAGAATTTTAATTTAAAGTTAAATTCTGTGGAAAAGGACGTCTCTCGGTCACTTTAAATATGGACTAGGTTTCATATTCTGAAACTGTGAAATGCGGACTATACTAGCTACCAATTAAAAGACGAAGAACCCATATAAATGCGGTCCTACAGTACAACGACGAAAACTGAATGCGCACAACCAGTGGCAAATGGAGCCCTCATAAGTATGGATGACTGTGTAAGACTCTGATAAGAAGTATAACTAAAAAAATTGACCGTTGTGCACGGGAGTTCAAATACTGTTTTGGAAGGAATAAAAGGTGAGAACTAGTGAGGGGATTCAAGGAAGAATAACAAGCAGCACTTCAGGAAAGGCTTCAGAGCCAAGAAATACGTATAAATGAATGAAATAAATGGCTGGGAGCGGGATACACACGTATGCATTTAAGTGCTATCACAGCCATTCCTTAGCTTAATAATGTACATTGAAGAAAATGACGAAACGCTAAGCCTTTGCTAATACAACAAGAAATTAGTGTAAGGATAATTTTAGGGTTTGAGGCTAGATTTCCCATTGTCCTTCTTTCCAACATATTTCACAACAGGAAAGGTTTCATAAATTCACGCTGAAACATTATTAAACGATAACGTTTAAAAGTGCCTTGTAATGGTTACCAGTTGCGTCTTGGCTCCATTAACATCAAGGAAAAAGCAGGAGTGCAGATAAATACAACCTCGCATGGTTTGTAGCATATACCCATTACGGACGCAACCTTACTTTAACAAAATTAACCTACGCTTCGGCATTACCAAAACCGGAGAGCAAGTTAATGCCCAAGTGTGTAGATAAGAACGTAATAATAAAATGGAAGGAAAGGAAAACGAATGATTAAGTTCTAGGTAGAGGGGGAAATACGGCTGTTGGGAGAAAATCGAATAAGGAAGGAAGAGCGTATGCAAGAGATGCCAAAGACAATACCAAAGACGGTAACACGAGTAGTTATTGCAATATGTAGTATGGAGTTCTAGACTATTTTGTGTCAACGCAGTTAGGGCTTCCGAGCAGAATGGTGTGTGGTAACCTACGTCCATTGAAAACATATCTTAATCCGGAAAGACTAGTATAAAAAATTACACGTCTGATTAGTGGCATGTCACTTCTACATTCACAACCTTATATAAAGGAAATGCAACGGAGCTCCACCAGGAATCCTCACGTCCGCCACTTCGTTGCAGTTACACCCAACTTCTTCTCGCTCCTCCCGTCGCTCGCTTCGAATGCGAACGGTGGCGAACACTCGACACCATTCAAGCTCTCCTCTGGCAAGTTTGTTTTTTTTATAATTGATGCCTACTCGTCAGTAAAGAAGTCGCCCAAGGCTTCACAGGAAATGCAGCGCGGGGGAGAGAGAGAGATAGGGAGGTCGATGGAATGCCTGATGGGGTGGATGGGTGGTGTTGCAACCGGTGATGGAGATGGCGGAGGATATGAAGGAGGGACGGCGCCGGGGCCCGGCATGGGAACTAGGAAGCCCAAAGGAGAGCGGGGGCGGAGTGATGTGGGCGGGGGGGGGGGGGCCATGTAAAACAAATCTCCGCGATTCCGCCGATTCCATTGTTGGTGCGAAAGATACCTATCGCGACTCGGCAGGAGTGAGTGTGTGTGTGTGGGGAAAAGTGCCATTGTTGCGCTCGTTTTCCCCATCGCTGGTATCCGTCGCGCCGCTCAACCACAGCTAAAAAAAATACGAAAAAAATGCGGACGGCACGGCCCTTGGGTTCCATGAGTCACGGCGGCTGCGCGAGACCGTCAACCTATGCATGAGTAAATGGCTCTCCGTGAGCGCCAAATGTTTAACGACCACCTCGGAACAAAACTCATTTACTATCGGCACTTTGGTCCGAGCGAATTTTAACGACCCGCCGTGCTGGCCTGCGAGTCATCATCGGTATAGCGGTTCGTAACAGGTGCCGTGACGGCTTTACTTCCTGTGCATCCCGCGAAAGCGTTTGCGCGGATTATAAGTGGGGAAAAAAGCACTCGTCGAGCACCTTAACCTGTCCCTCGAAAATATCACGAAAGGTTGTCCACTTTTGCGGTAGGTACCATCATTTCCAAAAGCCCGTAGGCAGTCGCCAGCACTACCCTCAGAATAGGGAAAAGGCTAAACAGTCCCTTATGTTGGGATTCAATTACTAAAGAAAGAGAGGAGAAAATTTGTAAAATTAAAACGAAAAATAGATATTTTTTAGGCGAAAAAAAGTATTACAGTCAATAGGGAATAACGTAGACAATCCAGATTAAAATTTAAAAAATAACGATTATTGAGTATCAGTGATTAAAGACGAAAATTTATATCCTGTATAATTCTACCATGACAATTTTAAATCAATTTCCTATGATCGGGAATATTCTGGCAAAAGTTTCCTCAAGGATCTCAGAACCGATATTATTTTTTAAACGATCTAGTTTCCTCGAAATCGAATTCAGCGAATCGCGAAAAATATAAAAAATTCTTTGCTCTTTCCACCAAAAATGGTTATTCGTCACAAAAAATCAAACAAGGAACACTAACCACCTGGCCACACTAGGACTGTCTTCACAGCGGCTATCTACCCCGTGAAATTAGAGGGTAACTTTCTTCGATCGCAACACCTTAAATCTAAAGTCACCCAGTTAATACAAAATTTCTCAACACCGACGCGAGTCCGTTCGAGAAAATCGAGAGTTCACTCAAATTCGTGAAAATTACGGTAGAGAAATTACAACGTCCGAAAGGTGGGAGGAAACTGGCTAACTTTTCCAAGGCGAGCACGAAGACAAATTCAATCACTTTCGCACATTATAATGTGAGCGAAATCGATCGCACCTTAAGCTCTAGATTCCGAAACAATGTACACGCAATTCCGGCCTTAATTTTATCATTATTAAGCTGGTGTAGTTATTAAAACTGCCAAGGTATACAGTAATTTCAATCACATTACAAAACGCCAAACCAGTAATCATAGATAAAAACGAGAGATGTGGCCGATAAATATAGGACCCTGGCGTACAAAGCTAAGTGGGCGGAACTCATTTAAATGATCCACAGATAACAATTGTCTATTATGTGATTCCTTATTAAATATTTTCAATTCCGATACGGGGGAGGTGTGAATTAAAATTAGATATTGGGAGGGGTAAAGACCTTGTGACAAACCGCCTCGTGGGGAGACAGAAGATCATGAAAATAGGGTACATAAGGTTTGTATAAAGAGTATCGGTAACCATTTTTTTCTGACGTGTGCTGAATTCAGACCGTCGATCAAGTGCGCGCATGATCGCAGATCGCATCGGCATTGATAAGATGACTGTGCACACCATTATCTCTGGAGAGTTAGCGATGCGAAAGATCTGCGCTTAACTCGTACCGAAGGTCTTCACGGACGACTAAAAGCAGAGTCGAGTGTCTGCTTGCGAAGACCTTTCGCAAAGCGTTGAAGAAGGCACTGACTTTTTGTGCGGTCCCATCTTAGATCCAGCAGACTATTTCCTATTAGTAAAAGTTAAATCCTACCTCCATGGACACCACCATTTGACCTACGTGCCGCCAAAGAAGCTTGCAAGCGTACCCTAAAGGACCTTCCAGAATCCGCCTACCCAGGGAGCCTGCGAGTCGTGGAAAATCCGCTGGCAAAAGTGTGTCGACGCTCAAGGGATGTACTTTGACTAATTTCTACGCATTGCAGCAATATCTGAAATAGATCTATTTTCCGAAACTTTTCCCGATATTACTTATACAAACCATATATACAAGCGTGCGACTCACCACGACAACAGCGATTGATGGGCCGCGAATTTAAGATACGACAAACGACGATTCCCTCCAGCGCGCACTCAATCACCCACAATCACGATACATGTCGAATGACCGTGCATGCCCGGCCTCCTACCCGCCCTTGATTTCGCACGCCGTCGTCGAGAAAAATCCCTATCCCTAAACGGCCCCCGCGCACACAACTGCCTTTGACGTCCCCCGTTGCCACGCTTAAATATACGGTGGCTTCATGGATAAGAGACACACACAGGCACGCAAACACTGCGTGGGTGCCTCCCTCACCCCACCACCCCGCAGCTCCGTTCTGGGCCCGTCGCTTTAAATTCCGGGGACGCCCGGTTGATCCAATAAAAACCTCATTTGCGCTGGGACTCCGCATCCAAAACGTGAGTATGTGTGTTTGGGAAGGGCCATTTTTTTTAACATGAAGATGATAGATGGGTATCGCTGGGAATGAAAGGCCATGCAAACCCAAACAAAAAAAAGTCGACCCACACTCTCCCTATCTCTTTCTCTCTCTCCCCCCCCCTCCCTCCTTCCCTTCCCCGCGAAAGCCTCCTTCGTAACTGCTTCCGCGGCCACCCTTCCCCCAAGCATAATACGCACCCGGGAGTGGTGGAGAGGGAAGGAGAGGAGTGAGATGGTTGAGGAAGAATAATCGTTCATATAATCTCCCACCCGCGAGAAGACCGTATTTCACTCCCCTTTCGAATGGCCCGCCTCCCTCTTTTTAACATAACCCTTATAAGCGGGGGAGCAATAAACCGCTTACGGCGGGCGTAACACCCCTCATGATACCATCCCTCCCTCCCCCCTCCTTCCTTCCCGCCACGTGACGCGCGGGGGAGAACTTTAATGGTTAATGAGTGAGCTCCAAGCCCCTGCCCTTCATCTCCATTAAGGCGCGGCCCGAACGATGCTACGCCGCATCGACTGCGACGTGCGATATCGACTGACGTGCTGTTCGGGGAACGAAGCAGAGCATTAAAAGTCGGAGGGCATACATTGCAGCAGGTAGGTCACATAACTTATTTAGTAGACATTTTAGAGGAAAATGGGCAGAGCAGTGCGGACAATAGAAGACGCATTGCCTCAGATAAAAAGATTTTTACTAGTACAAAGAGGAGGGATTAGATGACAAGTAAGTGAAATAGACCCTTAGCAAAGAAGCTAACATGAAAGATGACTGAAAACCCTAATATGGACCGTAGCTCGGTTCGGAACTGGAACTTGGTCGCGGGGACAAGAGGATAACCTTAAATTGAAGGCTTTTGAAATATGGATGAGGAGAAGAACGAAAATACTTGGTTTTTAGATTCTCACAAAAATGTATTCACCACTGAAGGTTTCTCGGCTTCTCAGTGTTATTTATTTTAACCAGCAACGTTTCTCGTCCTATACTGGGCGTATTATCATCTTCACGAACAAATTAAATTTAGCACAGATAAGCCGAAAAACATCCTATACTTAATGGAAAAAATAAAAGGGAAGTTCTATAGTAATTGCAGGGAAAGAGATAAGGCAGTTGGGAGTACTTCGAAGCGAGCTAAGTGGATGAAAGGAATATTAGGTGGAATGGAATGTCGAGCACAGTGATAGAAGGGAGAATTTTGGTTTGGCTAAGTATAGAGAGGGAAGAATTCAGAATTTTGTCCGGAATTAAGGCAAGTGGGAAGCATTTGGAGTTAAAAAAGGGTATATTGTAATGCTAGGGTACCTAGCATCTTGTTACGTCCCTGGATCATCGAAATCCTATCTTTACCGGTACAACTCTGCTAATAATTACCAAACTCTAAGGAGTGCAATTTAATGTTATGATGTAGTTATGAGACTCAGCCTTCTCACATTGAAATGCATACAGTTTGTGTGAAAGCGGATGTCAATAAAGATAGACACCAGAGCAAACAATGTTTTCACCCTGGCTAGCTTGCAGATTTTTTCCCGAAAACATGTAATTACAACGGCTTTAAGAGCAACAGAGCATGGTATATAACTGGATATGTTACCTAACCATGAACCTAAACGCCACTCAAAATAAGAGGAATCGAATTACGTATTGCTAAACTTGGTAGCGTATCCAAAATATTAGAGCAGCTACGCTGGGAATCATTCACGGAACGAGTGTTAAATTACAGATTAAATCTCTTGCATACATTTGAAGAATATCTCTTTCGCTGTGATGTTGAAAATGTATTATTACCCCCATCGTACAACGGTAGGTGATATCATGCCAATAAAATGAGAGAGATTGAGTGTAGAACAACAGGTTTAAGAAGATATTTTTTCCACGAACGATAAGGGATCAGAATAACATTGTCCGACGGCGGTAGTGGTAATATCCGAGTTCAAATTATTCTTGTGTGTATTCACCCCCTGCCACACACCCTAGCGGTAGCTTGCATGGCACCCAAATATTCAAATAAAATATTGAGCAATATAAATACCATTAGAACTCGAAAGAAGAGGCGTTTTATGGGAAAAAGCAGTACTCTCACAAATATCCCTTCAATGTACATATATCAACAACATTTCATGAGGTTTCAACAATCATGAATTAATTAATAATATTTGATATTACTTTATAAACGAGCATAGCAAAGGAAGAAATCAAGTTAAGAATGTTCATTCAATCTTCATTCATTTGCAAGTAGTTGTGTAATCCAGAAACTGGAATTGAATCATGAGATTATTTCAGCCAGCGATCTTCCGTTTAGCAAGTGTGCGCCATTTTCTCGGATTTTTGGTCGGTTCATATCGAGCAAAACGACGTCCATTGCAGTCGCATTCTCTGTAAACACTAAAATACTCCTCCACTGCAACTCCAGGTGTGTCAGAATCGACAACAATGGACGCCGCCATTTCACATCGGAAGCGTGCACATCTGAAAGTTCCAAAATAGTCCGATGATAGTTTTTATTCCTCCCGGGCACGTGAAGAGATGGTAATAACTCACTGGATGACCATTTTTATGTATCTTTGCCCTTTCCGTACACACGCTAAAACTGAATTCCGTAATAATTTAGATGGGGACGATATAAAAAAAATCCGAACTCCTGACCTCCCTTACGGCTTTCGTATTTTATAGAAAAATCACGGAGAGAGTGCACCCTCGCCCGTTTTAGGGGCACTCTGGATGTTAACGGACATCAGATGTGGGACCATAACGGAATTAACTTAGCCCGCCACCCAAATCTCTTCAATTTCGAAATAATATATTCCCAAAACCTATCAACTGCACGAAATCGACCTAATCTAATCGAATATTTTCATTAACCACCGATAGGATGTCATGAGGATTTACTTAGTAATTAATAATTTTGAAACGGGAACATTGACACCCTCGAATCCAAATAAAATTCATTCAAATATGGGCAAATATACACGGCAGGAAGGTAATTCCAAACTCGAGAAAATTAATGGAGACATCACTCGATGGCATTCGGTACTTTGTTTAAAAAACATAAACATATTGCATGGATCGTAGCGCTTTATGGATGCGATAAGGGAGAATACTGGCTAAGTGTGGTAGAGGAAGGAAAAGAGAATGTTTTTCAGTCAGCATGATTGCATACACAGGAGTTACAATGAAATGAAGAAAGAAATAAATACTGTAAGGCAATCGTAAGAAAGTTCTCGTAATACGTAGCAGTAATTAGCATTAGGGACCGCCCAAGACAAACCTTTAACAGGTATAATACCTTGAATTAATTGAATGAATGGGTTTCTGTATACATTCATGTATGATAAACATCTAGGGGGTCTATTTAGTATTTTTTGTTATAATTAAAAGCCTAAACAGTAGAAGAATTAGCATTTAAATCAATACCTTCCCTAACTTCTTTCTTAAGTTTCCATATAGCCTGACTATACTGTAACTACCGATATATTCCGAGAACTGTATAACCATTGCAATTTAAATATTGGCATCCGAAGTAACATGGTTCCCAAATTACTCAAAACTTACGATGACAATCCACCCGACAGTTTCGCATTTTATCAAATAAATCAATCAAAAGACAATTATTCAGCTATCGGTGTCCAAAATTACACATCAATATCGCCACACGCGAGCACAAGGCGTGCATGAGGACGTATTAAATATGTTTTTGTTTTGTTTTAAGTACCCTGCAAGCCACCGCTAGGGTGTGCGGCAGGGGGTGAACACCCATCAGGTTAATTTTGACCCTAATACTTTTACCTCCACCGCGGTCGGACAATGTTATTCTGGTCCCTTATTGTTCGTGGAAAATATAACTCAAATCTATCTGCTCTACACTTAATCTCTCTAATTTTGTTGACATGATCACTCATTCCGTAGTAAGAGGGGACGAATTACGCTAATTTTAATTAATGCTAATAATTTTATCATAACAAATATTTAATAATCTAGCTCCTCTACGCTGCACGCGATCCAAATTCATTAGGATTCTATATAATCTCATACACTATTGTAAGGCCTCATTTAGAATATGCATGTAGTTTATGGCATTCGACAGAAAAAGCTCTCATTCGAGAAATTGAGAAGGTTCAACGCAGGGCAGCCTTTTTCATTATAAACTGTAAAGATAAAACGAAAAGCGTCACAGAAATGCTTCTGGAGTTGATTTGAGAATCATTAGAAGAAAGACGATTCAATGCTAGGCTGAACTTACTACAACATACAATGACCACTTGAATGATATGAAATCCGGGAAATAGATGCCAGAACTAGCAGACTCAAGGACTCCTTCCCACGGACAATGCGGGATGGTAACTGCAGCGTTATAGATAAATAGCAAAAATTCCACTTCCCACCCACAGCGTCTACGGAATAATTTTGTTACTCAAATGCAAGCAATTTCACTAATATCGTGTGCTTTGTTGTCAAACCCTTCGCGCATGACCGCATGGGACTGCCATTAAAGAACGCAGTGCTGCTTACAGTTTTCTCAACCTGTTTTGTTCGTTTCCAAGCTTCTTCTTCCATCCCCCGTCTCTCCCTGCGGAGGAAACGCCTCCGATGTCTCCAGCGGTGTCTCACATTTCCTGCCCGTCTTTGGAGACGGAGACCATAGGTTGCATGGACATGCGATAGTAAAATTTTCCCTTCTTTCAAATCTAATTTGCACGTTATTGGATAGATTTTTACTGAATTCGTAGGTGTACGCGTATGTTAGTTGATAATATATGTATTTGCATACGTGTAAGGTTTTCGCATGAGTACATACGCATCTGTGAGCGTAGAATTGCATGAATTTTCGGTTTTTGCATTAGGTTTTAATCTCATTTACAAGCGGTGACCTAAAAGCTCCCGCCACACGCCCCTGCGGCGGCTTGCGGGGTATTACGTAGATGTAGGCAAGACATGTAATCCTTCGTACATATTTACAGCACTTGTGAACATACGAACGTCATATCGTGCAATTTCAGCGAGATGTGTGCTATCTTAGCACGGCAACGTTCGCGCCAACCACGACAAACGGGCAAAAGGATGACAAAGCCCTCTTGCAGAGGAACACCGCGGACGACGATAATGAAGCAAGCTAGTTCCAACTACGTCAAGCCCTCGATTGGCATCAGGAGTTTTATGTGGAGCCGAGAGGAGAACTGGAACAGTCACGCGGACGGCTGCAGTTGGCGCGCGCGTGCATCGAGGGTGCGGGAATGAAGAGTTAATAGTAAAACCGCTCCCAGATGCCCGTAACAACACATATTGCCGACTTGTTCGGGAAGTGTGAAGGCGGAGACAGTACAGGCTATGAACGAGCCAGAATGAAGAAATTTCAGACGACGCCTTTGACGATAGGAAACTGATGAGACTAAAACCGAGTACCTAATATCGGAAATATAACAATGCTATAATCAAGCATTAAGTAGCAGCATAGTCTCAGGAATCAACTGCGATTTGCGAGTCATCACTGTCTATAGACAGTTTGAATTTTAACAAACTTCCAACAAGAAACTTTCAGCTATTAGTGCGACACAAAAATTAATTTTGGAATTAAAAATGAGATCCTATTGAAAAAATTAAATTCCATTATTCCCTTTTCTCCTTCTTCATTTTTATTATTGAGGATTGAGGCGAGTTTCATTGTGCTTCCTAATCTACGGGCAAACGGCCAATAAGGCGAATCTTAAATTATCTTCATTGAAAAGGTCACATCTACGCCTTTGAGCACTACTACATGAAAAGAAGTGTCTTCGATTGACGATTCGCAGAAATTAAATGTCTGAAACGGATATGAAATCAAATGAGGAATAGTTCGTAATACTCATTCGCTCCAAAGGACCCCGCGTTTCAGTGAACACAGTTGAGTTACACTAATAACTTACTCCAGAATGAAAATCGGTTTTTCTGTCGTTGACGTGTTATCATCAAGGAAGTCTTAGCAGATAGGAGTGAGTTAAAAAAAAATCGATTACCACAGCTTTCTCGAGCACAGAAGCAGAGTGGACATTCAATAGCCTTTTCTCGTCCATCACATTTCTCTGGACGTCACAATTAAATCGTAAATAAAATATCACTGACGACCTAACGACCTCAAGATATCACTGATAATTCCATATAACGAGACGGTCAGTCACATTTACCCACATCAACCAAGAATTTTCGTATTATGTATTTATTATTACTCTAATCAGTATCTGAAATAGGACCTTTCTATGCGGTCAAATACTAACGAAATATTCCTCAAGTAAGGCATATTTTAACATACCTTTCACGGCAACTCAACTTGGTCTGCAAAGAAATTGCCCCTTAATAATGGGTGGAGTAATTTAATTCGAACTTATTGACAATACTTGAAACAAAACACTAAATCCTTTAAAATAATGGAAAGACGGATGGATCGCAAGATTTGTAGAGGAAAGATAAGAATGAGATACGTGAAACAGACGCAATGTAATTGCAAATGTGAAATGCTATCAATAAAACAAGAGAGTTGAAAGCTGCAAAGCAAACCAACCATCGGATTGACAAATGTTGATTCGGCAACGGTAGCAAAGTGATTGATCACTTCAATTAATTCGAAACTCCGATGAAGCGTTTGGATAATCACTTCTGGGTGAGTAAATCATCCCAGGAGCGATGGAGCCTCTCCTCCAAACGCAATTCAGGAAAGATGTAGCGCACAAAAAAATAACCTGCTCGATGCCACTTCCAACTTGGAGAAGAACTACACACACAAACAGCAAACCCAAGTTTACACAGGACATGGCATTTGGACCAAAAGCTTTGGAGCAGGAAACTCTCCACCAAGGTATGAGAAAGATAACGGCTGGCCGGGGATCTCAGCCCGTGAAGATGCCCGAAACTCAGTTTGGAGAAAATTTATTTCGCATGCCAATCAAAATACACATTTCCCAATTTCCTAAAATGTACGTACATAAGCAGACAAGAGCGACCCTATCACTAGCGACACAATAAGAATTTTGAAAATATTCTCTCAATTACTTCGGGACATGAGGAAGACATACGTTGGACTCTCATTCCATACATTTACGAAAATAAGGGCACCGCAGCTCAGCGAAGAAAAATACGTTTCACGTCATAAATCTACAACCGAAGTTTGAAAGAAGCACCGGGGTCGATATCGCGAGGAGTGGAGAGAGAGGGAAAGAACCTCCAGCGAGGATGTAAGAAACTGAGCAAGGGGACACAAAAGAGGATAAAAAATGTAACAGCTGAACGACGACACCGAACACGGTCACAATGGAAATCCCCATTTGAGGACGATGAAAACAATTTACGCGGCCGATTGTCTTCACGGCCGAGTAGAACTGAGTCCCTTCCCAATGAAGGCAGACGAGCCAGCCAGGGTGTACTTCCTATCGGCTCCGAACCCCTCGGAAGCGAACAATGGCGCTACGGCAATGGGAGGACGGCAGAAATAATCCCGGTTGAGAGGCGACTTAGCGGCGGAGAGAAGTCAAAATTCTGGGGGAGGGGTTTGAGGGGGGGAGAGGGGGGGGTGCTGCAGGGTGGAAACCCTGGCGTTGGAATCCAATAATGTCGCGATCGAACAAAAACCTTCGTCGCGATGACGTCCCAAATTTCCACTCGCAATTTCAAGTCAAAATTTCAAACTTGACGAGCATAAAACGAACATCATTCCAAATCCTCCTCATCCGTCCTCGAGACTGATTTTCATCGCTCCAAATATCTAAGCTAAGCAAAAAGCCATTTATAAATCGCACAGATTAACAGTCCGGTTATGGGTATAAAGTAATTTTATAATTAAATATGCATAAACCACGCCCTTAAGGACTTCCTTGTTGATAAATAAATGACCCCCACATCTTGTTCTCAAGAGCCACTTACATTTTCTAACGATGGTTTAAATATTCTGAGGTTTAATTGAGGGCATTTTTAACAATATAAGTACGGCGCGGATTTCATTTTTTTAACTTCTAAAGTCACCTAATGAAATAACATGCTCCAATCAATAAACTGCATTAATATGAAACAACAACGGAAACATAAATTTAATTTCTGGAGGTGCACCGTATCAGAGGCACTTAAATCAATATGACCACTTAAAGACACCTTCAATTGAGATACCCCGAGACCGTTGCATCCCACACACACTACACTGCATACACAATCCATTCTTAAAGTTTTACAAACATTGCATTGGGTTTTAAAAATTATCGTACCGTACATAAAAACGGGAAGAACTATTTAAACTTCGATTTCCACGGCTTGAGGTCAGTTCAACAGTAGGGAGACCAGTCATTCCATTTACTGTGAAGTACTCCTCGGCCTTTCATTGGTATTCTGATTATCAATTTGCTACTCTTTATTGGACAGCCACAGTCATAAAAAAGACTATTAAGTCGCCTGCACCACTAGTCAACTCCTATCTTTTGCAATATGGCCATTAACTTTGCCCACTGCACTTCGTTGACCGACCTCTTAAAAAACCCATGAAGTAACCATAAACATGCAGTACATGTCCTATTTTCCTTTTAACAAACGTTCTGATTGCTGCTTTGGTATTGAATTCCCCGTATTCTACGACCGAACAGATATTCCTTTAAGTATAGTCGTCTATCCTCTTCGACACATTTTCGTAGAACCCGAGTATAATATTACCTATGCTGCGTGAGGAATTTAACTTATGGTCATACACGATCTAAACCAAAACCGTTGAACCTCTTCACTACCTTCGTTCCCGGAATACATAAGGTGCCCAAACTACTTCAAGGCCTTTTGCCCATCCTTCAGGACAAGCCACGTTTCAAAATGTCCCACTATCCCATACAGACGACCCGTAAACCTTCACAATATTCTGCGTCAACACCGCCCTCCACACACAAATCCCTCCTCCGAATCCCCAGGGTCTTATCCCCGTCTTCGGTCACGTTGAAAAACATGCCCTTTCATCCCTTCCCACCCCGTTTTCACGAGCCCAAACAGTCCCTTTCGCACCGCTACTTTTCTTTTTTTCGAGATGAGGATTAATATTGACTTAGCATCGTCTCCTGACTAAACTCCTCCCTCATAAATGCTACGAACGAGCTCATGTTAATCTCTCTCCCCATTTTTTCCTCGACTCTTGAGCAATTCTGAGGAGTATAAACCAAGCCAACTAAATTGTTCGCCTTCCATTTTCGTTGGGGATTTTTCTATTTCGCTATATTCGTCTCGTTAAATTCCCTACACGCACCTATTTTCCTTATACCTTTACCATAAAGCTAACAGGAGCCTAAAGCGTTTGCTGAAAATGACAGTAACCAATTTTTCTTTTCCACTATACTCACCTACACCACATCCCCTAATCACATCTTAGCTCACTGAACTGATATGTACCTTTAGCACAGTTGATCGGATCAGTGCGATGGGTGGTGTACAGGCTTCTGATCCCGAAGACCCAGGCTCGAATCTCAGCGGTACCAGAATGTTCCAGAGATCTTCCAACCCCTACGTAGGATGGGACGTTAAAACTGCGTGACTCCTTGTCATTATTCGCAAAGGGTAGGCCAAGTCGACACCAGGTATAAGACCCATTTCCCTCACAAACCTCCCTCTTCCAACTTAACCACCTATCCTTAATGGCACAAATGATCTCAAGCTGTCGCTTGGCTTTCCTAATAAGTATTACCTTTGCAATCGAAACGCTTGCCGAAGAAGACGGTACCCGCTGCAGTCTTGAGAGGTAAAGAACGGCGGATTACACCGAATAACATCGATAACGGGAGTTATCTCCAACTACTGCCAGTCCAACGACTCCTGACGGAGGGATCCACAGAAGTCCGTGGATAATTGAACGAGGGAGAAAAGAGTGGATGGAAATGTCAAAGAGCATAAACAGCAAAAAAAACAAGAAGAAATCAAAGAGAGCACGCGAGCCAAACCGCTGCGACTATACGGGACCCCATCTCTCTCTCTCTCTTTCTCGCTCTTGGCTCCAATACTAAGTGTGGAGACCGCGAAGGAAAAGATCCCGGGAAGAAAAAAGACCGATGTGTAACTCGAACATTTTTATGGCGCCCTTATAGGGTGTCCGAATGCATAATCCCCTTGCTGCCGGGCGACGTAAGTGCAGGGCGTACACACAGACTCGTGAGTCTAAAAACCAGACAGTCTAAGGCCGCTAATCCGCGTTAGGGGGGAGGGGGAAGAATTGAGAGGAACACCAACCACCACGCTCAAGCCAAAATTTCCATGGCATCCATTGAGTCTCCTGGGACTGACTCGTGGGGCGACCGGGTGGGACAAATTGGGCGCGACGGCAAGGGATGAGGAGAAGGGTGGACTGTGGCGGGAAAAGGATAGGCGGCAAGAGCGGTTAAAACGCGGGAATGCGGCTGGAAACGCAAGCACGCGTGTGAATAATGAATGACCGGCGAAGACTTGATCCCCTTTCCCTCCGAACCGTGCCACCTTAGGCCGCTTTGCGAGCGACGAGGGGGAAAAAATAAAGTGCCAACATCATTGGGCGGACCAGGCTTAAAATACGGTGGGATGTCTTAACTTAAGGCCGGACCGGGATGTCGTACCCCATAGGGTTCTCCGTGGAAACGACAGCCATCCTTGACAATTCAGTCGCACGATTAGTGAAGTTAAGATGTTCTTGAAGCATCTGATGAAGGACACGTGTCGCCCACAATTACAATTTGGCTCTTGATACTATATATATATGTACTATGTGTACTATGTGTAATATATGTAATATATGTAATATATATATATATATATATATATATATATATATATATATATATATATATATAATACACAGTAACACACAATATAGAAACACAAAAAAAGAAGAACACTCACACGTTATTTCTTGATATTTCGACGGAAACAATCCGTCTTCATCTGAAGATAAAGAAGTTATATATATATATATATATATATATATATATATATATATATATATATATATATATATATATATATAAAGGAGAGTGTTTGTTTGTATGTATGTAATTTGTTTACTTTTTTGCTGTCATAGAAACAGCATTTTTCCAACTATGCCAGCAGGATACTTTTGCAAGAACACTATTGTATTCAGAATTGCCGAGATATTATACGTGGAATACATCAAGGAAAGTCTTTTGTAGAAGAAAAATGGGCAACTTTGATCCTTAGAATAATATTTATTCATGTGACGCATTGGGCCGAGTCTACACAGTCCATCCTAACAACGCCGAATGTTATTTTTTAAGAATGCTTCTACATACCATTAATGGACCTCGCTCATTTGCAGAATTAAGAACGGTAAACGGAGAAATATGTGAGACATTCAGAGAAGCTTGCCAGAATTTAGGGTTGCTAGAAGGAGATCAACACTGGGATGACTCATTGCGAGAGACCAGTTTGATTTCTCTTCCAGGACAAATCCGAATTTTGTTTGCCATCATAATAACCTCCTGTAATCCATCTAACCCAAAAACAATATGGGAAAATATAAAGAATCAATGAGTGAGGATATACTGGCTAAAGTTCGAAGTGAAAATCCTACATTGGATATTACGTTTAACTCCGAAATTTTTAATAAAACTTTGATTATTTTGGAGGAAAAGTATATCACCATGGTTAACAAGACTTTAGTGGAACTCGGTCTTTTCGCACCTGTACAAGATCAACAGGGTGTATTTTACCCAGATTATATACGTGAAACTAGCTACAATGTCTTAGACTTAGAAGCATACATCGCGGATAAAAAGCCACTTCTTAATGAAGATCAGAAATTCGCGTACGAAACAATAATGGATCAAGTGGATAAACAAGAAGGAGGTATCATTTTTCTTGATGCTGCTGGTGGCACGGGAAAAACATTTTTAATTAATTTAGTTCTCGCTGAAATCAGGGTTCATGGAGAAATTGCTCTAACCGTTGCATCTTCAGGTATTGCAGCGACATTAATGGAAGGAGGAAGAACAGCCCACTCTGCCCTTAAGTTGCCACTTAATATTTCCCGACAAGGAAATCCCACATGTCATGTAAATAAAACAAGCGGCCAGGCACAAGTTCTTGTAAAATGTAAATTGATAGTATGGGATGAGTGTACGATGGCTCATTAAAAATCTCTTGAGGCCCTCAACGCAACACTTCAAGATCTTAGATGAAACTGCAGTTTAATGGGAGGAGCTCTGATACTCCTGTGTGGAGACTTCCGTCAAACTCTGCCTGTCATTCCAAAATCGACTCCAGCCGATGAAATTTATGCCTGTTTAAAACATTCTGTTCTATGGAATCATGTCCAAGAAATTAGCCTTAAACAAAACATGCGAATCTTCTTAAGAGATGGGAATGCTCAAAATTTTGCAAATAAACTTTTGGAGATTGGAGAAGATAGGTAAGTTATTGAAGCATCTGGTATGATAAAATTGTCATCAGATTTATGTGTATCGGTGAAAACTGTTCGCGATATGATACAAGCAGTCTATCCTAACGTTAATCAAAATTATAAAAATTTAGAATTGTGGCGAGAAAGAGCCATTCTTGCTCCTAAGAACGATGATGTTAATGAAATTAACAAGGAGATACTAGCCATGCTGCCAGGAGACGTGATTGAATATAAATCGGTTGATACCGTAGTGGATGCTGACGAAGCCGTCAATTATCCAACGGAATTCCTAAATTCACTTGATCCAGCTGGATTGCCACAACATCGCCTTATACTTAAAGTAGGATCTCCAATCATTTTATTGCGAAATTTAGATCCACCAAAACTCTGCAATGGGACACGATTGTGTGTGACAAAATTAATGAAAAATATAATCCAGGCAGTCATTTTAACTGGAAAAGGAAAAGGTGAAATAATTTTTATTCTACGGATACCTCTAATCCCAACTGATCTTTCCTTCAACTTTAAAAGATTACAGTTTCCAGTCCGGGTAGCTTTTTCAATTACCATTAATAAATCACAGGGACAGTCTTTAAAGTTTTGTGGTGTTGATCTAAGATCGCCATGTTTTAGCCACGGGCAACTTTATGTTTCTTGCTCCAGAGTAGGTTCGCCTAAAAATTTATATATTCTTTCTCCTGGATATGAAACAAAAAATGTAGTTTATAAACAGGTGTTAAATAAAAAAGATTCTTAAATTTTAATGAAGTAGTGTATTATTGTACTTTATAATTTGTTGTTTTTATTTATGTAGTATATTTATATTACTGTTTCTCCCTAACCCGTGCAAAGCCGGGTATTCAGCTAGTATGTATGTATATATATATATATATATATATATATATATATATATATATATATATATATATATATATATATATATATATATATAGTAAGGCATTCATAAAATCGGCTTCATAGGCTAATACTAATACTCATAAAAGTAAAGGAATCAATCAATATCTAAAATGCTATACATTCATTAGCAAAACAAGAATTTAAAATTGTTAGACTCGATTAAAGGCTTCCATTAATGGCTGTATTTTCTTTCCCTTTCCGCGAAAAAATGTCCCAGTTAATCAAAGACACGATACAACATGAATATTGTCGCGTCACATAACAATAATAAATATTATGACACCTAACTAAACAATGCGAGATATTTAACCGAAGGCAGAGGCATACAGTGTACAAACATTTTTATAAGTCAAAATACGTTAAAAGATACACCTAAATATTGGACATCCCTGCCTCGCGAGAAAATAAACAGTGGCAGAAGAAGGCTACAGCAATCGACGAATCGTCACGAATATTGGTTACGGGCCAGTTTCTTTCAACGAACCGCAGTTGCTTGATCAGCCATCATTCCTTTCATTAATCCATTACTGTTATACATTATATTGCATCAAAGTCACCCAAGGTCACTAATATGTGGCTTTATAGCTAATTGAAAAGGTGATCACGGATTACGGTTTACTTGCGTCAGTGCAACACAAACAATGGCCGAGCATTTATTGATGCCCTGGGAAACAAGATAATGAATCTTACTAATAAAACAGTTTCTGGCGTCACTAGGTGGAAATTCTTCATATTGAAATTAAATGTGAAACACTTAGGTTTTCCACACAAAAAACATTTATTTACGACCTAGGTTTCGTTATGGTATAACATCATCAGGTAAAAAATACAAGTCAAACACAGTATATATAGCTCTGGGCGGAGGGGAAGAGGAGGGAGGGAGGAAAGCAAGGATTGGTTGAAGTAGGAAGGGGGGGCGGAGGAGGAGGAGGAATGGTAACATTCATAAATTAGCAGGCTGGGAGAAGGAATTAATACATTGTTGAAAATATAAAATAACAAAAATATACATTGTTGAGAAAGAGAAAAAAATATATATTGTTGAAAAAAAAGAAGTTTTGCTTGGCGTCGATTAGTTGGCAGAGGAGTGGGGAAATGGGTATTGCGAACGGCACTGGGTAATTAGGTGATTGAGTAGCAGGCTGGGAGGAGTTACTAAATTGTTGAAAAGGCTTTGCTTGGTGTTCGATTAGTTGGCAGATGTGCGAGGAAAATACAATAACGGGGAACGCGAAGGGTAAAGAAATTCGTTGGTCAAAACATCTCCTCCGTAATCCATGTGCTGAAGTATTTCTAATTGCTCCAGCACATCGAGGCGGTGGCCTTTCTTCTCAAAGTGCAGGGTTTCGGGGATGAAATCGCTGCTGTGACCACAGTCTCTCAGATGCTTGGCGAAGAGTGACGTGGAGATGTGTTTTCTAAAGCATGCTTGGTGCTCCTTTATTCTCGTCTCAAATCTCCATCCGGTCTGGCCTATGTATATCCGGTTCACAAGTTTATTTTACACACCAATTATTTCAAAAAATTGTCGATCGCGCTTTCAAAGCTAGACCGTCATTATATTGACAGATTGATGTCATAATATCAGGAGAGATCTTGATAATGACGCTCAGTCGAAACCGCAGATGACACTTTTCAACAAAGTTACTAGCGCAAAATAACTTCTTTAGGTTTAATTTAGTGTGATCACGACGTTAACCTTGCTACCTATGATTATGTTAGAACTGAGAACAGAGGGCCGGTATACACCATAATTAAAACTTACAAGAAACCACAAACTATGGTACAAATATGCTTTATTGGAACATTATTTTGGAAAGCTAAAATAAGTTAATTATTAATGCACCATCATGAAGCAGGTTTTCTCCCAAGCCCTCCCTTTCCTTCGCCAATTCAATCATGCGACAGTCCATGGCAGAGAAAATAAAATGTTTCCAGCCCGGAATGACGAGTTGGGTACGCTTCACGATAATCTTAATCAACAAACTCTGGCTTTTAAAGTGTTTGTAATCGGTTCGAAGTCTTGGCGTGCAGAGCGTGAATCGCTTGCGCTCGAACACGTGACTCCATTTGATAACGTTCTCGCCCACACATACCAAGGGCGCTGCAAGAGGTTGGTGGTGGTGCCAATCAACCAGCGGTGAGCATGTTGAGGACGATGCTTAAAGGAGAAAACATGAGGCTGCTATTCTAAACCCGGTAGCATTTCCAGAGCTATGTAGAGAGCATCACAGTCAACACTGGACTAATTTTATGGTTATGGCCGCAATCGGAGTCGTTCGTTACATTTAAGATGCATGCTTTTTTTTAAAGAACAAAAGAACCTGTTGGTCATTAAAGCACACAATGAGGTAAGTGATAAAACTCCATCGATTGCTTGCAAATCATCTACAACACTTCGCAACGCACGAATACCACGGCCATGAGACAATAAATGAGTTTGGGTTTCGCCTTCTTGCTTGTTGTGTCCTGGCTTGCGTGTTGTTGGATGGCTTTCGTGCTGTATCCTGGGGTGCAGTTGTTTGTTGGTTTATGGTATGTGTGTTTGCATGGGTGTTGGATGAAGGGATTTTTGCATGTGGTATTGTTCCTTTTTACGGTTGGTGACCTAACCCCCCCCGCCACACACCCTTGCGGCGGCTTGCGAGGTATTATGTAGATGTAGAAATATGGTTGTGGTATTACTCCACACCGTTGACCTACAGCATGAAGGAATTCCAACTAGACAATCTTGAGAAATTCTTCTCTTCAATAGTAATAAAACCTTTAACAGTATTTGTCGCATATGATACATTTTCTAAGTAAACGATTTTTTCCTAGGCTTTCTTGACAATAAATAGATTTTTACGGTCATAAAAAAGTTATGAACGCGAGTTCAAATATATAAGTATAAATAAAATCATAATATTTCATTATCTATTCAATTCACTCACTTTGTAGCTTAAATGTGTGCGATACAGTACAAAATAAGAGTGGACTGTTTTTGGTGTGTCGTTATCATTTAATTGCGACATTACACTACTGATTTTACGGACGAAATATAAGCAACAAACATTTTTCTTTCCACCACCCAATATTTTTTCTGTTAAAAATGCTTTTTCCCTTTAGGTACAAATTTCAATGATGCCATTCAATATTTTGTTCGCTGCTGTCACTGACGGAAAACCAGATTCAAAATCTCCGATATCGATATTTCGGAAAACCAGGTGACCCTGACCGGGAAGAAAAAGTACGCGGAGTTCTCAACAGGGGGATTGCACGGACCCCTTCAAACTATCCCGGTGGCAATGGTCATCCAATTGGAATATTGACAGCAGCGAATTTTATTATTAGATTGTACCTTTATTTATCATCAATATACATATCATCCAGAGGTCGCTGATTCGATTCCCGCCAAGGTGGGTTTCCCCGCCGCCTATGGCTTGGGTGTTTGTTGTTTTTAATGTAATATGTAGCCGTTAGGTGTAAGAAGGGACTATCTTAAGTCTCAATCTCGTCCCAATGAAAAGTCGTTCAATATAAATATATGTTGCCTTCCAATGAGAGGTAGGTTCCTCTTGCATATTGTTGTGGGCATCCTTCAGTCAAAACCTGTCGCTCCACATCACTTCCTTCGTTACCCCATAATTTCTACCAACTTAGATGTTACCATTTCACTGCTCTGTGATTACATTTTGAGACCTATCAACTAAAAATCTCACATAATTTCATTTCGGGGTCTAAGGTGATTTCAGGTTTCTTTGCTTCTTACGCATGATCGTATTAGAGTAACAATACGTACACACCCTAGGTCACGCTAGGGCGCCTCTTTTCAAGTTCTTTCGTTCCTTTTCCTACAGCTCTCGTTCTCGCGAAATAGACAAATAGGAAGTATGAATGAAGGTCGCTCCACCCAAGGGCTCCACCCACCATCTCCTCACATGTTTCCTCAACATGCCATTATGTATTATTAAAACAAATATTTCCAATGAAGGGCGCCACGAGAAAGGCAACATGAACAAGATTGAGCCTTATCAGCTTATCATTTATGGCATTTAAAAAAATATACTTTCCTTAGTCAAAAATCTATCACATTTTTTAATATATTTTTGTCCCATTTTCTACCATTCCCAACCCTAGAAATTGGTCTATATCAATCACAGGCGGGTGTCCGAGTGATCATTCCCCGATAATGAATTAATTCATGGGAAGATTAAATTAATAGAAAACGACAACAGTGGCGTAGGTACATAACCCTTGGGAAATATAAACGACCAAGTTTTTTTAAAAATAACATTACTGCAGAGGTAAATAATAAAAGTGAAATAACATTGCACTCGTCTCTCGATATTTACTTTTTATTAATGACGAATAAGTCATAAAAAATTAAAAACGATGCACGTCGTGTGTTTGCATTACAGTGAAATATGTAGCAATGAAAATAATTTATCCAAGGAAGAAATCATTTCCGGTAAACTTCAGGATCGACCACATTTTCCCATTTTTTTAAAAATAACTACCGACATGTTTTGCTACAAAATAAAATTTTTGAAATGATAAAAGCAACATTTCAACACCAGTTCGTTTCAATAAATTCCATATTAAATTTGTTTCCATCTTTTAAAGTATATTTGCATGCATATTACAAACCTTTGGTCAAAGTCTGATGGGAACATATTGCGTTTCCCACACACTATTTCCTAAAAGTCTGGAGAAAATAGGGAGTTGGCTTTGCAACAACCCCAGCTCTAGATAAACTTGAAAATCATTAATACATAATAAGATGTGGGATGAGAATTCCCCGAAAATCCTCGACCTAAATCCGTGAGGGGTGCGGAGAGTCGATCTACTTTTTATTAAATTCCTCATGCATTGGAAAACTTGCCATTCGAAAGGCCGACTCTATTCTCGGATGCAAACTACGAGACGTCATAGGGAGAGGTTCGAATAACGGCGCGTACCTACACAGGAATAAAATGGACCCTTTTAATGTTTTACGCTGGCCATTCCTGTGGGATGACCCCATTCGAGGGCGATGACTGTCCGCCGTTCACCGCGAGGGATTTCAACGACGCTGATCTTTCAATTTACGAGGAAAAGAAACGAGATGGGAGCTAATACCGAACGCTATAATTTATGACCGCCAACTCGACTGCGCAACCGACAATGCATCGAACCGATAACAGAAAATAAATGCTACAGGAAAAGGCTCAGGCTATAAACCTCGTAGACTCGCTCTTCCGACTGTCTATGATAAGGCTTCAATAAAGCTGCAAATTTCTAACGGTCCTCTTGGCTTATTAATGGCTTTGTTGAGAAGACAATAAATACACATTGAGCATTCTGGCACAAAGAATGAAAAAAATGGAAACTATTATTCTTTTATAGTTACATACTATATATCCCTTCCGCGTGGACGACATCAACTGTTGCCCTCATACCCGCCCGTCAAATTCTCATCCCAGAGTTAACCAGCTACATAAAATTTAGCTCTTCCATGTAGACACCTACACTTGCTGCGGCTCTACAACTGATGAAGTGTGGAATAGACACACCAGAGCAACGATCCTCTATTAGGTATTACAACGCAACAATTTTAATGATTTTTAACACACTGACATTGTTGCATTGTAATGCACATTTAGCGGATGACTCCGTTAAATTTTATTGTCGCGAAATCTCCTGCAGTTTCTTGGAATTTCTCTACCAGGTACTTTGGCCCAGTCAATCAAGGAGCGGATAGAAATTTCTTTTAGCCACCTCATAAATCGCTGCTCTGAAATTAATTACATTATTTGTATATAGGCGCTTCCGCTTAAACTAATTGTAAACTATGAAATCTCTTGGTTGCGTCTATTCAGTATGGCGCGGAAATTTGGTCATTGCCGCAAGATGATATGGGCAGATGGGAGATTTCTGAGATGAGAGTGTGGAGAAGAATGGAAAAGGTAAAATGGATGGAAAGGAATACAACGAAGTTCTAGGCTTGGTTGAGGAAGAGTGAGGATTGTTGGGAGAAAACCAAAGGAGACGGGGAAGGCGAAGAGCAACAATTTGAAAGGTGGTGGAATGTTGAAGACTGTGATATAGGGGAGAAAGTTAGGGGTGGAGAGCAATGATAGGGATGATGGGGGAGGGAAGGGTGGTAGAATGAATGTGGAATTGAAGAAAAATTTATTGTAGCTATGTAATTTTACCCAAGAACAAAAAGGGATTAGAATAATGTTGTCCGACCGCGCTATTGTAGTTTGATCACCCCCTGCCACACACCCTGGCGGTCTCTTGTAGGGTGGTGAAAACTGAATTACACCTAACGGTAAACTACAATATACAATGTAAAAACGATGAAAAATCAACAAAAAAACTGGATAAACACTCATATCATAACAATCTATGCTATTTTCAAATAATTAAAGAAACGCCAGTGGATCATCACACAGGTATTTGAAAGGAAGACTGCTAAATACTGGGATCGAGATTAGCCTTATTTCTACCGTGCCTCTTTGAACACGTAGTGTAGAAAACTGTAGCGTTATCCAACGTGTAACCGCTAGCAATACGATTAAACTGACCAGCGACCGACCGTGAAAGCTTATAGGAAACATGCCATACTAACTGATACGTTTACTGAAGGGCGCTACACACAGAAAAGCGACGGATATATAAATACATAAAGGACATAGACGTAGACTTGAAACAGAAAACTCGAAACAACTCGTACACCCCAAGGAGGGATGCATCCGATTATAAAATCTCTAGTTTAACTGTCGATAGAATCAATGCCCACGGACATAACCATTAATGTGACAAATGATTGATACCACATAATTTATCATTTCAACACGGCCATAGGCATCCTAGAAGATGATTACGAAAGAATTTGGCGGATGATGCTTTTCACGAACATCTCACCCAGGTTGGGATGGTCTTATCTCGCAAAAAAAAACCACTGATGGTTTCATCTCGCAAAATGTGCGCCGAAGTCTCGATCATGACCACTGATGTCGAAACAAGATGCCATTTGCGAACATGAGAATCCGACGGCGGGGGGTCATCATATCGGGAACGTGCTTTTCTGGCTACCTAAAGGTCACGGGTTAGATTCCAGCCTCGGTCATGAATGCTGTGCTCAGAGCGTTTCTGTGCATACGATAATCAATTAAGTAATTGTTTCTGTACATGCGTCAAACCTTACGAACTTCAGCGGAAGCGTAATGAAAGGAGTCTTGCGACACTAGAGCCTTAATTATACGAGTATAACTGCGGATCGTAACAATGACGTGACTGCTAAAGAAATAGGAGACAATCAAACGTTTACAATCACACTTGTTTAGGGATTAACTTTGGTTTTATTGTAAAGGTTAATTTTTATAGGAAAGGAATATTATTTATTTTCCTAATTTAATGAGGGTTTGATCTGATCTGCAAGCATGTTGGGAGGACTAAAAGTTCAATCAGCGTCACATCTAAACATGTGTCTCCTGCGCATTTCATATTGAGTCGGAAAATGTTCTCAGCCAACCTCGACATAAGCTGTTACTCTCTTTCCGTAACGTTCGTTTACGAATCTTTTTTTTTTTAACTTTATCCAATTCTCGCCAATTATTCCAATCGTGCCCTCGCAAATGCAAAATAGAAAAACCTCCTCCGCCATGCACCAACATCATCGCAGGCTTGGTAACTTAGATCGCCATCGTGTTTATGTTAAGCCATCCCCGTTGGTGCCCCTAGTGAACAAAATCTACTACTCCGTACTGCCACTTGAAACGCTAAGTCTCCCCCCCCCACACACACACCCAGCATCTCTCTAAAAAACCCCACACATCGATTCGAATTCCTGGGCTGCTTTCGCTTCTTCTTCTAACTTGAGCGACGTCCCCCCACCAACTGCCGCCACCACCACACTGCGGCAGCGGGCATGGAAATACATTTATACGAAACGGCCGGGCACAGTTGGCATGAAACCGGTCTCGAGTCAAAAGAGGACCTTGCGAGGGTAACGCCCAAGCGTTTTTACGAGCCCGCTTGGCTCTGGCTCGGAGGGAAAGAGCGCACGAAACGCCAAACACACACACGCACATACACATACCTCACGCACACACGAGAGCGGCAGCGATCCACGCCGCCACCCGCTTCGCTCTCGACTCTTCTCCCTTGCTTTGTACAAACGACTGAAAACTTTGAATTGCAACACGCGAAGTCGTATTCTTCTTACGCGCCTCATTCACGCGACACTATTTCTCTCGTCCCCTACTCATACGTTGTAACACCAATCGTCATGTGGTCATCGTAACTAAGGTTACTCTTACGTTGCAATCGAGCCCGTTGAAGCACAAGGGTGGTTTACCTGCCCTACATTATTTTCCTTCGCCATTCTTCATACTTTCCACCTGTCTTCACGACGTCCAAAAAGACGATTCTTCCTTTCACCCCATAATTCCACAAAGTCAACGATTCTCCCATCCTTCACGGCCACTGAATATCATGCTAATATAAATTCCATCGGTTATTACAGATGCTATTCCTGCTCTCACTTCCTATATGCAGTTTTACTATGCGAATTTCACCATTAGCTAACACAAGGGGATCGGAATGGTGCGGTGGCTAACGTACAGGCTTCCCACCGAGAGGGTTCGGGTTCAAGTCCAGGAGACAACCAATATTTTTCAGAGGTATCTCGATCCCTACTTGAGGTGCTTTGTGGAGGGCACTTTGAGTGAGTACGATGTCCGTTGGATAGGACGTTGAACTGCGGACCCCTTGGCGCATTTCGACAAAATTAGGCTAATGCCAACACCGGGTTTCTCTCCACCCTTCCTTTCCCATGCATCCCTAATGGCGCAAATGACCTTGGCTGTCGGACGCCTCCCCTAAAAACTACTACCACTACTGGACAACATAAATTCATTTCTTTCCAACTAATGTTGAAATTACTTTTATTTTCACTAATTCAGTACACCACTTTTCTTTCAAAATGAAAGCAGTGCTTGAAACTTTAATCTCATTTAATACTTCTCTACTGTGTTTTTTTTCTCCTCAGTCTGTCTGTTGAAGCCCCAGAGACGCAAGGTCGCCATTATTTCACCGCACAACTGCATTCACTTCTGGTTAAAAAAGAACGATTCGGAGTACCCACAGAGGCGACAGAGTGGAATCTCTCATCTATTAAAAACTCTGCAAATCAAAAGCAAGATCGCACGCCTTCAATATTTTACCAATTTAAAATTCACGACTTAAGCTTCTCGTTGAAATATATTACATGACATCCATTTACCAATATTCTTAACAATAACATCGAGACAAACTTCATTTTTTATACTATAATCCTCCAGAGGACCTTGGTAAGATTTTTATTCGGCCACACAAAATACCACGGCAACACCTGAACCCAATTCAACTGAGCACACTGGGAAAGAGTTTGAAAAAAAGTAGGAAATATATCGCACCGATAAGAATATGCAAACGAAAAAATACAAAACTAACATTAAAATGTGACATAGATTTTTCTATCCTGGAATAGACACTGAGCCACGGACCTCGACCATGACCCGAAACTTGATCTTCCCCCGTCCAGTTGAATGACTTTATTCTCACGCTTGGAAATATATCCTTCGCTGGGGTTTCGCGTGTCTTTACGGGTAAAAAGTCATTCGTGCCGCGGGCCGCTTACCTACTGCCCACTTTCGTCTAGAGCTTGATAACGAGGACGCATGTTTTTCAAATCAGACCGAGTCCGAAGGCAAGCAAGTGCAATATTACTGTGGCGTCTGCAAAATAATATGGACGAGAGGGCGGCAATAAATAATTCCTTGAATGAGGACGCAAAAAGAACGTTTGAGCAAGCCAGGTAAAATGGACTTCACCGACAACTTACGAAATTACTGATGTCCCAAGTTGAAAAAAAATGCGGCTCCCATGCGGTGAGATAAAATTTTATTTCCCATGATTTACCAAATCCTGCTTTGGTGCTGAGAATAATCCCTCAATTGCAACATCAACTCTCCTTGAAGGAAGCTAAAGTCCCTTTCTCGACATATTTAAAATATGAACATATCATCGCTGGATTTCTATCTGCCCTTTCACCCCTACATAATTCCTACCGTAAGGTAAGAAATAGCTTGATGATACCTTTTGGTTCTTTACGGCGGTCCAGTTTTATGATTGAATGCTATCTTCCCGAGGGTTAATAAATGTAGGGGAAACACGGATAACCTTATTAAGTTAAATTGAAAGGCGAGGAAAACATGTGAAAACTCAGGCGACGGAAGTACTATAGAGGAAGGAGCAACAGAGATGTGAAAGGTTTCCTTTGAGGCACTAAAAAGGAACCAAATATATTCTCAAGAAATAAACTAGTTTACAAATATTTGCATATTCATTCAATGCAGGTAATATTAGTAATTAAACATGGTAAAAACTCGCATTGAAGAATACTTAAAAACTTAAATTTATTGTGTACAAGAATGTCTCCAAGACGTGATTTGACGATTGGAAGACGCGTGTTTGGAACTTAACCAGGGTCCACCACCAAAAACAATGTTTTGTGGCCATGGGCCACTGCATTATGCAAAACAATTAAAGAGCGTTGCCTAGAATACACAGACATCCCTAATTTTCCGACCTAAGAAACCTACACTGTACGTTAAGTTTCAAGAACACCCTCCCATTCGGTTCCAGTCGAAGCATTGCACCTTGAAAATGAATGAAAAGTAAAAAATCTAGGTTGGAAAACTGAGACTAGATTGCCTGAGAGGCGATTTGTGTAGACTATTCAAAATTCCTTCCATGAATCTTACACAACTGGTCCAAAAACAGGAGGAGTGTGTGTGAAGATATACATATTAAACAAAATTGATTCCATCGAACGATTTCGTTGAAACGAATTACTTTGATAAACTTATAGTCCCCACTTAGGTCCATAAATGTGGTGCTTTGCCGAGCAAATAAAAGAGTTCCAATGCTGATGGGTTGTACCCAGACTTTAGTGTACAGACATCAATAGGCGGAAATCACTTTTCAAACATTTTTTTCCCCCGGTACACATTTGCTTACGATAAAAAACTTATTGGATGTGGAAGAGGCTGGAAAATATTTCTTAACTCCCGAAACCCGCAAGGGCTGCTGATCCTTTCGTGGCGGATAAATGTATGCACGTACCTATTTTTAATTTTTAAAGACAGTAATCTGAAATGCGTGCTCAAAGCGAGACTGCCTATACTTCCGCCAGAAGAACTACCCAGCGTAACACCGCCGGAGAATTCCAAAATAGATTCGCCAATAGCCCGCAAATTCCTTCATCACTGATTCAAACATGTACCAAATGTCCCTATCGTTGCCCGGGGAACAAACATGCACTGCAACAGTCACGTATGTTCGAAATTCAATTACAGAAATTGTCTTCCTGGTATCGGCTCACATGGACAACTTCATCAACAAATTCAACGAGAGTGATTTTTACACTTTGAAATTGATGCAGTGAAGGTCAACAGAATTGGATCGACAACAAAGAATAATGTTTTCGATGAGGGGATTGTTTTAATGACAGAACTAATATTCTGAGGGAAATACTCAAGAGTTAATGATATCATAGCTTACAGAATACTATAATTCTGTATCCAGAACTGCACACTACACGTTGGAATTGACGGATGATTTTCAGCGATTCTATTAATTTGTTACTTAATACGAAAAATCAATCAAACCATTATTTACCTCATTGAAATAGTTTGAATTAATTTATTCCATGAATTCAAATTATAGAATTTTTTTAAATTTTACTAATCGCATTCCTATAAAAATGACCATTACCCTTCGCGACGTATTATGAAGTCTAGAAATGTCGACATTTTCAACGTTTCGTAACTCCAGATGCTCTCAGATTAGTATTATTTCAAAAATACAATACCTTATTTACAGAAGATGAGGAAGAAGGTTTAACTTTTAGATGAATTTCACCCCTTAGCTGTTCCTGGCATTTTAACCTTACCCAAAGTCTGCCAGGAAACTAGCAAACTGGAAATTTGAGTGTTGTCGTTCGATGTACAAAAACAAATAAATCGCAGCGCCATCAAACTTGCGCGTTGATGAACTAACTATCTTCCGTTATCATTCGGTGAGCAGCGTTTGAAAGGAAACTGTGGTGAGTGATGTTCTCATGCGTCAGAGAATCCACAACTTACACTCGAAAATATAGAAGAAAATAAAATATATATAAAATAAAAAGGAAATATCGCATACTGGTTTAACGAAAGCGTTTTTCACAACGACTATTTAATAATCACCGCTTCAATTATGTAACCTTTTCACTCTGAAAAATGAATGCTGCCACGAATGACAACTTGATTTTGTTTTAAGGATATCAGAATACATCCAGCGAAATGAAACAAACATTTGGAAACTCTTCAGACAGGTTGGTGCTTAAATTAAACACGCTCAAATGACACTCAAGCGAAAGTTTCATCAGGGAGCATTTGTTCGATTTTTTCTTGGTGAACTAAGTCCAAAGAAATAAAGTACTTGGTAAAATTACACAATTTATAAATCCATCTTTATTACCGATGAAACTTTTAAATTATATTATTTCTTTCCAAAACTTACCTAAAGACCTTACCATAAGGATCACATAATGAAATGAAACACATTTCCTTCTCCCCACAAACCTAACGGAAATAAGGACGTCCTCATTTAACTACTTAGCCTCTCCCTCCTCCCGATTACCCCACCATCGACCATCCACAACGGACATTAATACTCCAAATCGATACAACCCTCGTTCGAGATTCTTCCGCGAATTTTTCAGAACATCTGAGCTAACTCGACTCGAACGCAGAACCAACTCGGAGAGGAGAAAATCGTAGCGGCCCTCCCGCCGTTGAGGTTTCACCACGGCGGCGGGCGTTCCAGGCCCACAGTACCATCTTGACCCTTCGCAGTCAGGGCGACTTCGAAAGCTTCCAAATTGAGTCGAGGAAGGGGGGCAGGATGCTGAACAGGGGGGAAAAAGGTCGTAGAGTGCGATCGGTATCCGTCGCGCACACGTGTCTGGCCGCGGCCCGCCTAACAACCTCCACTCCCGCCCGCCCACTCCACAATTCCCTCCTCCCACGCGCATTCCCTCCGGCTCCCCCGCGGACCGCCTAAAATGTACCGTTCGATGCCAATGAGGAAGGAGATGAGGAGGTGAAGGGTGAGGTGAGGAGAGGAAGGGAGGGGGGGGGTTCAGATTTAGCGAAGCGTGATGTAGAGATCCGGAGGGGTTATTGAATCGGATGTCGGAATCTCAAGAGGCGTTGGGCGAACGCGTGGCCGGTCAAAGCGGAGGGCATACCGACAAGGGCGCGAGACCGAATTTCACTCCACTCGAGGAAATCATCCCATTGTTCTACTAAAAGCGGGGTCAGACCCAATGCAGGGACGACGAGCCCTTGCGTAACTAGAACAATTAAGGGTTGAGCGTGTGTGTGATGAAATCGGGAGCGATCACAACATACCGGCGTGCATCAAAGTACGAAATACCGTAAAACTAATCATGGCCGTGCCCGTCTTTTAGTTTCCCAATCATGTGTGAGATTGGAGCCTCACGTTAACCAATAACGGACGATAAAACTAAGGGGGGATAAGGGCAATTTAAATGGCGACTTCTAATTGGGCAAATTAAGAGGGGAGGCTTTCTAATTCCTTGAGCTTAATACGTAATTTTCATATAAAATATAGGAATTGAAGTTCAGGTATGTCGCTCTGTTATTAATGATTATCAGCATTAATGGTTTGCCAACAGCTAAGATGAATCTTCATGGTCTCGGAGACTAACCACTGCTTAGGCTATTAGACAACACCTCATACGACACTGCATCACAATACATTATTCTGTTACCCTGTTTTTCTATGGGCCCGACAGAGGAAGAAAAAATAAAATTTTTATCATTGAAATTGTACGACAGCTGAATTAATATATTACCATTCCCAAACCAAATAGAACCAACAAATATTAGAAATGCATATATTTGAATAAAATAATTTTTTTAAAGAGGGTACCGCGATCCTCTGGGCCTGGGTGCTCCGTAACGTCTGCCAGTGAGTGTAGCCGCAGCTTTTGGACGCAGCCGGCTTAGGTTTAAGAAACTCTGTAAGTTACAAAATACGAAAACTTTAACACTTCTTCCTCACCCGACACTTTCTAACGCAATTCGAGTTACCTCAAATTCTTTTCCTCTCCCCACGCTATTCGACGCTTACTTAAGATTCTAACCTCGATCGCCTCCTTCAATCCACCTCCCTTAACACACTTTTTCTGCAGTCTTCGAAATTCGCTCACAAAGTTCCTCTCTTCCACCAATCTCTCGAATAATTCTTTGCTTTTCTTCCCCTCCACCCAATTCGTTTCTCCATCCTTCTCCAAGAGAAGTACACCCTAGACTCATGGTGTCCGAACGATAATAAGAAAAATATCTCTATGAGAACGCCATCATTTTAGGGTTCAAAGCTTCTTCTTTTTTACCCCAGTGCGCCTCCATCGCTAAGCCTGAGGAGAGAATCTGAGTAAGGATTTACTTCACTCAATGTCCGTTCCATAAAAAACAAGCATTCAGAGTTTGTTGCACGTACGATCCGATCAATTTTCAACGAGGACGGGATGGATGGAGGGAAATAATGAATGAACTTAAATATGCAAGCAAACAGAGGAATAACTAATTTAAACTATAGAAAGAAGGAGTGTACCTTTATTTTTGTGAGACACAAGACAAAATACAGTATAAAGCTATTAGTTTAAGAAACAACAAATAATATCTGATTCTCGCAACTTTACGTAAATCCAGCTATGAAAACAATCCAACAACGCCAATCGCGAGGGGTATTTTTAGGATAAATTATACTTCATATTCAACAACCCTTTAACATACAACGTATTCATACCTTAATATTATAATTCGTGATCCTGTGAATCCATCCAAAACCTAAATTAAGTGGATGGCTACATTAATGACAGTATTGACATTTTTAAATCCGAAATAACTTCTTGTTGAAATCTTCACGAATTCCGCTGATACGTTAGGGATATAGCTACGAATATATATATACTTATTCAGGCGACTACAGCAACTATACGAGTTCATTCTACCAATCATCCTTCACGACAAGACCCAAATGATGCTATTAGAATTAATATATATTATCATATTTTCACACCGTCATTTCATTCGAGTTAAATTTAACGTGAAACAAATGATTCCTTCGTCACATACTTTTCATCTCAAGCGTGAAATACTCATTCAATACATTTGTTTCCATTGAAATCTATATAATAGATAGGAAATTTCTTTATCAGTGAAAATGCTGTTTACCTAATATTATAACAATGTGCGTCCTAAAAGAAGAACGAGAATACTTAAGCTGTGTATTTCATAATGCATCAAGTTCAAGTTATGCTAAATTAACCGTTAAACATCGGTCGTAAAAAGAAGACTGGGTGAAAATCTTGGAAAATGAATGTATTTTCAATTTTAAACAATGTGGACGACATCGCCCGATAACAAAATGATATAACTGCGAACTCAACGAGAGGAACGCTTTTAATAGCGAAACAATATACCATTAACCCCATCCATACAATCCCGTCGGCGAAAGTCGACTTCAGATTAAAAGTCATTGCCTCGAAACAAGACAGCTCATTGCGGTAGCTTGAATAATCGAATGATTGTTTCTCTCACCGATTATAAATTTATTACCAACGAAAACTAATGTATCTTTTGAAATTAGGGTGCACGTTAATTTTTAACATCAAAAATTTTAAATAAGTCCATCCTCCCAATCAAATTTTAGAGTCTAAAATAATAACAAGCAGTATTCTGCGCCTCAATTTTCACTGCCTCATTTGAAAATATTTATTTATTTATTTAGCTTTCGTCCGAAAAAAGCACTTTTTTGGCCTTTACATCGGACTAATAACAGTGAAAACAATGGAGACAGATACCCAACACAGATGAAGAATTTAGCTTACTGGCTGGTTTTGTGATCAAACATTAAAAGTACGTATTTTACAGAAAGATGGCCAAGACGAAATAACGTGATTTGCCAAACAACCACACAAAAACGAAATAAAACGCAAGACAACGCTCTAAACAAATGCAAATGATTGGGTAGTAACATGAGGATAACTTTGTTGATATGGGAACGTAAGATAGAGGGGGAGGGGTAAGATGGAGGAACGTTCCCTACAAAGAGGAGATGTTAAATTAAAAGATTTTTTTCTATGAGGACTAGAAAGAGCGGGCGAAATATTTATTCTTTCGCACATAGAGCACTAGTCCGAGTTCGGCTCCCGGTAGTGTTACGAGTTTTACATGCAAAACTACTAATCATTTGTCCATAACTGTTATCCTACCTGTTTTTCTTGCCGTATTTCTAATCGATTCATTTATAACATGCATGTCTTACGAATACATTCATATTATCCTACCATGACATAATTTTTACGCATAATTACAAATACTCCTCTCATATAAATTCCGGAGGTTGGGACCACCTAAATATTTAAAATATAAGTTTTTCCTTGAGCGTGTTCCTTTCCTGGGTGATTCTCACATAAAGGCTCTACAACGCCACATCGCTTCGTCCCTCAACATTACATATGGACAGGTATAACTCATGCTATCCTAATCCCCCCATTCATAAATTCCCATGTCAGCTCGCAGGGTATGACGTATAAGTAGAAGATGGAGTGGTCACACCTTGGGACACAATGGATTTGTCGGGAGCTCAGTGTAAGGGAAAACAGTAGCAAAGGTCCCATGAGGAAACCCAAGGGGAAATAAAAAAACCAAATAAAGATGGATGCAAGAAAGAAGATCAATCTTTGGGGACATATATGAGAGTAAGTACGCACTGGATGTGGAAGACCCAAATAAATAGTTCAGCGGACTAAAATAATACGAAATTACTCTGGGATAGGGAGGGTCTAAAAGTAAACGAGAAAGTCCTTGGTGCCTCCTCCACACGATCAAATTTTTAATCAAATCTCGATTAATACACGTTTGCAAGGCACTTGAATCGTGAAAAATAAAACCGACGCCATAAAATCGCCCAACATTTAATACAGTTCACTAGCATGGTTCATTTTTTTACTCTATACCCCGTTAAGAGCCTTGGGAGGAAATTAACGACATTAATTTCTAATAAATACGATTAACTGTTCAGATATAATGGGAAGAGTCAACCCCAGCCGTACTCTTATAAATGGGCAAAGGATGGGTGAGGGAAATTAGAGAAGATATAAGCAGTAAATCAATAAAAATTATAAAAAATAAATAAATAACTGAAAATAAAACCAATAATAAATATAATAAAAAAATTAAAAATAATTGAAATAATTAGATACCGCAAATGGTTAGAACAATGAAATGGAAAACTGCAAATATATCACGTGCTAAATGGATATACGAGGGTCATCCGGAAAGTAGTACCCGTTCGTGCCGCATGAAGTGCTGACGACGCGAGTAGCCGCTGGACGAGGTCAGATAGCTTCAGTGGCTTGTCTGCCTTCTCTGAGCCAAGTTGCGTGACGCTAGCATTGCCTGTGTTGTTTCTGTGATTGTTTACAATGTTTAAAAAAATTGAGAACGCCGCCAGTTGTGAAGTGAGGGCAGTGATTAAATTCCTCAATGCAAGAAACGTTCGCCCATGTGATATTCATCGCCAATTAAAGGAGGTGTATGGAGACAATGTAATGGACGAGTCGTCTGTTCGGCGGTGGTGTCGCAACTTCAACATGGGGAGGGGGAACACACACGACGATGAGCGTTCGGGGAGACCGTCTGTCATTACAGACCAACTGGTGAGCTCAGTTGACGAATTCGTGAGGAACGATCGGCGCGTCACAATTGATGACATCTGTGAGCATTTTCCCAATGTTTCTCGAACAATTGTTCATGAAATTGTTAAACACCATCTGCATTATGCAAAAATTTGTGCAAGATGGGTCCCTCGCGTATCTCAATGAGCTGGCGGCGAAGGACTATGCAGCAGGAATACAGAAACTTGTCACACGTTATGACAAATGCCTTAATTTGCTTGGAGATTATGTTGAGAAGTAGTTTAAAGTATCCTCTTTCAAATAAAATTTTTTATGTTTGTTAATATTTACTTTTGTGTCTTTATTTCACGAACGGGTACTACTTTCCGGATGACCCTCATACTATACAGCGTTGATCCTTGCTAGTCTCAAGCACTCAAACGCACGTAATAAAATAAAACTCTTCAGAGTCCAGTTTTGTGCAACGCGCAGCGTTGCGTCGTATGTTCAGTACTGCAGCGGAACTGTTCAGAGATGAATTTCGATTGTCAATGTTTATTGATACGAATCCGCGCGAATCATATTAAAGTTCGAATAGCTCGGCATTCAACATATTGGCTAACGATTGTCACCAGCCACGCGCTAAGCGGTTGAAGTGATTTCTCTACACATTAAAGATTCTTTTGATGGTTTAAAAGACTCGTCGAAGACGTGATTCCAGCCCTGGGAGTTTGATCACCTCAAAATTGTATTCAAGACGACCCGTTCAATTTTTCTTTTCTAAGTGTTACCGCACCGTGTCAAGGAGGTTTAAATGATATATTTGAATGCACGCCCAGGACACACTTGTAACTACGCCGACCCGCGATAATCAGATGCGCGAACCGGCAATTAGGAGGGCACCATCAATCACGTCGAAACGGACGGCAGCTATTCCGAATTAAGAAAGAGAGACATTAATCTCACATGACCACCATGTAAATAAATCACATAAGAATGATTCACACTTACGAAATCAAAGCGTTTGTCCATCGACCATATTTGTGGCAGTAAGTATCAGTTTCAAACATCATGACAACGACACTTGGGTGTCGAAATTATTATAACCGTTAAAAGGTAGCCAGTCAATTTAGGTAGGCTTCGAGTGGACACACATACTAACCACCATCCCAAAGACTAACTTAACATGGGACAACGTATCAACGTAAAACATACGTATCAACATCCTGTACGCTACAATAAACCGATCTTCAATGCCTCATAATTTCCACTTCCCTTTTTATCGTTCAGCATTTTTACTCTTTTCCTCTTCCCACCTCGCTTGCCAAACATATCTCCCCTCCATCACAGTAAAACATTCCCTCACCACTCAATGCTGCATCCACTTTTTCCGAATCCTTTCGATTTCTTCATAAAATCCTCCCTCCTCCCAAGCACTTCTTGGTTTGCTTCCCTTTCCGGCAATTCCACTTTTTCCATCTTCCCCTCATCCACATCTCAAAAGACTTAATCCTACGTCTGTCATTGTGCCTCAATGCCCAAGTTACCCCGCTGTATGAAACTAAGGTAGGATACTACCTTAAGCATACGTACAATTGAAAAATAGCGAGCATTTTCATTTCAGCGACATGAATACTACACGTTTTCACCTAGGTGCCCCTGAAAATCTACCCGATATGAGTAACACTAAGTGGGAAAAGTAAGCACGAGGGAATATAGTGGCAACAATATCTACATTTACACAATACTCCGCCATGGCGTGCGGCGGGGGTTGTTAGCGCACCACTCATTCAAGCATTAAAGTGAACCTATACATAAATGTGTATACATACTAAACCCCGAATAAATCATTGATATTAACTTTTTAAAAGCAAACCATTGGGGTTGCTGGTTTTGTTATGAATATGTATCGCGCGAGGAAAGAACGAGTGCTTGAATCTGTCAAAGATGGTGCCCGTCCCACTTGTTTATTCCCGGTGGTTCAATCTACCAATATAATTTGGGGTCACAACACTTCCTTTTGATCTCAGAAGCGACCTCGGGCGGTTCGGTACTTTCCTAAAGGCTTAGGCCTGATTAATAATCTTCTCCAAGCCCTGGGAGCTTCCTAGGGGTCAACTACGTCAAAATATGCCGGCGATGACAGTTGGGATGTGTCAAGTCAGAAATCATGGGAAACGTAGACGCATGGGTTTTCCAGGGCTAAGAAACAACTGTTAATATGGACCTTAGTCTAACTTGATCTCTTAATGAATCAAGGTGATCCAAACCGAATTCCTCTCAAATACTACCCCCCAAACGAACGCTCACTTCTCGTAGCAATTTTTCAAAAACCTAGCGGATGTTGTCCCATCCTCATCCAATTTCCTAATTAAAAGTAACTAAAATATCGACGTCAGTACGTTCCAAAAACGATTAAACACTCCTGAAACATCAACCGTATCCAAAATCAAAGTTCCAAGAAGAAAAGCCTACAGAGAATCACCTTACGGTCGATCCCCCAAGGCCGAAAACGAGGGGCACTGAAAACTTTCTCATGACCGGCTAAAAATAGAGAGAAAATCACTGAGTTATTCCGGCTGGACTATTTACGGGGCTCGCATGGAAAATCATCCCGACCAAATGCTTTCGTCTTCCTCCACATCCCCACTTTTCTATTACCCTACAGCGGTGACGAAATGTATGCCGCCGTAATGTACCCATGACGATTTGACCACCGCGCGAAATTCATAAAGCCCCTATAAGTCATAGGCGCCTAAATGGCACTGAGAAAAAAACAAACACGGAACGGACAAAAGGAAGCACCAAAGTCGGAAAAAGGTCTCGTGGTTCCTCTCGCTATTGTGGCGAACAGGCGACGACGGGAGGTGACGTGGGAAACGAGGTCACTATAGACGCGAAGCCAAGCCCTACCTGCGGAATGGTTCAGAATTCAACGCAACTGTCTAGGCCGTTCATCGACCAAGACAGTTTACTCGGTCCGTATCCTAAGTAGTCTTCCAGCTTTGACAAGATCTAAAGGGCTCCCTACGATTAATTTACCTGAGTTACTCCCCAAAAACCTCTTCGCTATGATATCACATGGTAAACTTTGGCTTACACCCCACGAAGAGTCCCCCACAGCAATGAGAAGACTATAACTACAGACTTATTTCAATGTTGTGAATAGTATACAACGTGATATATTTCTAACACGCACGTAGTAGACGAAAATATTGATGTACTATGACTCTTGTAGCCCGTATTTCAAGGGCCGTTCCTGACACAATGGATTCCTATTATTTTTTTAGACTTACTTCTGCAAAAATCAGTTAATGAAATTTCATTCGGGACAATTGTATGTGAATACGATTCGTGAGACGTAACACTTCACTTCATGAGGATCTGTAGAGATCAGGAGACAGGAGAATGGCAACGCAAAATGATATGCATTGTCAATATTCGGTAAAAATCAACTGAGTCCTTTGCGTCGATTTGTACGTCCCATCATTACGACGGATACGAGAGCGTAGATGACTATTGCAAGAATAGCTTAGTCCACCTATGGTCATCCACTCGTTTGAAAATTCGGGTCCGTTGGTAACCGCTCGCGGAAAACGAACTCCCCACTTTGGAAAATTCCTTGTTTCGACCTTTTTCACTCCAGTTCCGTGATACACACACAAATAACGAACAAAATAAAGTCAGTACAGAACAGAAAAAGACAAACTGAAACAAAAATAAACGTGAAATCAAGGCCTACATATTATAGCTATAAAATACTGAACCAATTTTACATTTTAAATTTCCACACAGTATTCCAGGCCATTGTGAAAGTTACCCATAAAATTTTTACGACCGTCGTGGTCCTAAGAAGGAGAAATAAAAGGGTTATTCGTTACTTCTGGCAGTAGTATAGCTATACACCGGATAAAAAATATTCGAAAACGTTGGTCATTAGAAGGAACTGAAATAAATACATTCGGAACAGTATTCATTTCCCATAATCTCTAGAGATCGGTTAACAATACACTAGGCACGGATTGCCTGACACCCATAGGCAAATCCCGAAAGATGAAACATTCTCTCCACCCGTAACATTTCTAAACTCATTTTTTCCCAAGTACCCCGATAAAATGGTCAGAGCTTACTTCCAAAAACCCTCTTTCGCGAGATATCACAGAAAGATGAACGAAATGATCAACACGAAACAGGACTGATAGATAAAAGCGAGCATCAAACTCCGAAATCCATCTCTGAATGGGTAATGGAAATATTGAAAGGCGTGCTGTGGGAGGGACGGGGGGGGGAGGGTTTGGCTTTGGGTGAGGAGATTAAAACTTCGATTTCACTGATCGATATGGGGATCCGAATGGCTGAGATGGGGTCTTTAGGACTAACTCGATCGCCATTGATAAGTTTATAGCCAAGGTCGGACGGGATGGGATTACCCCAATGGAACCAAAGATGAGGCCTATAACCCGATTATAACCCACTGTCATTAAAAGGGTCCCATTATGTGGGAGTGATTCATGAATGGCCAACGTAAACCAAAGGAAGTTCGAAGGCTTTATCGCCTTTCGCTTAAGGATAACAGCGGGCTTATTTAATTTAGCACGGGATTCTGCCGAAACAAGCAATCGATGAAACCACGAGATGATGAAGGACGAGGACTGAACATCTTTGTATACTCCCTTAATGTAATTAGGCACGGAACCTGCATTCACAGCAGTCACCCGAGCCGAACATATGCATTACTAATATACAACCCACATAATGGCATTTACCCTCGGCAAACAATTCCACCGCTTCAACTTTGGGTATTTCATAAAACCATGCATCTCCTAAAACATCTATGTGCCATTGAGGAAAATGAAAGCTAACCCGAAGGAGAAGGAAATTTTCTGGAGAATTGTGCCACTCCACAAATGTTTTACTATACTGTTTTATTATTTACGCTAGATTATTCTAATACGATACTCGAATGGACAAATTGATAAGTCGGCCTTCTATCGGCATACAACAAGCAATTATCGAACAAATGGTAACCCAAAATACAGAGGAGAGTGTATATTTTCCATGATTTTACAAATAAATTACATAACGTAAGCGTTTGTAGCATTACCCAACACGTATTTAATTAATATATCACGCTTAAATACTGAAAAATTTTCATTCCACTCTACATAATATGTTCTCCGTCAACGGTTACAAATGTTAATTGTCTAGTCTTTACTCTTCTCTCCAATTCAATCAACGCAAATAGATTCATCGAATTTATGTGAAAACGCAATGCGTGGGATTAACGTGGGAGTAACGCTCACGATTCATGACCCGGGGATCGTTCCCAGGTGCTTAAACACAAACAACTCCGATATTTCCGTCGCCTACACTTTTCCAGATATCATAAAAATCGATTACTCGTGCAGCAAATGGCACGCCATTCCACTGATGTATGCATGTAATATGACTTTATAATTTCAATCCGTAATCTCGTCCAGTCAATTCCGAGAATTAAATACTATGTTTAATGGATGAGGCCCAGTTTTTTTTGTTGGAGAAACAAGGACCGGCATACGAATTCTCAATTGGACAGGCGCAATAATTGCCGTAACATTTGTTTCTTTCGCTTGCCCGTGCAGATATTTTACGAAGGTTTATCTCTCGTTCATTCTCATCCCTAACCATTACGGATTGTTACACTTATATGAAAGCTACGCTCAACGCTACGCCGGTCTTTTTGTTTTTCGATGGCCAGCACCACTCTGGACTACCTCCGCTCATCGCCGCCATGTTGACGAACCCACAAAAGAACAAGTACGCACTCGCTACCTCCTTCTCCAAACATCGGTAACGATGACTTACTTCGTATTCCGAACACGACTAAGTGCACCGATGGTCGACAACAGGAAATAGTTTTTGCTCGTGTGCGATGTGAATTTGATTGAAGGTTTCCCGCAAGAGATAAAACGTACCCACCCAAGAGAACGATGCTCGATGAGCTCTTTCGTTTTTAACCTTCTAGCCGCGCCGTTTGCGTAATATGACCCGTATGAATAATATACAATGGTGGCTATGGAAATTCGCCATGAAACAGCGAAAGAAAAAAACCACGAAACCCAACATCTACGTAGATCTTGTTAAGAATTTGATATTTGATGGGCTTAGAGTAGAGAGACATGGGTAATTAAAGTTAACATTACGACATAACCAATTAAACTCCGTCGAAAAAATTAAATATAAATTGAATACATTGCTCGTAAGAAAAAAATGTGAAATTTTCCAAATGAGAAATTTAATATCAGGGCATTTTGGCTCACGATCCGATGTCCTGGGCATATGAAAGTGACTTCACAAGGCCAAAACGTTCACAAATGCGACCAGACTTAAATTGTTAAGTTTTAGTTTGGCTTTGCTCATCCCTATTCAAATAATGTTCACAAAAATAATGCGTAAACACTTAACTCCGTTTCATTATATAAATACCCAAAAATTTAGACTACTAATGAGGAGAGCAATGCCCACGGACCTACTCTTTTCAGAAACCCCCCCTGGGTCGGTGAAGAAAAAATTAATGTAGTCCGAAATTATTATGATTCGGTACGCTTCTCCTTTTAGCACACAAACTTGTGAAAGGGTAGCCATGTTACCCCTACAAATTTGCACACGTACATACACGTACATTACCATTTATGCATTGGAGTAATCCAAGTTACGCTTTCATAAAGGCTTCTCGCTCCTCCTTGATGCAAAATCCACTTCTTAAGCTTTACGACTGGTCGTCAATACCTCGAGGGAAGAAAAACACCCTTTGTATGCGGGAATCATTGTTAGGGCACAATAATCTGTAGTGCAATGCTGAAATTAATTGCCTCGGATGACATCAGGGTGATCATTTATTTGGCGCTGCTTAGTGATGACTACATTAAATCCAGCTTAGTTTTAATTTTAGGTTAGCTCATTGCTAAACAAAAAAAAACTTAATCTTTACCTCAGTATTGCGTTGGAATCCTTTCAGAAAGCTCCGTGGGAATGGAGATGGGAGGCATATTTCAAGAAGAGGGATCGCGTAGTTGTTTTGTTCTGTTTTTTTCCTCCAATAGTCTACCAGCATGGAGAGGTGCAGGGGGGAGTGTGGTGGGAATCCGTTTACATTAAGCACCCGGGGGTGAAGAAGAAAAAAAAATAAGGGAACCTTCCCTTCAATGAGCCCATGTCGGCGTCTTTTTTTTCCGTCATCTTTGTTTCGCTCAGTCGGGGAGGTAGGAGATATAAATCTCGCTTGGTTGCCGTCTCATGAAAAATTTACCAAGAGGCAGATAATGGCAAAGTCCCAGCCGTTCGTTGGTTTTCCCTTTCGATTCCCGCGAGAGGTGTCCCGGGTCGTGATTGGACTCGTCCTTGGATGGCGGATAAGCGCGACCTTCAACAGTCTTCGGGAACACATCATTCGGATTCGACTACCTCCATGCATTTCGCATGCCGAGATTTTCATTAAATATTGGCTACACAGAAGGACATAAATACGAGCACTGGAGGACAGCTATTCCAATTCGAAACTAATTATGTGCGACGGGAGATATCACCTCCTCGAATGGAATCCGAGCAAGGGGATGCTTGACTTGAAAAAAAAACACCTACCTTTCCGGTCAACTAGATTTTTTTCCGGAAAAACTAATATGGAAAAATGACGGCTATGATTCAAGTAACAATCTTAAGGTTTTTTAATGTCCTCTTCTTTATACGTAGGTACACAAAATATGCCATGCGTGGATTTCAAGTTCGTAAGATGGATTTTGATGGATCGATGGACTCGGGGGGAAGGGCATAAAAATTTTAATCAAAATGCTAACGGTAGCTCGGCAATAGACTGACAAGCGACCTGAATGGTCCCTTTCAAGGTCGTCCCTAATTCGAGTGCCCGTTACTGGGTTACCTCCCATTTTTTCCTCGCTCACCAAGTCATGGGAAACTATGGCAACGGCTATTTTATCTGCAGTGCATTGCATGGTTCGCTGGGTGCCGATGACATCGTGGATTATGAGAGATAATCCCTATCGCTGATACCTGGTGTCTGTGGCCAAGACTTTCTCGTTCGTGGACATAAAAAGTCTATGGAGGAGGCTGTAAAAATGTACTGTTGCATCAGTATATCACGCAAACCCGATATATATATTATTTGCTCACATATTATACCTCATGTATAGTATAGATGGAAGTGGCCGACCGCTCTCTCAAATATTGATGGACGTTAAGGACTATAAAATTGTAGTTTTTATGAAGTTTACATTCAGATAACAGAGAGGCACAGTAATCCGCGCTAAAAAGTGACGTAATATTTGAGTAACCGTATTTTATACCCATCTGTGATGTTTTAACAGCTATCTTCTGGAATCGATCGCCACTTCCATATTATGATGACCACCTTCCTTTCGCAAGCACGCCTCCTCGCTTATCTCCACTGAACAAATATGTAAGTGTATCAACACAATCCTTAAAAGAATTAATTGATGTACTAATTTATGCATAAAATACAATATAAGACGAGTAATATCTGCCCTTGTAAAAGTCCCGTGGAACAAGGCGCCCATTCTGAGGTTTAAGAAGTTCAAAATAACAAGTGCCAAATCCCTGTGGACATAGGCACATGGCCCGATGAAAATGTTACCACATGCAGATAAGATTTCTTTAATCTTGATTTATGCACACTAAAAAACACGAGCGTCAAAATGCGGGAGGGCACGCAAAAACGTCCATAAGGCCCTCAGCCACTCTCAACCAGCACATCCGACGCCATCCAAAAATTTGACCATGTTCACCTTTATTCACTACATTCATATTCCTTCCCCTTCCAGCTCCTCGTTCACTTACTCTGACCCATGCCTATACCTATCAACGAGCTGCATAACAGATACTTTCATCTACTTCTACATCTACTTAATACCCCGCAAGCCGCCGCAAGGGCGTGTGGCGGGAGGTGTTAGAACACCACCCGTAATTTAGAAAAGAAAAAAAACCGCATGCTAGAACCACAAATTTATACATCCACAAAAAAAAACATGGCATACATTCATGCAAGATCACTTACACCCCACACATGCAAACACTCAAACTATATCTTACATACACATGCACCTGAAAGTATACCTAACAGCTTTGCAGTGTTTAACTTTGCTCCAACTTGTAAATTCAATGTTTTTAATATTTCTAAAGTGACTTCGGTTTCTTACTATTATGATTTCTCATTGTTCGAGGAAATAATGAGTATTCGCACCTATCTGTCCTGGAATCTATCTCCCTTATTTTATCTTCGTGGTCTGATCTACCTAAGTAGTGTGGGGCCATTAGAATTCCTTCAGTGTCATAGTTAAACTCGTTTGTTCTGAACCTTTATAAAAGTCTAAGTCTCGCTTATTCTCTCCGCACTTCAAGTGGTTCGCAGCCTAATTCCCTAAGAGACCTGTCACACTTGACTTTCAGACTTAGCGGAGAAGTGAAGCAGAGAGATATATTAAGTGCCTCGCCACATAAAGGATACGTCGTGTATAGTTAGGGATTAGGAGTGCAACAGTTAGTAGTTCCAGAGTTCATTGAAAACCAACCCTTAACCATTTGGGCAATAGACCCAACCTGTATTTATGGAGGGGGGGGGGGTGACCGCCAGCTATGTTTAATTGTGCCTAACACAATGAAAGAGATCAACCATGTGTTCACATTCGCCTAAAGTCCGCCCCTAGGATGACTCCTTAAGGTTTAGAAGAACCCACCCCTGTCACCGTGTGGCGTTGTTGTTGATATTTCCCGCAAGGTCCCCGTATGTTTCCCCACGGTGCGCGACCTCGCCTTCGGCTCGGGACCGCCTCCGTGGGCCGGCCGTTGACCTGGGGCGAGCCGAGCGTACTTGTTCTAGCACGCGGTCTATTTCCACGCGTGCGCGTGGGTAGCGAGACGGGACCACAGCTCACGCCCCCGTAGCACCATCACCCCTCCCCGCTCCGTGGAATGCGGCAGTCGTGATAGGATTCCTCCCCCGCCGTATTCCGTGGACGGAGCGTGATCTCTTCCGCGGCGGCCATGGAGTTATCTCTCATCCCGAGCCTTGGGAGTCTCTCCTGCCTTTCGCGGTCCGTCTAAGAAAGATAAATTGATGCGATTTGTCCATTCGCTTTCCAGACGTCCGATCATCGTCGAAATCTACCGCTTTGGATAAGGAAAACGATGCTTCGACTTCGAATCCGTCGATTGTTAATCGCCTCCCTTGTGTTCTTATTATTTCACTAGCCCCCCCCCCCCCCTCAACACTCGTTCGAGTCTTTTCCGCTTCACAACTTTCGATGATATGAGAGCAATGGGTTTTAGATGAGCCCCATCCTGATTGCGAGGAACCTTAGAGCAGAAGCGGCAACGCGGAATGCACTGTAGCTGCCATTCAGCGCAGCATTGCGAGTTGCAAAAAAAAACACGGCGCATTCTTTCGCGAAAATGTGCGAGTAAGCGCAGAAAATCAAACTAAGAGTAATAAATACTTTGCGTGCAGGTAAAACTTTAATTCAAGACGAGTTAAACTATTAAATTTAAAATTGCAGAAAATTATATAATCTATTTACCACTGAAAGTGTGTCCCATGTCATAAGGCGCATTTTGTTCAGGTAAAGATTTTCGTTTCTTTCTTGTTCAAGGCTGTCGAGCTTAAAACTTCACGAACCATAAGAAGATCCAACCGGATCACCCTGCATTTCCCCTGGGCAACTTTTCCGATGCAAAAAAACTACAGCGGCCATTGGAATTTCTTCCGATTGGTTGAACAATAACGTTGGGGAATCACTCGCGGAGCGAAAGTTACATTACAGATTTAATCTCTTGCATAAATTGGAAGGATGACTCTTTAGCGATGATGTTGAAAATGATTTATTAGCTCCACCGTGCTACAGTCGGAGATATCATGTCAAGAAAATTCAAAAGATTAAGTGTCGAAGGGTTCCCCTTGTCATTGGGTCAATAGTAGTCCGGTATGTAACCACTCCCTGCCACACACACAAACGGTAGCTTTGCAAGGTACTACGTCATAATAAAAAATAATTATCCAACCGAACGACTTGGGGTTTTATTATCAATGTCATTTGTCACATTTATTCGTTCATTTTGAAGGTCTTAGCTCAAATATTTGCCCGCCTACAAGGGCGGTTCAATATGTATCCGTGTTTGACGACAAAGGGCGTTCCTGAGGGAAGTTTATGTTATCATCGTGTGCTGCCATCTATTAAACGACGTTGGAACAAATCGTACATCTCCGAATCGCCCATGAAGCCACTGCAACTTCTTAGGACAGGAATGGTTAGACGCCAGTGAACTTTTGTAACGCTCCAATTGCATGCAAGTAAAACAAGGCATAATTCGTTAATTTAACACTCATCATTTGAATAAGACGACGACATTATCCAAACACCCTGCGAGATGCGTTAATACAGTGGAGGTTTGATTATTATTATCTATATTATTTGGGCACCGTTTATTTATTTACGAAACTAATGTGTCTAAGAGAGGTAAAGAAGAAAGACGATGACATATTGGCGGTAATAAAACAAAGTTTTGGGAGGGAATTCTATGGAGGAGGGATATTTGAAGAATTCTTCAAAAAATTGTTTTATTAGTAATACGTGTCTGAATTCTTGTACGCAACAGTAGTAGTAACATTATATGGTACATACATGTCGGAATAGGTATTGCATTAACTGTTTAATAAGGTGACGACATAATCGGAAACATAAGGTAGCAAAAAATATTACTCACTCATTTTAAGCATTCTAAAGGTTAATCTTTCCCTGTCGTTCTCACACCGTTGTGTGGATTGCGTACGCAGTGTGGTATCTGCCTGACCTTTATGACCTTAGGCGGGTAGAACACCTCGGTGTTGGTCTCCTCATCGGTAACCGGTTTTCTTTTTTTAGCTGGAAGTTCTCGTTTATTTCAATCATTCCATTTTATGGCCGTCGGTCTAAAACAAACTAACCCTAAAGGTCTGACGAAATCCACTTCAGTGGTCATCAGTTAGAAATGAGAACTGATTCAAGGTAAAAGCAAAATACATTTTCAATCGACTTGTGTAGAAATAAAAAAATCGAACAATTTAAAATACTTCAGCAGCGGGTGCATTTAGAAATTTCACCCATTCATTTCTCCTACTTGATTTAAAACGCAGACGCTCAAGAATATCATGAATGCGTTGGCTACCAGGCTAAAAGTAATAATTAGAGGAATAACTTTCGCTCAGTGTAATAATTCAAGAGCGTCTTGCATATGAGCTAATAAATATTAAAATGCACTCGTGAATTAATAGTTGTGCATGCATTGATGGTACCCGATCACTTCCGCCACACGCCCCTGCGGTGGCTTCCGAGGCATTTCGTGTGGGTATAGATGCGAAAAGATATACGAATTTGACGTAATGGACAAATGTGCATCCGACAGCTTATAATCTAATAGACCTAGCAGAACTTCAGGGTAATTCGTACGATACGTTGAAATTCAAGAACGGCGATACGTTTTACAAGAATGTACATTATTTGTAAATGTTACTATTAGGATTATGATAGCTAAATATTTTTGAAGTACTCGTGGAATCGATACCTTTTCCGTTCGCATCGGCTCCGCTACTACTCTTGATGACTTGTTATCATTGCATTTACATGTGCTGTTCACCACAATTTTCGCCAGATATCGTTGTTTACCCGGGAAATTTATCTCAGAAGAAAACTAAGGCAATACACCCATTGACAATCATACTCGGCACTCAGACTAAATGATTGCTATATCTCCGTCGCATGCCAACAGGAATGTGCTGTTATCATCGACCCCAGCCATCTTCGCATTTAAAGGAGGTTATTTTAAAATTTCCCCTGAAAACAGATAATTTGAAGCGACTGGAAAATCGCCTGATACGATTCATAAATTGAAAGCAGCGGAGAGCTACTTCTTGAAAAATAACAAGCAAATGGGCGTGAATTTTTAGTTGAATGTACCCCTACCGCCCTATCGCGGAGTGAGCATTTGACAGCATAGATGCGTGCCAAAAGTTAATTATTACGAACCATAAATATTTAAGGTTGGTATTAACACGGTCTTCAACTACCATTACATATCGCGAATTTATCTAAGCCAAAAATATAGTTTTCCCTGGATTATATTATTTCACTTTTGCATACCCCTTCGTCATCCTAAAAATAATTGCAAATTAAACACCATTGGAGACATACGAGTACGAGTACAAAAATTTCAGTTTCATTGAGTCAGTAAGAACAAAGAGCTTAGACTCTCAGTATCTATGTGCGGCTTAGTGTTAATTCCTCTATCTCTCCAATGAAAAATAGTACACGGAGAAAAATTAAGAAAAAGGGCAGCGGATGAATTACTAAAATAGAGGAGGAAACAGAGAATATTACCCTTTGACAGGACGAAGTCTCGTGCAGCCGGAAGCCCTGATACACGCGCACGGAAACCTTGGTGCACACAGGAGATCACCAGCACCTGATGGAATTTTAATGAGTGGAAAGCCAAATCGACTCATCTGGGAAGGCAAATCCTGTCTACGCTTCCTAAACTGCCGACGTCGTCGTAGCCGTAGCCACGGTAAAATTGACTCATATAAATTTTGAGGCTCGAATAAATAATTAGTTATTGAATAACACCATAAATTTCTTAATATTCGGAGTTAATAACAAATAAAAAGTGCGATTTTTACGATCCCTGACCAGATTCGATCGATTTGGTCGTGAAATTCCATTCGGATGGAGGCCTAGCCCAATTAGGTATCTAACCCGAAAGTGGTCCCCCCAGTAACATTTATACTGATTGGTGCGATAAGAGACATGGGGAGAACGGGATATAGAAAATTAAAGTCGTCAGGGAATTTATAAAACGAAGCGGATGGTCAGGGATGGTATTTGGATGAACAAGCTTTATTTTAACCTTCAGGCAAGGAGGTTAAAACATTGCTGAGAGCAATAGAAAATCGGGGTGATGAGTATGGAATCAGAATCAATGTAAACAAATAAATTTTTATGGGATTTTCGAGAGAGAGAGGAAAGCTAAGTTAAATTTTTAAATGGGAGGGCATTAACTACAGCAGGTGGAACAGGCAACATATCTGGGAAGTGCTTCGGACCAAAATGGTCAAAGTATTAGGGACGTAAAGGAGAAGAATTACGCTAGGCAATGAAGCTTGCACAAGGAGAAAGGAATTGACGACAGGAATTTTGAGTAATGATGTTAGGAAAAAGCTCGTTACAACTTTGATATGGAGCGTAGTCGTGTACGGCGCGGAAACATGATCGCGGAAGCTGGATGATAAGCGTAGATTGGACGCTTTCGAAATTTGGCCGTGAAGAAGGATGGAGAAGGTGAAATGGGCTGAAAGGAAAACAAACGAGGAAGTGCAGGGAATGATGGGGGAGGGACTGTGGGGAGAAATCCGATGGGGGCAGGAAAGAAGGATGCAGAGTATCTTGATTGGCAATTATATGTTTAAGTCTGTGATAGACGGGAGAATGTTGGGCGAATGAGGAATGGGAAACTATAGGATAGGATTTTTGGGGGGGAATGAAGGGAGGGAGGAAGGACAAATGCAGATATGCCAGATTTCAGGTTGTCTCGTTAGGAAAGTAGAAGAAATGCATCGGTGTCCAATCTGTGCCCATCAGAAACGTACCTACTGAAAATTAACAAAAGTACAAGAACTACGTTAAATATTTAAATTATTTTTGAAATCTGCTGGACGATCTGTTAGTAAATTAAAATAAAATAAGAATCATAATGACAGAAAATAATGACTACAGACTAGGTTATCTAACAAAAAAATTAACCCTGAACTCTAGCCTGAAATAAATCTAATCCCTAATCGCTTTTGGGGAAAAATGATATTTTAGGTAAACCCGTCAATTCTACAGTTAACCTCTCTAATCCTGTTATGATCTCTCCTACCGCAGACGGGAAACGGAATTCATAAAACATATGACATCAAAGTGTCCAGCTTCCGACTTAAATAAGAGATATAACTTACAACTTTACCTTCGTTCGGTGAATGAATACCAAACTAGTTCCATTTATCTAGTTATGTTCCTTACTTTATCGTGGCGAAGCATCATTAAGCTAGCTTCTCATCCTTACATGTAATCTTATTCGGCAATCAAACATACTACTTCGCGATCCTAAAGTCTAAAAGTATATTCTAAGCGGGGCCAGGGAGAAACAACATTACTCTTTCGCCCTCTCGCCACATTCCCTCACATATAATACTATATATTCTATTTTTCTGCTATTTGTTTCGCAAATTTCTCATTTGTTTCCCCAGAGAGAGAAAGAGAGAGGTCCCAAGTAAGTGCAGCGCCTGAGTACTCTGCGATAAATTCGTTATTTTCTTATTCAGCGTATTTCTTAAAACTAAACTACACGTATCGACCAATGTAAGGAGTCAGCCTGTCGCGAAATTTGTGATTAAAACGGTGGAAATTAACTTTCACCACTGCCTTGAATACTCGAAAATAAAATGTAATTGTTCCTGCACGGTAAATATCACCATTACCCTACTGGTGGCCTTTGCCGCACTCCCCAGGGGCACATAGTGGGAAGGATAATGTATTACGAAATGTAGGTCACGGAAAAATCAACATTGCAACAAAACATTCTCCTGCTACGGTAGATTCATTGGTATCGACCATGATCGAACGCAAGGTACTCAGATCATCAAATCAAACAACCAGGAAGGAATCTTACGCTACTTCAGTGATTTTTGACTACCAATTAATATGCCGCTGTACTTCCTCTTTATATTAATCAAGATGAAAAAAAACACGGTACATTTAATAATTCCGATTATTTTTTGGAAAATGTACGCTTCCAGTATACCCGACGAAGGCAAGCATGAAGAACCTCGGCAACTTTTTCAAAAAATTTGATGATAAGCCTGTATTTTTCACAACTAGACCAAAAAAATTAGTCAACAAATATTCTCTCGACCCTGGCTACTCGAGAAACTGGGGGAAAAAAGGCTGAACTGGACCATCTGCGTTAGGAAGCCGCCAAGATGTGGTTAAAATAAACGGTAAACAAAGTGATATCCTGTTAACAGCATGAATATTCTTCAAGAGAGAGAACTAAAACGTTGAGTCGAAGGATATGGCTTCTTTGGTAGCATAAACGTGGCTGCGTTGAGCGATTTATGCCGAGTTAAGTCACGAGAGCGAAGGACAACGCGATCGAAGGTCACGGGAAACATGAAGCCAACGCGATCAAAATTGATGAATGTGTAGCGTACAACAAGGGGTAAATGAAGTCTCTTACATAAAAATACGAACTCGAGTTTTGCATTAATCGTTAATAAACACTAGTTTTAACAAACAATATACGATACTTAACAAGGAGACGACATAAACTAAAGATAAAATTGATCTACGAGGTCTATGTTGACAAATTTATGGACAAAAAGATATGAATATCAGGTTGAAGAGAAACTTTTTTTGAAACCACCTTGAAAGCAACCATACCTGGTCCTAAATCAATAACATTTCACGAAATACGGATTTAAAACACAAGGCTAGAGGGTTTGCAAAAATACTTCAGGAAAAAACCTTTTCCTTAGTCTTCCGATGAGAAGTAGATTACTCGTATTACAGAACGGCGCTTTTTAAAGACCCTTAGGACTTCGTGGAACCGCTTAACATAACCATTCATAAAATAAAAAGATAAACATTATGCCACACATCGGTTCATAACAACATTACTCTACCTTCCTCCGTGCCGTACGAAATACCTGTTTTTTCATTGGGGACTTGCCAAGTTCACCCATTCATCTACCCAACATTCGCCCCTCTATCACAGTTCACTATGTCATCGTAATGAACTTTATTCTTATCGTTATATTAGTAATACAACAGCAGCAAGTGCTTCCCAAATTGATGCTCCCGATAATTACGTTCAACATTTCTACAGCAACACCACAGTCCACGCGTAAAGTCAATGAAAGTGTACTGTTTATACATAAAATGCAAAAATCAAAATTTTCGCCACCTCTTTCAAACGTAGTGTGTCATCTCCAAAAAAGTACACGGTGGAATAATCAATAAGGCCAGGAAGTAACGCTTCCAACACGGGGGGATAAAAGGGAAACAAATCAACAAGGGAGCAATGTCACAACGCCCGCATCGTCCGTCCACACTAGAGTACGCCGAGCGACCAGTCGAGCGGGAATATCTGAAGGCCGCATTATCGAGCACGCCTCTGGGCTCAATGTTTCCGCCGGCAGGTGGACACCCGCAGCACGACATGATTTGCTGCTGCTGATATAAGTGCGGAGATTTGTTCTGGTAATTAACTAACGGGAAAAAAACTCAACAAGCCCTTCTTTATAACATCATACACACTAAGAATCTTCTAGACCAACTTAGGGGACTCAATAAGAATGAGCATTCGAAGCATAAATGCAAACGAATCACTAAAAAAGATTTATATTCACACAAACCAAGGCAGTTTTCTTACAGTCAGGATAATATCCAGAGGCCACATACAACGGAGCAGTTTTAAAAAAACAAATAAAATCCTATCGCAATTGTGAATGATAAAAAATACCACAGTATGACTTCCCGGGCAATTTCCGAAGACTTCGAAATCCGGCTAAGTGATAAATACTTTTTTCTCTAGTCTTTATCACCTACTATAAACAAAGGCGGAAGACGCAACTTTTTAGAGGCAAGAACACAACAATTTCTCACACTATCTATTCAGCATCAAATCGAGATTTGTTTCCAGGGGTAAAATTCATTGGCAAATCCTTGGTTAAAATCACACGCTATCAAGGAAGCACGAAAAAAATCGTCGACTGTAGAACTTTGCCTTCAAAGAAAAGATTACATCTAGGGTAAAATTTCTATCCGTTAAAAGTCCGCGTTCACTTAAAACTTCACACACGTAATTTCAATAAAAATAACTTCAGGTGGATTCGACCCGATCACCTGATTTTACCAACCATTATTTTTCTTAACTTCCTCAACGAAAATAAAATAATATATTAGTTTAGCTTTACGCTTTAGCAAGTAGGAAAGGCAGCGATATGGTAGTTCTCAAAAGAAGCTCATTGATGACCGTCATAGTTGGCGACCAGAAAGGATAACAAACGAACAAGATCTACGCTTGGTGTTATATTAGAGAGGATTGTTGGGAGAAATCTAAAGGATGCAGGAAAGATAGATTCAGAGCGCTTTGTTTAGGAATGGGACGTTTAACACTGATACATAGAGGAGAACGTCTGGCAAAGAGGTTACCAAAGGATAGGAATCCTGAACGGCATGGAGTAAAATGTATGCAGAATTGAAGAGGGGTTTATTGTAATGCAGGGTGTCAGGTTGTGCATTGTTAGGAGAGCCAAAGAAATTATTATAGTTCCAATCGGCGTCCATCCATTTCTACCTTAATTGGTAAACTACCCAATAATAATGGGTTATTCTTTACCTTCAAGAAAAACGGTTAGATATCAACTCAGCTCTACTTGTGTTATAATTCATTATTTGAAAAAAATTCTATTAAATAATTATAAATATAAAATCGGACATAATATTTTTTTTCAAATATCACATAATCACAAAAACATCTTGCCTTATTTTATTTTCAAATTTTCGCCTTCTATTCACTGCAACAACTAGAATTTGAAACATGGCCTTATTTTCAACTTAAGCTCGAACATTTCAAAAGTTCAATTCTGCAAAACACAATACCTATAAAACTAACGCCATCTGGTGTACATATAGTTGAATTAATATGATCTCTAACGATAAATTGACTCAAGTACCATATTTCCTTACCATCTTGAATGTATTTACCCACACAAATTATCGTTTATTGGGTGCTTATGAGAATGGATCAACAAAAAAGCGACAAATATAAGGAAGTATAATGGACATACCTTGAAACACATTGGATTAAATTGAAACATAATAGAAGGGAAAATTTAAGGGGAGAACCCGCGAGGCAGACCAACAGACGAATACATTGAGCAAATTAAGAAAGACGTAAAGCAGAAAAGTTAATAGGGGAACATGGAATAAACATTGAATCAATAAGAATGGAGCGCTGCATTAAATCCAATCTTAGGACTGAAATACTAATAAAAAAACCACAAAAACAGTAATCAACCCAAAGTAGTTCACTGTGGATAGTTCACCCTATACGGCGTGTGAAATTTACACATCAGGGTAGGGGGGGTTATGGTTTCCCAGGATGATCTGGTACCCGAAAAATATGAAATGCTGATGACAAGGAAAAAATAAATAGAATTTAGCTCGGGAATACCATTTTTAATCTTTGATAAAAAAATATACTTCAAAGATGCGACATTGAAATTTTCAAAATACACAGAATACACGTTACACTGACGTCTGAGTCTCCTTGCGGTATGATCACCCCTCTTCATCCAATCTAACGCCCACCGTCGCTGCATGAGATAATTTTCCCCTCGCGGACCCCGTACTACACTGCCCGAAGAAAGTGGAACGTGGAGGGTTGCGAGCGGGGAAGTCGATGGGAAGGAAGGTGGCTGACTGGCGCTCCGCCAAGTGTGGAAGAACGCCGATTTGCCCCCTCCACCTCCCGGACCGATTCCCCCTCTTCCGCCGCTGAACTCCCAAGGCCGGACGACAAGAGGAGCGGCCGCTTCCTCCGAGACGTTTACGCGCGACGGGAAGACGGCACAGCCGCAATGCTGGATTTACCTTCTCCCCTTTCCCCAACACCCCTTGCCTCACCCACCATTTCTTCTGGGCTTAAATGTGGCTGGATCGATTCTTGAATGCGTACATTTTTCGATGAAACTAGGCTGATTGTCTCCTACTATGGGCAATAATCTACCGGCCTCGGGTAGGTTTTCGATTGACCCCGGCATTACAAACTACTGCACTCATAAAACCTGGCTAAAACGGCAGATAATATATCCCTTAACCCAAACCTAAGACACACAACTAGTTATTAAGCACTGCATCCACTCGACCTTCCTTTAAAACGCCTAACTTTTCGTCTCTCCCCCTCGCTTTCCCTATCGCCGTCCTAACGGAACACACACGTATTTGACAAAACTTGTGTGCAAACGAGAAAAATTAGATTATCACCCGAGTTAGTTTTATTAGCAATTGTAGGTTTAAAAAAAACCCATTCCTGTAGCGGATGGGATAATTCCACAACTTCAACCTTTACTTAAGATAAAGGATACATCAAATCAAAAGAATCACACTCTTTTTTAAAATAAATGCGCCTTACTTATGAATATCAATGCATAATACAGATTAGTGCCTGACACAGATAGGAATTATGAGGGTGTGTACTTATGTATACTTGCAAATATGATTTATAATTCATAAATAAATAAATATTTATACAGACAAGGCCGGTGGCGTAGAAACTTAGTCACATGCCCTTACGAGGGTATTGTGTAGATGTCCAGCCGTGATTTTCATATAAATTGTCTCCAAACCAATTCATAAAGTCTGATCACAATTAGATTTCAGATTCGACCGTTAGAGATCAAAATAGACATGACCCCAGGCGCGACGGGGACAATTAGTATTGGCAGTGCGCATTCGTCATTTTGTCGACATCCTGCATGAATTTTAAAGAGACCCATCTTTGTGACATTGTTCTAGCATGATTTGAATATAACCTGTTATTGAACATTATTGCATGTAAGTACCTTCTTTCGTGTGATTAACTTTGTACGAGTGCATGATCGAACTGATATTTGTGTTGTAACGATTGTGATTGTGCATCATGTACGCCTGGTGACCTAACACCCCCCGCCACACGCCCTTGCGGAGGCTTGCGGAGCATTGTGTAGATGCAGATCAACACAAAATTTTAACGAACCAAGAATTCAAACGCTAAGTCTTTTACGTCCCATAAATTATTACAGGCACCCTCTCGAATCCGCAAGTGCTGAGATAAACCTAGGTTCTCACATTTCCTAAGCAGTAATGAAAAATTAAATACACCCAGTGAATCACATTTACCGTTCCAACCACTTTAACTGGGTATACACACTCGACCTTTTCCGGAAGATTCGGCAAGAGCGACCGACCCACTGGACAGGAAAATGACCTTTCCACTCGGGGTGTGAGATATGACAATACAGACATGGCGATATTTTCATCGTGTCAATCGGCGGCGTTACTGAAGAGTGATGAAAATAAAATTGACAGAGAGAGCAACAAATTAGGTTCTTCTAAGTGCGAGTAAAGAGGAGGCTTTGAGGAGCAAGGGGTGAAACTAATTGAACACGCCCAGAAGCACGATAGATAAACCAATGCACGGAAACATGAAGGGGGAAAAATTAAAGAGGGAGACCAAGGGTGAATTACGAGAGGCAAGAAATTTCGTCCACGCGGAGGGACTACGAGGAAATGAAAAATTAGCCGGCAACAATTGGTAGAGGAACGGATACCAATCAATCATAGGACAACGCATGATGACGACTATGATCGATCAGGATGATATGGTGAATTTCAAGCAGCAGACAAATACGGAGGGTCCACGAATATCTTCGATGAATGATGATATACAAGAGTATAGTTCAGTACGCTTCGCTCTCGGAACATATATGGACTTGGGAGATTTTCACGATAGCATCCCATGCACCGACGTACGACAAGATTGACGCGCACTTAACGGAGATCATCCTTGATATCAGTGCACAGTATGGATCGCCATCGACTTGATATTTCTGTTTTCAAGAGTCGATATCGGGAACGGAATGCAGTAAAAAACTCGCGAGAGCCGGGCTCCCGAATATCCCCCGCGAATGTCAAACGCATGTGTGTACTGATCTTCACGCATATTCTTCATCATTTACGGGTAGAGACCACTTAATGACCATATCTAATAAGACACACAGAGAAATGAGTACCACAAGACATGTCCACCAATTAGAGTTGCAATCACAACTGATACAATCATTTTGTTCACTCTTGCGGGAGTGTTTTAAGACGTAGAGCATATCTACGTGTATACATCAAGATAAATCTCATCTATTCCGAACATGTAAAAGAAAAGTAGATAGAAATCAACGCAACAAAATCGTTCAAATTGAACGTACTACCATTTTTCTGAGAACGTTATTGCGCAACGTTATGTGGTATACACGAATACCGGAATCCGACAGCCGCGATTTTTAGAATTGGCGATTCTTAAATGAATCGCACACATTGAGAATCCGCAGTATTATCTTACAGACCTGCCCCTAAGTAGTACGCCGTAATTTTTCCTCGAAGCCTCATAATCCCAAGTCACTAACCAATAACATCAAATCTGGAAGCCGGCTGGACCGCCCAAATATTCTGAAGCCTTGAACTATTGGGAAAATGTTTTTCCGTTATTATTCTGATGAAAGCGAACTATCAAAAAAACGATACGGTATAACGGAATTGCGACTGCTAAACCTCGACACGCCATCGAAAACATTCAATGTAGCAAATTTAAATTTCAAGTTTTCGACTGCACGATTAACTTTATCACTTTCCACGCAGTTCCGTGGCCGTTCAGGGGTCAACGATCAGGCCAAAGATCACGCTGTGTGAGAGATTAAGCGTACCGCGCGAGAGGCACCACGTAATCTTACCATGCCAAATGTCTACGTAACAGATTCAAGGAAACACATTCTCAAGACATCCTCTTTGGCCAGTGGCTGGTGGCCTAGTATTATTTACATTCACCAACGATTGACGACGGAATGGTGCTGAAAGAAAATGGCAACGGTACGCAATTCGCTAGTACACTTAGAGAAACCTAGTTCGCACATTTGGCAATGGAACAATTTCGCACGAGCAAATAACCCCACAAAACCTTTTCGCCGAAAATCAATCAGACAAATGAAATACAAGAATTCGGTGCAACATAGTCGAGTGATGGAGCCGTCGTGGAAAAACAGGTTCAGTGCGAACAAGGACCACAAACTGCCACCGCCAATTCTTTAACGTGACGTCACTGGACTCTGCAAAACTCTGGACTGCATGACCACCAATGCAAATGTTCTCTACAAAAAAGTTTCCATTCCTTCGAGTGCGATTCTTGTCGCGAAGCCGAAGTTTGGGGATAGGATATCCCCATTTACCCGTGAGATACAATGCCAAAACTTTGTGGGACTGCCTTGAACAAAAATAGTTTTTCACAAAATATTTCTAACTATGCGCACGGAACAATTTGGTAGCGGAATATATTATGGCCTTGGATTCTGGAAAATAACAGCCCTCCCCGCCACTTGATTGGACGAAACCCGGAAAAAATAAATGAATCAGAGCCGTTTTAGTTTCATCCAGAGAGAAATTACCGAGTGCGACGTTGTCTAGAATTTGACATTTACCATGAAAAACCAGCACAGAACAAAGCTTTGTAGGCCAACAAGCGTACAAACTATTTTTTAAATATTTTATATTGACCGAACAAATTAACGACAGACGTCATAAGAAAACCATCCCAGTTGTCGGCTGCTCTGCTTTTTGTCACCAATGTAAAGTTCGTCAAACTTCAAGTATTGTTAGTCAGATGACTGAAATCATACCACAATGTAAACCAATTTTACCACTGCTTTGGACGCATTAATTTCCCCGACCCTTTCACGTTTTCCAAGCGAATATTTCCGAAGTTCAAAATCTAAATTTCCACGAGGGCTACTTACTGCGATAGAAATATAGCACATCACTTCTACAATATTAGCAAACTTTATCAATAAAAATATTAAGATTTAACTGCATAATAAGAACTACACAAGAACTACCGCATACAACGAATGAACGTCTCAAAGTCTATAGAAAACATTCAATTTCACCTCCTACGATCAGTTCATACCAACAGTATCATTCGGCATAAGGGGGGTTCAACTTAACCACTAGCAATGCATACCCCCGACGATAGGCAATGAGGTCCGTCTTATCAATTAAGTGAGAGAAGAATAGATTCAGTATTCAGTGGAACCATTAATGTTATACGGCGTTTGTAATACAAGATACCCCTAAAGAATTACCGTTGTAGCGAAACCGCGCACGAACTGTTATCAATTCAAGCAATTAAATCTGATTATTCTATTGGATCTACACTCTAAATGATATAATTTTTGAAAGACTATAAAAATTACTCAAAATTAAAAATTGATACCCGTACTCACGTTTCCTCCGCAACTATAAACAATACCTAGTCTTATTTCTTCCGCAAAAAAGTGATAATAGTTTCAGGACAGCAAAAAATACATCTTTCACGAAACCAACACAATTTAGCAAGAGCAAAAACAATGTGACAACAAATCAAACTTAATCATTTGACTCATTGCACACGAACGTCATTTTTTGCCTGGACACACGTCAAAAGTGGAAATAATAAAAGAGAATTAAAAATGTGTTCATATTTCCTAACTTCCAAGCGGCGGGAAATGATACGAATGCAATCTGTAAGTGAAAATGGCCGTATATTTTAAATTCCTATTGTAATACTTCCCTATTTCATTCAGGATTGGCAAATTTCATGCATTTATTCCAAAGGAAACAATATTACTGAATATTGCTCTGGAATGCATTTACGTAGCAGGTACAAAAATAAGTATCAACTAAATACTGTGCGATAAAAGAATATTTTGCCCAAACAAATATTGAAACACTTAGGTTACCACAACACCGCTATTCTCCAGCATTCTACATAAATGATGTCGTCTTCGACAGTGTCATGTATTTGTCACAATGTCTCAACGAACTGCACATCTTGATAAAAATACGGCAATCTAATGTAAATACACTGTTGATTATCTTATAAAAAGATCGGAATGGGGACACGGGAGTAAACATTATCATGCCTATCGAAGATAGAGACGAACAGCTGAGAGACCAACGGAGGATCGTCATGCAACATCCAGTGAAGAAAACGGCCTAACACGTGCTAGGGGCCGCATTCGGATTCACAGTGCCACGGTGCAGTTGTTATAAAAAAACACAGTAATCAACCCGATTTAACCAAAAATGCACTAACAATCAAACACTTTTTTCGATACTGCAAACTTTCCAACAGTTAGGACTCGGGACGTAATTTCTCTGGGCACTTGTCATATATCTACCGCGTTAAGAAACATTACGACTAATTTTACAAAAGGACATTTTGAAATTTGGATAAAAATACTGAAGCACAGTACCTCTTTCACTTTCAGCCGCCGTTCTTGAGCGATAGGGTCAGGATCCTCCCCTTGATGAGTGTCAGGAAAATGATCACTGGGTGCCGGTGGAATAGTCACAATATTTTTCTGCTTCTCCAAATTTAAATTATCAACTAGGTTATCATCCACAACATCAACACTCTGTGGTGGGATTAATGACTTCTGTGATTCACTAACACTGCCCACTTGATGTTTCCTCGATATACCCATGATCTCAGGCCTTTCTAACACTTTTTGACTTTTAATTTTATCTAGCTCCACATCCTCTTCTATTTTTGCCAGTAACTTAGCTTTATCCTCTATTTTATGCGGATCTGGATGATCTAAGTCATCGTGCCTAATTAATTTACCACCACCAGGAATTTCACTAAAATCCTGACCGTGAGGAGGTACGGGGATAAGTAAGTCAGGACCAGCTTTTTGCATATGTTTATAAACATTATAAACACTGCTCACAGTGCCCGAGCTTCCTCTGAACTCCGGCAGGAAAAAGAAGGTACCGAAACACACTACACCAAATGTCAAGAACACTAACAATATTAAGTACTTCTCTCTGGGTCTAAAAGATCTTCGAGAAAATGATGGCACAGGTACACCGTTCACAAACCTCTGATAAGTAGGTAATATGCCTGTTGATGCCATTTTACACACGGCTCAACCTCCTCGAACGTATTCATCCACATTTGATGTAACTATGTCACCTGCTCATCGACGTTTCCGGCAGAGATTGTTCAGAAATTGAGATGCGGCATCTTGTGGTGAAAAGATTAAGTAAATGAATACTGAAATGCGATGTGAGATTTTCAACGCCATCTGTTAGCCTTTTGTGGAAGCGCAAACAGTTGACAATCTGCGAGCGTCAATTATTTACATTCGTGAGTCAAGGGATACATCTTGTAAATAATTTCTCATAATTTTTCTGAATTTGAGTTACGATATTTTTATATACTTTCACATAATTCCAAGTCTTGTTTTAGGTCCTAAAACAGAGTATGCTTCTACGTTTACTTCGTAATGGTAGAATAACCAACTCCATTAAGACCGTTCAACGGAATTGGTTTGTTAGATCTTTTACATTATATTGCGAATTCCCCAGGCCTTCTATCTTGCTCAAGAAGCATGATTATCCTATTTTATCTCAATTGCATGAGTTTAGCCAAAACTCACCAACAAGGTAAGTTTATTCTATGTAAATCGGCGCCAATCATATGTAGTTTTCGTTGCAATGTAATTGCTTTTTATGTAAATCTCAGGTGTCGGGCAGATTCTTTGACATATGATAAAGCCTGTGATGAAACTTTGGATTCTCTTGCCGAATATTTTGAAGAACTTGTTGATAGAAGTCCACATTTGAAAGACGCTGATGTTACTTATGGAGTAAGTATCCAAGGTGTAAGCTATTCATAAAAATACGGTTATATAATATTTGCTCGTCCCAGATTTCTAATAGATTTTTATAATATTTCAGGATGGAGTATTGACTGTTAAATTTGGAGAACCATACGGAACTTATGTGATTAATAGACAGACACCCAATCAACAAATATGGCTATCCTCTCCTTTTAGTGGTCCGAAACGATATGACTTTCTCGGTGGTCAGTGGGTGTATCGTCATGATGGAATCACGTTACACGAGCTTCTCGAGCGAGAAGTGCAGCGTATTGTAAAACACAACGTAGATTTTAGACGTTGTCAGCATAGCAGGCCAACCTCTCGTTAATGAGATATTGCTCTCTATGTAAGTAATTTAACTATTAGAAGAAACGTAGCTTTCTGTGATGGGATATTAACTAGTTGGAGAAACCTATAGATATCTGGATAATATTTTTGTGCGAATGTATACAACCATAATCACTTGTGCTCGTTGTTCAAAGATTCAATTTAACACTCCCTGTAATATTTTCAACATTGAGTGTTGTAAAGAGTAATTTCAATTAACTTGTAGATATTGGTGTTCAATTGTAGTGAACTTGTGATTTACATTCTTGGTGTAACTTAGGTGTTAATAATTAGGTGGTCCTGTCACAATTAGCAGAGGCCCAAAAACCTCTTTGATTTCTGATTTAAGTTAGCTTATCGCCTTTCGGGGAATAAAACGAAAAAATGGAGGTTATGGAAGAGGGTAATCTAATGGACAGGGTACAGATCCTTCTGCAGCGTGATCTTGCCTATTATGAAGAGCACCAAAAGGTTCTGCAAGAGAGACTGTGTTCCGAGGTTGTTGGAGGTCAACTAGATTTTCCTCACCATGCTTCATTTGCCTCTGTCAAGCTGGTTTCTTGGTGGGAAGGAGAGTATGTAGCGGCTTACCATAAACCTTCGGATTTCCTTCCAACCCTGAAAGAAGATAAGAATGCAGCTCACTCTTCTGATAATGAGGAAGCAGAAGCAGCTGCTGTTATAACATCAGTTCCTGAAGAATTCGCTAGGTTGACTGAATCATCTGCAGCTCAACTCTTAGAGCACCTTCACACACTTAGTCAAGAGGCTCTTGATCACGCTGATCTTACTGTTCTCACAGGAACCTTAGGGGCAGCTGCCCTCACTAGAAATTCTCTCTGGTGCTACAATGAGCTACTCAAAAGGGGATCTGACACAGCAGGGTGAGACAATTTCATTGTGTTGTTTGTACAGTAAGTTATTGGAATTTATTTTTTCAAGTAATTTTTTAAAAAACTGACATGATCAATAATAAACTAATATGCATCGATGCTATCTGTACATCTGTATGATATTCATTTTTTTAGGACAAATTTTTAACTCAATATGTTCCTATAAGGTACTGAAAAACGTTTTTCTTCTTCTTATTTTCAGTAAAAAGTAAGTAAGACGCTTTACTTTTCCTAGCACTCTGCCCATTTAAACTTGTGTTGTTAAAAAGAGCACTTTCAAATTTATTCAATCTTTGTATGTATATTTTTGTAAAAATTATATTCTCAGCTTTCTCTGGAGTTCTTTTATTACTCACATTTGCACCTCTTCCTCATGTCCAAAAACGGAGCTGGCCATTTGCATTCCTTTCACTTGAGGGTAAAAATTTGCACAAAATTCAAAAAACAATTCATTAGTTTGACATGATGAAATTGACAAGCACTGAACTGTTACCATTAATCGTAATTGACTGAAGGAGCTACACCGTTTTGGTGATGAATCACTTACTATTACAATTTTTCATAAATGTGCGAATGCATCATTTAAATACTGCTCAGAGTATTAATTACGTTTGCAATTGTTTTAATGTGCAAAAAATGCAAATGTGTTGGATTTCCATAATGTGAATGACTGTGGTTCACTTTTGGTGTTTGTTAATACAAAAACATGATCAGTCCCTCTATTGACCCTCACCACCAAGTATGAAATTTAGAAATTAATGGTACAGTTCATCAAAAGGAGCTGGCCGTTTGAAATGCACTATTGCACTTAAGTGGTTGAATTTAGATTGCACACCCTCTCCTGTAGACTTTACCTTTTGAAATTTCAGGTTAACTGCTCAAGAATTAATATAACTTCAAAAATTGCAACATTGGATGCTAATGTTTATGAATATCAGAATTGCACATATGCTTATAAATATTTGTTATTTTGAAACAATTCAAGTTTGTCTCAATTCACCCCAAATGTTATCCTCATTGAAACAAAAGCCAATAATTTCGCACAATTTGAATTTCTCATATTTACCTGCTGATGATCATTAATCTAATTGCCTACAATGTGAAATTCTCCCTGGTAACTTTTAAAATGATGGATATTTACAAATAAGCTACTCCAAAAGTATATTTTTTTCCAGTGAATTAGCCCATCATTAAGAACACTAATTAATTTTGTCCTACATTACATAAACGTTGAAGTGCTGGTATTAATTTACCATGCATCAAAATATCCAGCAGAATAATCTTGCATAATTATGGAAGTCCATTTAATTAAAATATATTTTGATTGACCATCTTCAACCAATAAGTTTACAATAAGATATTTATGGAAGTCAAGACAGCTTTCAGGCTTAAACAACATTTCTTTGTTTTGTGGGCAGAAATTCCATTTATTGCAAAGATTTACTTGGTTCTACCGATATAATTGGAGCCTTGACTTGCTGTTAAATTGTTGCAAATCAACTGTTATTATTATCAAGAACTTAAAGGAATTATGCTCGTATATACCATAAACACAGTAATCAACCCAAAGATCGGTTTGGTAGGTGATGGTAGAGTTCACCGAGTACTAAGCCATGAGAAGTTCTAAGTTTCACACACTAAGAAGTGTGTGAAATTCACACATCAGGGTGGGGTGCCAGTTCCTATAATGTGCAGGTTATAGTTTCCCTGGAAGATCTGGCACCCAAAAAATCATATAGCTTGGGTGGAGCTGCAGGTGCCCAGAGAGGTTTACGCGGTGAATGAACTCCAATCAACAGTCCAACGCTTTACCCCTGGACTACTACGACCCACTATTGCATAGTACATACATCTTCAGATAATACATAGCAATAGGATAAAGTAGAAATACTGTCAAAGTAATGACAAAAGACTGAAAAAATATGACTGCCAAGGTTGTCTTCTTTTAGAGCATCTAAAAATATGTTCTTCATAAATTTCCACCTCTCCTTGTTCAATGTTAATAGTTTGAAGGAACATCAAATGTTATGTATTTAATAATTAACGGTGCTATTGCTGTATCAGGACAGCAGCTAACCAAGTATAATTAGGTTGTGACAATTACATCCCTCAATACAAGGATATACATATTCACATTAACTTGGTTCATATCATTATTCAATATATTGAGCGATAAACAAGTGATAATGTGGATAATAAGTACCTGCTCACTAATTTTTTCTCAGTGGCTCAGTTACCTTTTTTGGTACCCCTAAAAGCTTGCTGTACCCCAGCACCATTGATCTAGATCTCATGATGAGTTAACAAAAAATCCATATTTGATCCCATATGCCTTAAAAAGAATACAAGTGTGGTGAGATTTTAGGAATATATAATTTTGAACATGATGTGAGAAATGCTAGAGATTTGGTGTACAGAAAATTCAAATTAAGTCAAAATGTTCTCATCCTGAGAAGATTATTTTCTTCTCAGAGTCTCTAATTGCAAGGGCCATGTTGTTTTAAATCAAATGTGGTCACAAAGAGCTCACAGAAAGCTCTTGGGTGGCACTGGGATTTAGCCTCGACAAAAGAAAAGTGAGATGGAAATAAGATACATGATAGCTCCCTTTAAAAACCAAAAAAAAGATAGATAAAAAGAAGATAAAGATATGTTGGTGGATTGACATCAATCATTTCTAGGAACTAAATTCACAATTTTGGACCCCATTTGTGCTTCATCACTTCGCATTTTTTGACCTCATGAGACCTTGGGGAAAGGATTTCACGGATCCCTCAGAATTATTAAGTGTGTACAAATATGAAATTTATTTCTTCTGATTAATATGTTGACTTAGGAAATTGTGAGATATGCTGTATAGAAAACCTACATCTCCAAGCCAAAGTGGGATTTATTTCATTGTCTTCCAAATTAATGTAAGTTTACTGCACTTTATCCATCAACTATAATCAAACTACTGCAATGCATGCAATCTACAACAAGTGGAGTTTGAAAACAGCCACTGAATCATATTGGCTTCATATCTCACATAAGATATGCTTTCCAGCAAAATTGTTATTCCTCATTGTTTCCAAAAGTTATGTAAGCTGATTATCCACTTGCCTGATCTTTTAGCACCTGCTTAACTCTTAGATATCATCAATTAACTATTGAAGCTTGAAAGCAAATTTGAAGCATCAAGGATACAAGTAAAGAACATCTAATTTCCTCATAAAAACAGGCTCTCACTCCATAACAGTTTCAAGCAGTTTAATGAGATGGTTGAGGCCCTGGCAGAACGTCTACTTGATTTACACAACAGGCTCTTGTCCCTTTATATCTTACAAGATGCTGACAGTCTTAATTGGGAGCATAACCAACCCTTCTTTGAGGGGCAAAGAGGCTCCTTTATAATACAAATGTGGTGGTTGTACATGCAAGGTAAGTCTTGAAGAGATCACATAAGATATACAATATACATATTTGTTTAAAGTGTTAAATCAGAAATTAATTTTATTTTAAGGTACAAGAGAAGATCTGTGGAACACAGTACCACCAAAAACAGCACAAAGAGTATTTGCAGGAATGCTTAATGAATCATTAACAATTCTCACAGTTCGTTACTCACAGGTATTTCATTGGTTCAGATTTTAATCTATTCTGTTTCTAGCATTAAGTGCAAACATCATTGCACCCTTTCTTTGCAATGCCAAGCTTAAAGTGCCTTATTCTCATCTAATCACTTGTGTGGGTTTTTGGAAATTAATCCAAATATAATATAAGAAACTGAAATGAAACTAGACACAAGGCCTCTAACCTTCACTAGGGTTAAATCGCCTAATTCTTCTAAAATGTTGACTTGTAAATCACTTCTTATTTGATGTGCAAAATTGAGAAGATTACCGATGGTAGTACAACGGAATTGGATTAATATTGATTGCTGTAGTCCAAATGTGACCAGTGACCCATACCCAAATGATAACACCAATGTTTGCTTCATAGATTGCGCCAGTATTTTGTTTTCCGGAATTGCCTAAAGGTTTTTCCATTGACGAGTTTTGAAGAAAATAATGAAACACTAAGTACTTATAAGATAGGCAGCATTCTATCACTCATTGTGTTTTGTTCCTTTTTCATTCCTTTGAGGCCGCACTATGCAGACATAAATTTCAAAATAATATATTACAGGTCTTTGGCCATCTAATATTTATATGATTAAAAATATATGAACAGAACTTTGCATTTGGCTAATAATGAGATCATTAAGAGATCATGTGCAAAAAATATACTCAGCAAATCAACCGTCATATAAACTCGCTGGCTGCCATTTCATTCCATAACTAGCACAATATTTTTATTCTTGTAATGGGTTGAGACTGTGAAAATGTAATTTCAAGACATTGGATAATGTGAATTATTTGGTAGCCTCTTTCTGCACTTATGTACCCAGAAAAAAAAGAGATTTGTTTTTATTTCATTCACCATAATACTAGTAAAAGATAGGCTTTTAATATTCCACCAAGATAGTTCACCAAAACTGTTTGAAACTAATATTGGTTGAGCGCCACTACAATTGGTCAATGCTCATGAAGTACAATCAGCACTTTTTTGGGCGAAGCTTGATGCTGCCTGGGGCTTAACTACATTCATACGATTGAGAACAATGTGATGTGACATTTTCTCCATAATTATTTTTTACTTTAGGCTACCCCGAGCATATCCAGAGGGAATCTCTTGGTGATTGATATAAGTAACCTGCTACTGTGTGTAAGACACTTACTTCCAGCTATATGCACCAACAAATCCGAGCTGATTGGCTTGTCTAACCAAAACAAGGTTGTACGAGATATTCATGCCAAGTGCCATGAATTACTATGTTGCCTTATCATAAGAGGATGTCCTCTTGCTGTTTTGTATAAGGCATGTATCATATCTTAAGAAATGTATGAACTTGAAAGAAACAACAACAATATATGACCCTAAATCCATCCACTGATTAATACAATAAAATGATGTCTTCACATCTTCGTAGCATTTCCGAAAACCAGGAGAACCTGTACCTATATTTTCTGAAAGACCAGTAACTCCTGCACCATGGTATATGGTAGTGTCATCTCATCACTTTACTTCGCTACCAAAGGATAATTATGCAACGAAGGATTTACCCGATAAAACTGCTGTGGCCTTGGATTTGATTGTTTTGATGGCCCAGCCAGAGGCATCTTGGCCCTTGCTTCTTAAGGTCAGTATGATGGGGGTTAGCCCACAAGCTACACTGTCTGTCCCAAAAAAAGTAGATGGCATGCGGAGAAAAAAACTTACTGCAGATTTAGGTGCAAATTACTAAAATTCTTTAAAATAGCATAGTTGTGCAATGACACACCGATGCCAGCACCTCTGCCAAAGCTATAAGATACATTCATATTAATAATCTCCTTGTAGCATTTAACATGTTTTTTGATAATGAATAAATATTTCTCAAAATTAAATCTTATTCGACTTACATGCAATTCAATTTTAATAAAAAGAAGTTCTGAATAATCTACCTCTAGCAATGATGAAAAGAAAGTGAATTATACTTCCTTTGTGATATTCATCTAATTTCAATACTACTTCATGTCATTAGGTTAATTAAAATAGGCTGAGTAGAAAATGGTGACAGATTCATTGCAGCATTCAATATCACAGAACTCTTTATGTGGTGTCAAAGAATCAATTTGATTGGACTCAGATGAATTATTATAAATTAGATCTGGAAATGAAAATTGAGTAGAGAATTTTGTCTCTCAGAAGCGATTCTTACCTTTTTTTTAATTTTCAGCGAGCACCATGTAGGTACCATAAGGTTTAGCAAAGATGATAGATATTGCCATGGAAAGGCTTAAAAACTGTGTTATGTACAAGGGGCTTCTACATTATGTGCTATTTGTTGTCATGAATAAGGCATAGGTTTGGAGTATATCGTTGTATAGAAGTAAAAATTGGGCAATAGGAAAAATGGAAAAGTCTGGGTGGCAGTAATACATATCTACATCAATACACTGCGAGCCACCAAAAAGGCGTGTGGCAGGGGATGCAGCACCAGGAGGAAAGGGTAAGGTATGTGCATAAGGGTAACATATGTGCATGTTGAGAAGGATAAAAAGAACAAGTTGATCAGATGAGAAAACCAGCATTGAACTTCAGAGGAGTATGAGAAAAGGAAAATATTTGCTGAATATGTTGTCAGGCTTAAGAGATTTCTAGAAAATACAATAGACTCTAAGTCCTTGGATAAAAAGGAAATAAATTCTTGGGTGAAATAAAAAGTATGTAGAGTGTTTTGAAATATCTGGACTAGAAAAGAGCAGCAATGGTAAGAGCCATCCATACAGCTGCAACAACAAGGCTCTGTTTTCAGAGGATGATGAAGGTGGATATCCAATAGAGCAGTCTTAATTTTATATCAAATCTTTTTCCTCTAACCTTTCAACTTTCTCATAGTCATGATTTCAGTTCTGTAACTCAGTGATGGTGACGTGGTTTCTACAAATGGATGATTTTGTATATCTTGTTAGGATGCTTGTGAAATAAGGAACATATTTGGTACATTGTATGTGGAGGATATCAATAGACTGTTTAAGGTGTCAAAAATGGCATTAAACAAAAGTGTATTCTTCCCCACATTATTTTATGGAAACAAAATTTGGGTATTTAAGGATTAGCATAGATGTTGACTAAATAAAGGGACCATATGGAACTTGAAGAGAATTCGATGGTTTCTGGCTCAACTTTGTGGAAGTATAAGTTCATTAAATGAAGGGCACAACGTGTTTTTCCGCCGTTCTTTATTTCGTACTACTAGTTTCAATGCTTAGGCGTCATCATCAGGAGGTGATGATGCCAAAGCATTGAAACTAGTAGTACCAAAATAAAGAACAGTGGCAAAATACCTTGTGTTCTTCATTTAATGAACTTGAAGAGCATTTATTGGTGAAAATAGGAGAAAGAGGAAGAGGAATGAGTGGGTCATAAGAGAAAGTAAATTGGGTACAGAACTAATAGACATTTACAAAAGAAGTTGGCCATGCAGGTTTGGTCATGTTGAAAGAATGGACACCTATTCAATGACAATTAATAACCCAATAAATATACTATAAGGGATGAGTAAATGGTTTGCCGGAGGAAAGGGCTGACTAAGAAAATTATGGGTGAATATGGTTGAAGAGACTCAAGACAAGGAATATTTAATTCTGAAAAACAGAAGAGCTTGTATTAATGGGGGAGAGACAAAAGAAGTCCGAGTATGAGACAGAATGGAAAAAATGAGTAAGAGTAAAGAAGTAAATTTATTTTTGCGACCAGATACCAGACTTTTGGCTATCATAAAATAGATTGGTGTGAAGGGTGCATATATGTGTATATATATACTCAGACTCAAGGTGATTCTACAGCACAATCTCTTCAAAATAGAGCCATTAAAGATCAAAGTCAGTGTCTATTTTAATAGAATTCAAACCATTTATATATATGTATATAGTTGACGTAGCTGGAATGAACACTTAATCACCACCAAATCAACCAAGTCACCAGTTTGCCGGCCCTGGTGGCAGCAGGGAAACTTCCTCACCTGCCAACCCAGAGGTCACAGGTTCGATTCCCACCTAGGTGGATTTGCCTCCACCTAGGGCTTAGGTGTTAGTAATTGTCTTTAATGTAATATGTAGGGGTTAGGTGGAAGAAAGGCCTATAAGGTCTCAATCTTGTCCCAATAAAGTCGAGAAATAAATGAATCCTCATGGACATGAGTAATCTAAATGAAAAATAATTGTTATTTTACATTTTCAGGGAATTTAAAATTTGGTACAAATATATGGGTTGTAGAGAAAAAGGGAAGGATGTTGGATAAATTAGGTGGAGGTGGGATAAGGTTTTACACTTTGTATGGCATCAGGGAACTAGAGATTATGAGGAGCCAAATAATAGGTTATTGTAATCCAATTTTCCAGGGCATCTAGTACAGTTTTAGGCAGGGCTTAGCACCCTTGGGAGGGTATAGCCAATTAAAGATGACGGTGGCAGACTGCTGGTAATTTAACAATTTTTCAGCAAGTCATTCGGTGATCTTGAAAATTAAAAGGTCACCAAAGAAAAAAAACACTAGTGCATGTTAATCTAACTAAGAAACTCATGTTTATGCATATTTCAGGTTTTAATGATGAGAAAAAGTTTTTTGTCTACATTGCTTTTCCACCATCTGATTCACACTAAACCAGCCAAAGAAAAGGAGACAAGGACAGAAGTCCCCAAAACAGCCGAGGAAAAATCTAGTTCCAATAATTGTGAGGGATTTCTTTGCTCAGGAAATTGCAGGATGAAAGGAAAGGTAATAAGCATGTTTACTTTACAAATGTAGTCCTTGTGGTGGCAAATAAGCATCGAAAAGAAATTAGCCCACAATTGAATTATGTCAACTGAATTTTCTGGAAAATAAGCACGACAATATTTTTAAAAGGTAAACCATACATTCCCTGGGATTTAAAATAGTTATTTTACATATTTTTACCAGTTCTGTGGGGTAATGTATTGCAATCACGGCCATGTGTAGATGTAAAAGATTTTGACTGAAGTAACAGTGTGATAACACATGAAATTTTCAAGTGAAAAGAGTAACTTGTTGGGATATTTCAAAGTTATAAAAGTTTGCCAGTTCCATTCCTCCATGTAGCTTGTTAGACTAGCTGGGGCAATATGTTCATTGAGAAGAGTTCGAAGGGTGAAACCTGTATGAGTAAATGTTGAAAGTTACCTTTCTAAAAGTCACATTCCAGCAATCTCCCTTAGTGACTTTTAGTTTCTCATTCCTTTTCCCAGTTTTATTTTACATCCTTGATTTCCCTATGGTCACAATTGTTTTGATATTTCAATATTTTTTTTACAAATATAGTGAATTTTCTTTTAAATCTGTTCAATTTGATCATCAATACCTTTTTCTGGCGGTGAAGGCTTTTGTAATTTCCTGCTGTTCGCTGAGCGGGATGTCTTCGTAAGTCTTCCACAATATGACGTATCTGCTGCCTTTGATCTCTAACTCTACCATTTTCCTCAACCGCTTGAGTATCACCCATCATAATGCGAGCAAAGGCAAAATACTTTGTGACATTGTGACCTGACCTGAAGGAAGACCCATGAAGACTTCACATTCCACTCATGCGTTCTAAAATATTATCACATACTCTAAATGTGCTCTACTTAATTTTAAACTAAAATGTCTCATTCACTTTTTTTGAAAACTTTTCTGGCAAATTTATTTGAGGCTATTATGATTGTGTGTGGTTCTAATGCATACAGCTGTTGAAATATAAAGCCTTAGAATACCTCCTCGTACTTATTCTTCCCCAATCACTTTATGCTCTGTAATATAATTTTCACAATTCACTTCATTTCAAAAGTGTGTACTGTTTTTAAGATCTAATCTGTATTCTTTATTCCCACCCAGTTTTACTTGATTACATGAGAGTAAAAAACAGTAGAGCAGATAAGCACAATAATACATTGATAATGTATTATTGTGTCATCTCCAAAAAACCTAAACTTATTGGCCCTTCATATGTTTATTACGTAAGATATTTTGGAGAAGAGGAGTTGTCTTTTGCCATTTAAGTATAGTTAATTAGCTAGTTTATTAAGTAAGATTTGACATTAGTACAATAATTTTTAATCCTCAAATATCTGAATGATATATGTGCATAAAACACCTCTTCAATATTCTGGAGAAGAGAGAGGTTATTTAATAATTGTTTTTCGGGATACTGAAAACTGATTTTCATAATTTTATGAGACATTTTATTGTAACTTCACCCTTACTTATGAACTCAGACCTAGACAAGTAAGTGTGCTGATGAAATCTGATTTTTGGAGAATATGCATGACATATGTGAATGTTACATGATTGAAGGTTTAATGCATATATTGTTATTGCCATGAATGAGCATTCAATACAAAACCTATCTTGCTTGGGTAAATTCTAAGCTTTTGCTTTACTCTTGATTCAATACCCCAAGAGATATGGAACAATTTAAACTGGCTTCTTAATGAGATAACAAAAAGATGATATTTCTACTTTTTAAGAAAAAAAAGGAAATTACTAGATATTTTATTAGAAAAACTGTATTTATCCATTTAAAACTGTGAAAAGTACGCTTAATGTTGATGAGCTCATAGATGAAAATAACTCAATTTTATCAAATAAAGCTAGCTGGAGGAATGGGAGTGGGTCCATACAGTTGGAAGAGAATTCGGTATTTTCTGGCGAGGTTCATAGTGGCCTAAAATACCTTTTAAAATCCTGGTGGGCCTTTATCAGATAAGTTTGAAAATTGATGCTAAAATGTTAGCGAAAAACTCGGAATGCTGAATTGAACCGAACTTCTGACGAAGAAAACTGCCAACTCTTGTATACCAACCAAAGACTGGATTTTTCCCCAGGATAGAATCGAGGATCCTCTAACACAAACTGCTTGTGCTGTAATTCACATTGCTGCCATGGTGGGATGTATTGGCGACCTTGGTGCTGTATTACAACCAATTCTGGAATGTCCAACCCCTGAGATTAAAAATCTATGGGGATGTTGTGATGGTCGACAGGTATTTATAATTCTAAAAATATTAGTATCTGACTTGGTAAGTCATATTCTAAGATGCACCAAGGATCATAAATAGAAAGATTGTCTAATTATTAAAAAAAAAGAAAATGTTAACTTCCACAACAACAAAAAACGCTTGGGGAAGAAAATGAATTATGTAACTTTATGTGCCATGAGAGATGAGCAATATTTCACTTACTACTACAATAATAATCAATACTTAACAATATTTCTTCAATTTGAAAGAAGTCTTTGTCCTGCTAATTAAATGCCTCAAGCATCATCCAGTGACTTCGTACTTTCTAAACATTAGTGCACCTTGGGACATGGAAGGAAATTATCTATGGAAATGTTGGCAAATTATAGTGAATTAAATTCTCATAGCTTTCTTTATCTATAAATTTCCATAATTTAAAAATACCCTCAAAGTTCCCTCATTCTCATAAAGTTACCAGTTCCAATAACATGTGACCACACTAGTATATCTTTGCAAACATACATCCCTGCTCAGTTTTGAAATGGACTGAAGTAGAAAACAAAACCAAAGAGGCTAGTTGAACTCTATTGTAACAATCATTAAATTATAGCAAGGGCCAACTAATAACATTCATATTTTTTTTGCTCAAAGGTCTGGGATGAACATGGACACCCAGCATGGTTCAAAGCTCTTACCAGAATAATGGCCTCATCATTGGAGCCAGCAGTCAAAGATTCACTACGGAACAAGGGATCTATCAAAGTCCTTCTGAATGGAGTGGCACAACTGGCGGAGTGTCTTCCTACAACTCTCTATGGAGCATCATGTCTGCTTGAAGATGCCTTACCAGCTGATGTACAACCCCTCGGAGGGTCAGTCCTCATGCAAATGGTTGGTGCTGCACTATATTCCATTTTGATGGATGAAGGAAAGGATGAAGCGATCGTGGTAGCAGAGGCCTTGTGCAGCATGGACAAAAAGAAATACCATCACCAAGTCAAGGAGATCAAGCAGGCATTTGCAGCATGGTTTGTATCAGCATGTTTAGCATAAATTTCTATGCTTTCAAAGGGTCATACGCAGTAAATTTAGAACGAAACAAAATAGTTTTACTTTAGTATTCAGCATGTACAGATGTGACTTATTCCATCCACATCCCAATAGTCTTTTCAACAATTTCAGGGTTGAAAAAAAAACAGAAAACCTTAATGCATTTATTCTTTAGTCATTTATCTTGGGAGGTCCAATTATTAAGGTGCGGATAAAAACTTAGAATTTAAATAGTGTTCAAATTTACATTTCATTTCTTCAAAGTTTATTCTCAATTCAACCGGTTGTTAATACATATATTGAATAAATTAATTCAAAATACTTAGTTGGAATACTGCAACTATTGATTCAATGCACTGGAAAACGTGTTCAGCTGCTTTAAAAGTTTCAATGATAATCACTAGATATTATGGATCAAAATTTAATAATAAGAATTCTCACTCCAAAGCAGTTTTTAAATGAAGAGGGAGGCACAAAAATGTATGCCTGCCCATCTTCACCAAATCCAGAGGTCCAGTCACTAGTAACTGGGATTTACATATTCACATCAACGTATTCAACTCGGGGTTTTTCATCAATGTGTTAAATGAATTTTTATTTGCATATAAATTTTAACTTAATAGAATATTCAATATTATTTTAAAGGATTTCAAATCATTCCTGCCTTTCTAAGTTTAAGGGTAATACAGATACTCAACTGCCAATTTAGGACATAATATGTACACTAAATATTCACTCCAATCAATGGGATGCATTTTTTTTTGGCATCCTTATGGCTTAATTTTTTTTCAGAAGTTACTGATGCCCTTATCTTACTCTATATCATTGGAAAACACAATTTTATTCAAAGGAAAATTCATTATTTACAAAAATTAAATGAAATATCACTAACCTATAAATTTTCTTTCAGTTCCGAGGAAATGGGAGACAAAGATGATTCCTTCAGCACAATTGAAGAGGTTCCTTACATTGCAGATGTTTATGTTAGCCATCTCCTTTTGACTGAGAGTGGTAAACAAGCTCTGAAGGTAAATCCCTTTGTAAAAGATTGGAATTTATGCATAAAACTCTAAATATAAATATATGTATTTACACGTACATAAGACATCTATATAAAGGTGACAGCAAAGTTGCTAGAAGTCCTTGAAGAAATGTTAAATGGCAAACTTGCTTCGTCTGTTGTATCCTACTTTAGTACAACGTAATGATAGGTATAGCAATGACAACTTGAGGACGCATATTCAATATTAAGTAAGAACAAATAAACTAAATGTTAACCTTCCTTTATATATCCTAAAACCAACTTAACTTCAACATTCTCAAGACTATACTACTCAACAGAGAGACATTAACTTATACAATTTTTCTCAAAACATAGTCATATCAATAAATATCTATGCATAAGAGTTCTACCAATGAGTGACTACATATATGTCAATTCCTTTGTTGCATTAAGATGCATTTTCAAGCATACGGTAAGAAAATGTCGACTTCTATGGCATTACAACCTGAGCCAACAAACTACATTGATTGACTGAATTGTCTGTGGCACCAAAGAATCAGACTCACGAAAAAATAGCTCAAATATTAATTCATTGATCCATGTACTCTTATCTACATTGTTAATATTATTTTGTTTTATAATAAAATTTGACAGACAAAGTGAGGAACGATGAAGTATATAGAAGAGCAGAAAAGGAAAGGATCATATGGAGAGCTCTACGGCAAAGAAGAACTAGATGGATTGGACATACCTCGAGTCACATTGGATTACTTATAAACGTAATAGAATGAAAAATTGAAGAAAAGATCCTGTGAGGAAGGTCAAGAGGGCAGAGTGCATAGGGAAAATTAAGAAGGACGTAAAACAGGGAACCTTTCAGAGGGTAAGGGAATTGACACGAAATAGGGAAAAACGGAGGGCTTCAGTAAACCAATCTTACGATTGAAATACAGATGATAATGAATGAAATTTAAAAATTTTTATCATGGTATTTGGTGCTCCATACTCCTGATATCCAAAGTGATCACATGTTAGGCCACCCCTTTCTCAGGCATTGGGTCAGTCTACTACTCTCGATTAGATTGATATTAGTACTTTATTATTAATATGTGCCATATGCAGCATGAAGGTTTTTATGTTAAATTCAAAATTAGACATGGCCTTCATCACTCCATTTGAAGAATGTCAAAGCGAATCCCAAATTTCCCATATACATGTATTTAGTATGGCATATCATGGACATAAAAAATTTAGTTTGTAATTGATTAATCAAACGTTTTCTTATGCCAACCATAGTTTAAATGAAAGACCTTTTTGAATTCAGGCCAGTTCAATTAAATTGCCACCTATGCATCTTCCAAATTTCCTTTCAAAGTGCTTATGGCAAAAGCATTCAGTGGCCAAGGCAAAAAGCCTGCTAGTCAGCTCTTTCAGCAATATCCCTAAGTCCTTAAGGCAAGAGGAAGACCCGAGGTTTCTCAGATAAGGAAATACATAGCCATCCACTTACCCAACCACAGTATGTAAACAAATGACCAGTTTGCACCAAATGCATTCAAAATATAATCTACTGGATTACTGCATACTTGTTCCCTTTACATTGTGGATTATTTAAATGAAAAGAAAATCACTACTGTAAATTGAATTTTCTTTAGTAAGGATCATGTTCATATCAATTTGCTATTTAATTTCAAATAGAATTTAGTTCGTAAAAGAGGTGTTCCATAACTCTACAGAGAGTCAAGTGCTAGACAAATCACATTTTAACATCCAACAATTCACACTTTTTGAAATAGTGGTTTGTTAAATCAATGCTCTTTGCTCAACGGTGTGCTCCATGCTGACGTGACGACACCGCAAACAATCATGTTGCAAAAATCAACCTCCTCTCTCAATGCATGTCCTGAGGCAACTGGATGTATGTGTGCCTGATTGGTGGGGGACCACTCTACTGAGCCGACTGGTCGGACCCCCACCCACCACTCCGTTGAGGCTAGAGCGAACCAGTCATGATATTTATTGTACGGACCCTGTATATATGATGCACCTCATAGATTGTAGATGTTATGTTATTTCTGTGCCACAAAGAGCTGATCATGAAACATCTTTTTTTTGCAGACAATATTTAAGTTTCTGCAGCACAATACAAAATGGATATTAGGAAAACTGGAAGCTCTCGATCCAAATGAGCCTATACATCAAATGAAAGTGCCTAAACTGAAGCCACCTAATCCTCCTAAACTCCTTCACTCAATGTTTAACATTGGAGCTCATAAGTTTGATGAGGTATTTTTACAGAAAAAAGCATGGGGATAAATATTTTATTTTTAATGAATAAAATTTAGTGAGTAAGGAATGAGATCGATGGAAAAATATGTTTATCCTATTTCCTAGGATCTGGTAGCCATGCAAACATTGCAATGTCTCCAGCTCTTTTGTAATTAATCTACATTTCCACCATTGTAAATGTAATTCATATTTTATAATAACTCTTTTTCAGTTACTGAATAATGCATGGAATCTGGACTGGAAAGGACTTCTGCAGACTCCTTTATCTCTAACAGCCAAGAAAATGTGGACTCAGTTAACGTATCGACCAGAATTTAGGGAACCTGAGTTTTTAAATGAACATGACAAAAAAGTGGTTGAAACAATATCGAAATATTTTTCAAACTATCACTCCCAGCAAAATTAAAAGGCATAAATAATATTAAAAAATTCTAACTAAATTGAAAAACTTGATAACATTCAAAACTATATTATTCTAATAAATTCACTTGTATCACTTATAAATTTTACCACTATATCTGTGATGGATAAAATGAATGTGCATAGGAATTCTCAAGTTATTACGGTGAATTAATAATATCCAACAGTAATAAGCATTTTCTCTGAATGAACATCCTCAAGTCCCATTACAAACTTCTAATCCTTTGCACTGAATTACAGCATATGGAACTTTAATATTATACGGCTACCAAACTTTACATAAGACCACACATGTGTTAAAGATTAAATGATACTTCAAAATTAATCATATTTGCTAAATATCACCATATATTCTAGATAATTAAATCTAAATCCTATATTATTCAAATTCACTTACCTCTGATTTATCAGTAAACTGTGAGTTTGCTATCACATCAGGGAATTAGTAAAAGAACTGCAGGTAGATAGATATATGTCAGGAGAGATGAATCAATGTTTGATTTATATATTTTCAAATTTTTGATCAATAATATAAACTTAAATAACTAAGTAAGCCTTTATTGTTACAAAAAGAATAAATTCATGAAAAGCAAGAAATCTGAGTGCATAAAAAATTTGTTGGTGGCATGTTAAAGTTAGACACTGTCTGTTAGCATTGTCTGCGCATACAATGGAGCAAACACCTAAACCATTATGATCATTATACAACATGATCAGCAATAATTAGTTCCGCAATTCTGGCTTTTACAGGAAATCAACCAATAAAATAAATTCACGAAAGCACCCGACACAATTGAAAATTGACAAACAGACCATATGTGATTTAAATGGCTACTTGAAATGGCATAAATAAATAAATACACAGCTGACGATTATTGTGGGATTATACCATTAAATCATTTTGATTCTGCTTTTGATAGATTCAAGTAAACCTTCACTTTAAGAGTGACTTTCTGTACCTCTTTTAAATCCACACTAGTCAAAGTTTTTAAATATTCATACTGCATTATAAATCCAACGTGCCCATTCTCATTAGACAATGGTTTACCATCTTTATCTTTCCTAGATTGCAAGCCCATTCTTAAGGAAACCTTGTTGGTCTTTCTCCACACAACGACCCTGTAAAAGTTTGAAAATGCCACATCAATGTTATGCTAGCATACCCACTAAATATAAAAAAATCTGGTTAATGAAACTTATCCTTAGTGTAATAATGATTGGGTTAATTAATTATGTTTATCCATAGAGTAGCTTCCAATTGTGATTGATCTTTTAAAACACTTTTTCTAAACTTTACAGGTAGTGTGATATTAGAATCTTTGACAATGCATTTACAAGAGCTTTAATAAAATAATATATTTAAATAGGATTGCACTTTCAAATAAAAAGCGCCTGAAGAAGTGACATATATTTAGAACAAAATGAGCTCTCTCCATAGGAATGAAAAAAAATACGCACTCAAAAATTATTCATAAATAAAATGTAAACACTATCATGCATAAGCCAATCAGAGACATTTTTCAATAATAAATGCTATAAGAAAATAACAGTAGTAGCTTGTTTTAGTTAATTTTTATGAGTAATAATATGAGAAAATACCCTAGAGGCCTCATTTATGGCTAATTATTTTAGCCCATGGCTTAAGAGTGATAGTCAACTTCTTGTGACTCTTTACTTTGAAAACTTGCTCAAGAGGGTGGAGTTAGGACTAAGTGCCAATGGCACAGCAAAATAAATTATTGTCAACTTACAAAGGATCATCATTAAAACCATGTGAATCAGAGGAGTCATCAAACTCAGCAGCATCATCACGGGCAGATAGAAGCACCATGGAAGAGGGCAGGATGGGATCTGCAACAACGTTAGCCACTTGAAGTCCTTCAGGGAATTTGATGGTTGCCATTTTCCCTTGTAATGGCACGGATAATGTTAAAGATGATGGACCACTGCTACTTATGCTGGCTGGTCCAGACATCTCCTCTGCTTTCTGCAACTGCAGTGCCTATCAAAACAGTCCAATAAGAAGAATTTTAATTTCAGCACGACCACAAGCTACCTCAAAGGTATGAGTAATGGATTAACATTTATAAAAGATACTCATGAGCCGATGAACAATTCATGCATCCCATAGAATACCATTGCGATTCAAACTTGTTTTTAAATTTATTACATAATGCCTTTTATGTACGCATCTATAATCTCTTCAGGACGTTATTGGCAACGGAAGTAATCCAAGTTGAAAGAATACGCATCCATCTCCTTTGTAATATGTAATATTAAGCATTTATTTCTTAGCTTTTCTTCGGAATTTGTTCTTTTGCTCACAACTTCCAGAAAAGGTTCCAAATACCAACAGCACATAAAAGGCATAACCTAATGAGTTTGAAGAAGTACCAATTACTACTTATGCCTCACCCCATATGATTGAAAATACTTGTATATTGAAGTGAAGGAAATGGGCAGCAAAAAAATACCTCATATTCTCGTCTCTTCTCCTCCTGCTCCCTTTCCCTTTCCTCTTCTTCCTCCTCAGCAGTTGGCAATGGAAGGAAGTGCACCTTCATTTGGTGCTGTGTTGGATTCACCAACAATATAACAAGCTTCCCATCAACATCTGTGCCATCATCTTGCCTCTTCGGAGCAATACACTTGACTATTCGGATTTCTGGGACCATGTAACTGACAAATAAGGGTACATAAATGACAGCTAGATCCTTCATTTTTAAAAGTTTGCTTAAGAATGAAATACATGCATATTTTTTTTTTAAGGTAATCTACCGGTTAAGGTAGGTTTTTGGATGGACACAACTACCAAACAAATATTTTAATACTCCTAACAAAACACAAAATCCATCATCCTACTCTATATCAGGTCCCTCTTCATCTCTGAGTACTTTCTTCCTCCCTTCATCCCGTCCAACATCCCTATCCTCTTCCTTCCCTTTCCTCTTTTGCCCAACATTCTACCCTCTATCACAGTCTTCAACATCCCACTGCCGGTCAACACCCCCTTCATCCACTTTTCCTGCCTCCATAGGATTGCTCCCAACAAACCCCTCTCTTTGCCCACCATACCAAGTACTTCCTCATTTGTTTTCTTCTCTGTCCATTTCACCTTCTCCATTCTTCTCCATACCCACATTTCAAAAGCCTCCAATCTGCATCTATCCTCCTGCTTCAATAACCACGTTTCTGCACCGTGCATAGCTACGCTCCATATCAAAGTTTTTACTAGTCTTTTCTTAACATCCTTACTCAACGTCCCCGTCATTAACTCCTTCCTCCTTGTAAAAGCCTCTTTGCCTGGCGCAATTCTTCTCCTTACGTCCCTACTACTTTGACCGTGTTGGTCCAAAACACTGCCGAGATACGTAAACTGTTCTACCTGCTCCAGCTTTTGCCTTCCTATTTTAATGTTAAGTTTAGCCTTTTTCTTTCTATAAAATCGCATAACCTTTGTTTTATTAATATTGATTCTCATCCCATACCTGTTGCACTGAATTTCCAATTCACTCAGCAATACTTGCAGCCCCTTGGCTGACTGACAAACTAAAGCTTGGTCATCAGCAAACCTAACTGATTTTACGAATCCCCCGCCCACTTTCATTCCTACCTCGAGTTCTTCCCATGCCTCTTTGATCATTTCCTCTGCATACAGGTTGAACAGCAACGGTGATAATGGGCAACCCTGCCTTACACCCCTTCCTAACACTGCCCATCCTGACTCCCCGTTTCCCACCCGCACCTGAGCAGTCTGAGACATGTACAGGTTGTGGATTAGCCTCCTTTCCCTCCAATCTATTCTTATTTTCTGCAATACACTCATTAGTTTTTCCCAATTCACTCTATCAAACGCTTTTTCGAAATCTACGAAACAGGCAAATACCTCCTGGTTGTGTTCTATATTCCTCTCGATTAATAATCTCATTACTGCAATGGCATCACGCGTACCTCTCCCCTTCCTAAACCCAAACTGATCATCCCCTAAGTAATCATTTGCCCTACTCTCTATCCTTTTGTTTATGATCCTGAGAACAACTTTAGCTGTGTGGGATATCAAACTAATTGTCCTATAGTCCTCACATGACGTGGCCTTTACCTTTTTCGGAATCGGAACTAAAACTGCTCTCACAAAGTCTTCCGGCCAGATTCCCTCCTCATAAATGCTACGGATCAGTCCATATAGCCTCTTCCTCCCACATTTTCCTAAGCATTTTAAAAGTTCCACGGGAATGTTATCTAGCCCCACGGCCTTATTTAGTTTCATCTCCCTTAATGCCCTTTCTATCTCATTGTCTAGTATGCCTGGACCTAAGCTGTCTTCCTCTACGTCATTTTCTTTTTCAATGTCTAACTTTGTTGGTCTGAGTTCTTTACTATACAGTTCTTCTATATACTCCTTCCATCTCTCTTGGATCTTTCCTGCGTCGACTATTACCTTACCCGCCTTATCTCTAACTGTTAGCATAGCTCTTCCTTTCTTACTTCCCGATAAAGATTTAACTTTGATGTACAGCGCACCGATGCATATATGTAACTTGAATTCAAAAACAATATTAAAATGATTACATCATGGGCACACTCGAATAAACTTAGTGGCAGCAAACTTAGGGCTTGTTCTGAGCACATGACATTTATATTTTATCCACCAATGGCAATTCAATAATTTATTCTTATTAAATCCATATCAGAAAGTAGAGAGGGAATATTAAAAATTTGCACTTTTAAATGTTCTATACCATTAATTCAAGGTATTCTCCCTATTATAAAGGAAGGTTTTCACAGACCTTAATGGCTATTTATTTCTAAGTATTGTGGGAACTTCCTATTTCTTTTTTCATTTCATCCTAACTTCAGACTGCCGTAATGCTATCAAAAAAATCCTACAATCTTCCATCCTTTATCCCACTTTCCCAATGTTCTCCCTTCAAAATAATACTGTAGTCCAGTTGAAAGCTGGTGGCCTCGACCTACGCAGGAGGAGGCATGAATGGCGGGAAATTTGGCTAGAGGGTTTGCGGAAGGGTAGTTAAAAGGCCTCAGGCAGCTGCTTAACAGTGCGGCCAATGGCAGCAGAAGGATTTGTGAACAGCTTTGAAGACATCACCAAAAGCACACTTGAGTATTGCTCTCAGCCAACAGGTTTTTGCAATTGAACGATTTCCCACGCTACATTAGCACTATTTTCTCAGTATTTTTTTCTCTCAGTATTAACTGTAGGAAATTAATAATTTGAAAATGAGTTTGACATTTATTCATTTTTAAATATGTAGACATATTTCAATCAAAAAACTTCCTTATTCACTGTCGCTTTCAGGACTTTCATCAGTTTCTTCTTCATTAATTATAATTGAATTATGAAAACCGCCCATAACAACTTCATTTTCAATAAATGTTGATAAATGTAACACACTCTTGCACACTTAAAAGGGGAACACTGATTCCCTCGGCCACTTCCTTCTTCATAAAAGTTAAAACTTTATAAATAATCTCCCATGCCTGACTATGCAATGCCTTCCCATTACTTACTTTTGAATCCATGTTTTACGAGGTAAACTACCAATAAAATCTATGAGTAAACTAAATCTGCATAAATCATTACAATTAAATAATCTTAAGCAGAACACAAAAATCTTAAATAATAACTGCATCTATATGATATTTATGCCCAACCTGCAAAAATACCCTAGCTTTAAATTGAATTAACCTTATAAAATAAATTAACGATTAAAACTAAGGAATAGTAAATTTTGCTGAGTAACAAATGGAAATAACCTCTGAACATGATGCTAGGAATACACTAAATATAAGCTATCTGATAACCTAAATAAACCTTTAGAAGAAAAAACTAAAAACCAAGCTTGCTAACTAACATGCAAACCTAAACACTAAGGTTGAAAAAGCAGCAAGGTTGGCAACGAGCACATATGGTCACAGTGAGATATCGAGAGTGAATGAAACTTTCACCCACACATCCCTCTTATATACCCATCTTGGAAAGGGTACCCCTGAAACCCAAAACTTGCTTCTGCGCATAGGCCACTAGCTTTCAACCGAGCTATACCTTTCAATATTTCCTTTACCCACATCCTCCATCTTTTCCAGCTGGCCTCCCAGTTACTTCCTCTCTTCTCCCACCCTATTGAAAATCTCAGCATTTATCTTATCTCTATTCAACTTATTTTCCACCATACCTTCATCTCAAAAGTCTTCAATTTATACTCATCTTCTTACCTCAAGACCAAGTCTCACATCAATAAAACACTAAGCTCCATATTAAAGGGTACACTAATCTTTTATTCACATATTTACTCACTGAAACTGTTATCAATTCTCTCATTCTCCCAAATTCATCTTCTGCTAATGCATCCTTTCCCCATTACAGCATCCTTTTCTCTCTAAAATACTACCCTAATACACAAACTGCATCACCTGCTTTAGTTCATTCCCTTTTACTTTAATATTTTTTTTAGCATCCTTACTTCTAGAGATTCTCATTACTTTTGTTTCCTTGAGGTTAATCCTCATCCCATACCTCTTGCATTGTTGCAGTAAAACTCAATACTAATTGAAATCCATCGGCTGTCTGACTCAATATTACATGATCATCTGCAACCCTACCTGACTTAACCATCTTACTATTGACTTTCATTCCCAGCTCCAGCTGTCCCATTCTATCTTTAAAATTTGCTCAGCAAATATGTTAAACAGAATCAGCAATAAAGGACAACCCTGTCTTACTACCCTGCCAATCACTGTCCATCCTGATTCTCCCTCTGCCACCCTTGCCTGTTCTGTATGATTCATGTTGAAGGTTTGGATTGACATTCTTCTCATATAGCTGCTTAAAACTTTTTCAGGATTGGGATCAAAATTGACCGAGGAAATCTTCTGGCCATATTCCTTCCTCATAAATATTGATTATAAGTTCAAAGAATTCCTTCATTCCATTTTTCTCTAGGCTCTTTACTAATTCTCAGGCGACTATTTATTTCTACTACCTTGTTAGTGCTTTTTCTATCTCAATATGCTCCCTTGCAACATGCTAACAACTCTCTTACCTTCTCATATAGTGATTTAAATTTTCCTTGAACCTGAAATTTTTCTATATTCCCACACTGATCATCCCACCAAATTTCCTTGGCCCTATTAATCTCTTGCCCAAGTCCACCGTTTAATTCTCTGTACATTCTTCTCCCTATTTCCATGTTTACATTTTTTCATTTTCTTCTTTCATCTCTTAATCATTTATCCAAACCTCACATTCTGCAGAACTCAAATGTTTTCTCTCCATGATCAATTCTATTTCCTAAACTGTATTCTCCTACCTCTCCACCCAATCCCTCCCTTGGCATTCTAATCCCCCATTACTATCAGATGGAATGTTCCAAGTAATGTCTGCAGTCCCAAATTCTCAACTCACACAAGCATAACACATCCATACTCCACTCCCCACTAATGTTTTCAACTCTCCAGAGCTTATCACCACTCTTATATATTTCATGTGCCTATCCCAACTATTGTGGTTCTCTTCTGTGTTTTCTATTCCTCTGCTGTCAGATCAGTTGTGCAAGGACTTCATGTGATGATGATACTAATACACAGACAGCAAATTAAATCATTTTTAAACAACGCAATGTTCATGTAAACACAACAATGTTTTTATATTTGTGCGATACAGTATTTTTATATCTTAAGTTATGGGACTATGCACTATGCATTGGGATCAACAAAGTCTCCCTAGTAGATTTCAATTACCAGATTAATCTCACTTATAAAGGGCAAATTCGAGGAGTTGATATTCACAACCAGTTTTATGAATGACAGTGTTTTCAAGGATGAGCGTTAATGATGTGTGACAAATGAAATATACGACAATATCCAAAAAAGATTCTAATAAGCCAACGAGAAACTGAAGATTAGAATGATAAAACCCATTTTTTGAATGAATATAATTTTACAATGCATAAATATTTCCGGTAAATATCATGCATTTGTAATTTTATGAACTTTGTTGTCAGCTTAGCGGAATAAACTATGGAATGATTACAATAAACACATAATCATAGCAAATGGACCTTTATAAATGAAGCATGAAATGAAGAAGAATGGAATTCACTTACAATGCAGCTAACTGAATTTTAAATTTAATGGAACTTGGATTATATTCCGGCTTGCAAACGTTATGTTCACAGGTCCGGCAACGCAAGGATCGTTTGACAAGGAGGTGCTTGTGACGTGGCAACAGCTTTGAAGTAATTGCTGGCTGAAACTCTGGATGAGCCAAGCGTTGCATCATAGTTGTAACTAAATATATAAATAAGAAAAGCATTCATTAATTTCTGCACACTGTAAATGAAGCCTGGGATGCTGCTATCCCAGGAGATCTGTTGGATGCAAAATTTTTGCACCATGACTTTAACTTTTAGAGCATTTCTTGATTGTGTAATCATGAATGCTATACACAAGTTTACAAGCAAAAAAATTCTGCCACCAGAGGAAAAATAATTAGATAAAATATTAGTCTCCCTATGCATATGTATCAGGAAAATATAAACATTAATCAATAGAACATTGAAATATTAAAAATGATCCAATAGAAACCTAGAGATTAAATTACATAGCTCCAGGGCAATGGATTATCTGGCAAAATTAGATTTAAAAAGTATTGCCCAGAGAAATTCGCAGCTCTCATAAATAATATAATATTAAATAAAAGTTGCTTGTGACCATAATTCATTGTACAGTGCTGCTACTGACTAAGAGGTACATGGTAATTCTACATACTAGGGGAGTTAACATTTGCAGCCACACTGTAGAAGCTGAAGCAGTGAACTACAATGTCCATGAATACATGATTCATATTTACAAAATTATTCAACCAGCAATAAATATGGAAGGATTTTCTGGTGATTTAAGCCCAACAATCTAACAATTTCTAGCTATACAGCTAAATGATTTCTTATATTTTTAGCTATTCCTGGGCTAATTTGTATTTTTCATGACTTATCCCGGCTTGCACAAACTGTAATAAGCCTACATTAGATACTCTCATGAGCAACATAATATCAGATCAGAGTTCAGAATTTATAAATTTATTATCGTTTTGGCATCCATTAATTTCAGACAAGAACTTACTGCAATTAAGATCTGGAGCCTCTGTAAATATTTCATTCGGCAGCTTTTCCACTTCCTCGATTGCTTCAGAGGGAGCCAATGCTTGTTGAATTGATGCAATGATTGCCTGCTCATCACGCCCCCTTGTGCCAGAAGTAAGCGAAGTCAAGGGTGAAGCACCAGGGCGTTTGCGGGCCAGGATTGCAGCCAATCCAAATTTATCCTACATCATGACAACAAGAATGAGAGGTTACAAATTATGAATAGAATAACTGATACAACTTCAAATAAGGTATCCATACTAAAAGAGTTGGTAATTTTCCAAAATTTTTTCATATGATCATCAAACAATGCCATGAAGTGAAGCCTGGAAGTATTGGATTGTAACCTACAGCCAGGATTGTAATTCTACATACAAAAATAGTAGATACTAAGCTGGCATTGTTGGAGTTGCGCACATCCATCGATGTAAGTCATTAAAATCACTACTTTTCAAATCTTTCACTAACCAGAATATTAATTTTCCAATTTACTTAACAATTCCAATTGCACTTCATGGACTTTATATATGTCTATCATAACAGAAGGAACATTTCCACAAAATTTTAATATTAGCTACAATGCGTTTCACCTTAATACAGCATCATTAGGCAAGAAGAATGCAACCGTACATCTTCTGTACGTGGTGATGCCAAATCAGAGTGAAATGAATTGCACTATAAAAAGTCCAACTCTGTGGAAAAGTACACCTTTTCTTCGGCTATTATAGATATTTTCCAATTCCAAGTGACCCCAGCTTGGAGAAAAATTACCAAATTATATCAACTCACAATCCTAAAGTGGACAAATGAATTTAAGAGAAGTTTGGGACAGCTGTTTTGAAACAAATGAGAAACCAAAAGCTGTCTCAGATAAAAGGAATTAGCTGTGAAGTTAGAAGACATGAATGGATACAAAACTTAATTCACATCAAAGTTGCAATGCTGACAATAAAATAAAAATGCAAACCAAAGCATTTAGAAAAGTAGGACCCAGACAATCCCAAAAAAGGGATGACTTACTTTGAATTCAATGGTTTCAGGCTCACCGTTGGGAAAATTCATGATCACTGGATGAGTACACTTTGTACCTTTTCATTATAAATTTGATACTTATGTTTGAACTATAGTGATGCAATGAATTTTTAGTGAAAATATAAAAAGTTTAATCATTCAGTAAATAATTACTACATTAACTCATTATTTTTTTTGTATGCAAGATAAATGAACCATATGATCATGAAGGAGGAAGCTGTAAATGCATGATATCATGAAAGATAAATCTAAATATATACAACTAACAATTAAGATATTGTCTCTGCCACACATTTTCTTTGTAATTAGTTGGACTGAAACTAAAATGGTTACTAAATATCAAAAAGCCAATGTTTTACACAACAGTTTAAATGAACTATTTGAATATGGAATTATTATATCCCAAGAAAAATCAACATAGATCCATTGTTTGCTAACTCGTCCTTCTGTTTCTAAAATGAATACAATTAAGATGTGGATGTAAATATTGCAGCAATACAAATGAGCAAATGAAAATTTAAAAGCCGATTTAAAAAAATCAAATTACTGCCGTATGATATCTTAGACAAAGTTGGAATTGACTCAGCTTAATTGCCTGCAGAAAAAGATTAACCACAATTATTTTGAAGAATGAAACAGCTTTTTATAAACTAAATCCCGAGTTGGCCTATTCAGCTAAGTTACATATGCATTATATATTAGTAACTCTGTCCCAAATCAGAAGATGCTGCCAGCTTGATCAGATGGAAAGAGCTAGCAAGTTAACAAAAACATCTTTCCCAGATACTGTTAAGCAAAAGCTTATTTACATGGCCAAGAAAACAATCAAGAATTAAAGTCATTCCTGAATACTAAAATAGTTTAAATTTAGGTGCTTTTCCCTCAGAAAGTTCAAGTAAGACTTTCGCAAAATAAATTTAGAAAACCAACATTGTTAGTGCGTTATGCTTGGGCATGAATCGTTGCTTAAGACTTGCCAATAAAATATATTTTTCATATTTTATCAATATTCTAAATCCAAATTAAAGAATTGCTTATCTCATATAATGGCACACAATTGTAAATTACAGCACTTGTAATAACCTTAAAAAAAATTATAATTTTTTTCATATTTTCACAAAAACTCGAATGACATAGCTCGTTACAAGTATCAACATATTTTGTGTTCTTGTCAGCTCTGTAATAAACCTCAACTTTTATTTGGAAGCATTATTAAGACTCTTGATGCAAAAAAAGTAACAAAGGCTCTTCACCGGAAAACTATTTTGGTAAAGAAATAAGTGTGTGTCAGGAGGTAGGTAAGTAATTAACATTTTATTCACGTATCTCTGTGAATTCCATAATGCCACTTCATTCAAAAAAATTATCAACACTATTTTAAGCAATTACTCACAGAAAAATTTAGGTAGCTTCTCCGGGGAGCATAACTTTTCCTCTCCCTCTCTTGGCGTTCTTTCTCCTCTACAGCAGCCACCATTTTATAGTGATCGACAAGTGTAGTAACACGAGCTGCCTCAGGCGTCTCCGGCTCTGGCCAACCACGGCTTGCTAATGAGAAAAGCAGTAATTATGTGACTACTCTGTGCAAGTAAAACATTTTTTTCCAGGCTTACAAACATAACATCCATTCACAGTCTCATCATGATTATTCAGTACACTAAACAAAAAGTAGAGTGGGGTACTTAGTCCAAGGTCCTATATTGAACAGACTTTCTTGCACCTCAAAAATAAGCCCTCCTATGTGGAAGTTCATGTTCATTAAATGAAGAACACAATGTATATTTCCACTGTTCTTTATTTCTGTACAACTAGTTTCAATGCTTAGGCGTCATCATCAGGTTTAATGAGAGTTAAAGTTATACCAATTTATGTCCACTACCCTAATAAGCATTACTGCCAGAAGATCTCAGCAAACTACATATTTCTACATCTACAGCAAATCTCTTATCTTATACAGGCTCATTGGAAGTAAATACTTACAGTGGTCAAAAGCCACAAGAAAAAATAAAAGTGGATTTAAGTTTTGATGAAATTAAATCCTTTTACTGGAAGTTCTCAGAAGAGAAGGAGAATCACGTGATTAATGAAGTAATTAATTATGAATAACAAAACCATCCCATTGGCAGCCAAATGTCCACCAAGTTGCTTAAGTAAGAACTAAAAATTATAAAGGAAATCATATTTAAAAATAAAAAATAGAAATTAATTAAAAAGGAAATTTGAAGGAAGAAATGACAACTAGGATAATATATTATTCAGTGTGTGGCCATTCTTAATTATATTTATATTATGTGTCGACCACATTGGACATACATATGTTTATAATGTTAGTCTTCAGCAACATAACCCATCATTTCAATTTGAGAAAATCTTTCTTAAGTTTCAAAACAAAGGTTTCTTGATCATATTAGAAAACAATGTAAACTTTTTGCATGTTTCATGTTGTTTCCACATAGTTCAAGACTGTTAATGTTTCAAATAATAATAATATTTATTGTTCCCACATCTTAATGAAGTAAAATATAGGACAAGTCAAAAAACAAACAATCCTCTGATTCAGTGTTCCAAAGACTCCAGAAACTCTTCCATACTATAATAGCATTAATCTATTAGAAAATGCTTGAGATATCTCTTTAATGTACTCCTAGAAGAAGCAGATTTTATGCCTAAGGGTAGATAGTTGAAAATTTTGATGGCCACATGAAAGGGACTCTTATTAAATATAGCAGAAGAAGGCAGAATAAGTGTGCATCAAACTCTGTCGAGTATTATGCCCATGTACTTGAGCTTTGGTGATTTGTTTTTTCATATTACCCTTAACATACATACATGAGCAATAAATATACAGACAAGGTAAAGTTGTAATTTTCAATTGTTTAAAATAAGGTTTGCAAGTTTGCCGTGGCACTATTATTGCCCTATACCTAATACATCTTTTTTGCATCATAAAAACTCGACAGAATCCAGGAGATGCTCCCCAGAAAATGATTCTGTAGTTCATAGGAGATTGAAAGTTGCCGTAGTACACCATTTTTAGTACATTTAAATCTAAAATGTTTTCAAGATATCGTAAAATAAATCCACTTTTGGCCAAAGTGGAATATAGGCCATAGATATGGATCCCCCAGTTTAAGGAATCATCAATAGACAAGCCTAAAACTTGGTGATGTGTACCCTTTCTAAGGGTTGGCCATTTAACCAGAGGTCTAACTGAGGCATTTCCTTTCTTTTTTTTTAAATTGAATATAATTTATTTTTAGTAAATTTACAGGCAGTTTGTTAACGTTAAACCATTTTTCCAAGAGCAATAATGAGATATCAAGCTTAGCAAGCAATACCTTGGTACCTTGTGGCTCATTGCCAGAGATATATCATCCTCATACAGAACTATGTTGTTATTCTCAAAATCTCTAGGCAAATATCTAGGAGCAATGATAAAGGCCCAAGAATGCTACAAAGTGGTACCATGACACTTATTGTTTCTAAGGGTGATAAGTGGCTTATCACAATGTTGCTGACCCCAATGCCAGAAACCTCCACCATCTCTTTCATGTCATCTAAATATGATTTATGTCATTTATGGGCAATTCCCCTGATCCCATAGCATTCACATTTACTTAGAAGAATTTCTCAATCCACAGTATCAAATGCATGTGAAAGATTATTGAATACCCAACAGAGTATTCCTTCGAGTCCCAAGAAGTCATTACCTTTTTTAGAAAACTTTAAAGAGCATCATTGGTACCTTTTCCCTCTTGGAATCCAAATTGTTACTTGGTGATACTGGTTGGTCATTGTTAATATCATCCTCATCCCCTTTTTTAAGAATAAGTTTTATCTTTGCTATTTTTAGATAGTCCGCAATCTCACCATTTGTGAACGACTCATTTATTTTAAATGTTAAGGGTTTGCTTATTGCTTTGGAACATTTTTTTATAATCATAGTAGGGATATAATCAACTAATTTAATCATTCCAACTGATGGTTTACTTTTAAGGCTCATGATGCACTTCAAGACCTCATCCTCTGTGGCAGGAAAGAGGACCATGGAGGACGTCACATACTGGCAAACCCGTGCATGAAAACTATCGTTACTCATTATTCCAGTTTGTAAATTCAGAGGCACATTAGTTAGGTAATTGATTGCAACCTCTGCTACTTGTTTTGGACCAGAAAGACTGACCCCCTCCCTCTTTTTTAATGCTAAATTTCCTTTCCTGAGTACTTTTTCCTAGGTTATATGATTAACTACTTGACATGATGTTTCAGTGATATTCTCAGATAGGCTGATGCCTTTATTATAATATGGTTTCCTTGCATGAAGCAGTAAAGACTTATACCCTTTTTTATAGCTTTGGAAGTAGTTAATGAAGCCTGGATCATCCTGCCCTTTTTTTAATGCACACAATTCCCTAAATTTATTGCTGGCTGTTCTCACCTCATCTGCCACCCAGCACTTAGTTTTATTATAGAGAGGAACTCGATTTTTTCTGATGAAGTCATTAGAAAGTCACAAGGCGGATTTGCTTGCTGGAGATTTTTAAATGTCCAAATTAGTAAATCTTAATATTTGTCCATATAAAAACGGTGATAAATACCTAAAACCCATTCTATATTTGGAGTAGTAGTTTTGAGCGTTTTAGGGTGCGTCGACAGCTAAGGTCATTTGGAACCACTCAACAGTACAGTACTCCTCGCGATTCTCAAACTTCCATAATCAATGTTTTTAGGTTATTGCTTCCATGTCAGTTACCCATAAAATGCACAAACTAAATAAAAAATATTATAGACACGATATTCTTTCATTTATGTATATGATACACAATGACTCTGTCCACACTATGGTTAAACTTTCAAAAGAAAATAAAGAAAGTCATCTTTATCCCCTTCCTACACACCTAAATGAATTGAAAATGAAAACTATGCAACAGTAACAATACAGGAGAAACAAAGATAAAGTAAGAGAATGAAATAATTGAGGTTGGTTACTAATTCACCTCCGATGCCAAACCACTCATGTAACATCAGTTTATTAGTAAAACTGTACTACTCAATTTGTACTATTGGGGAAATTTATTCAAACATAACCTACAGTATAATATTATGGGGATCAGCTGCTACTTCTCAAACCATCTTTAAAATGCAAAAGAAAGCTATTAGAATCATCACCAGGAAACCTCACAATGCTCCATCAAGGCTTATTTTCCGTGAATTAAATTTGCTACCACTCCCATGCATCTACATTATGTTTTTAATTCTATATATAAAAAATAACATCGGCAACTAATCTCTTAACTCTGCCTATAATCATCATTACACCAGAGGCAGGAATGACTTCCATTATGGGAATATAAGAACTAAAGCATTGAAATTAGGACCCAATGAAATGGGCATCAGATGATATAACAAACTACCCAAAAGTATCAAGGATACAAAGGGAACTGCTGCATTCAGGCATAAATTAAAAAGATATCTACAGCGCAATATGTTTTACTCGGTTGATGAATATCTCAACAATATTCCCAACCAGTAAGTTCATACTTTTAGTTTCTAGCAATGGTCATGGTCTGATTCATGTTAATGATCAATGATTTTTCTGAATTTGATATTGTATGTGCATGTTACAGCCAATGTTCATGGGTGTGTACCAAACATTTATGTAACTATGAGCATCATTTCTTTTATGTATCTTAACTGAGCCTGTGTATTTGCTCCTAATTGACGTGCCTTATATCATGTACATACTCCACCCACCTGGTATTTTTGTATTGTGATCTCTGGGCAAATAAAAAGTAATAATAATAATAATATTTCTTCACGGATTCTTCCCAAATAAGCACCACTATCACTATTTTCAATCAAGTTTTCTATATTAAAATGCTCATCAAGTGAACTTAAATTTAAGCCGTAATCTCTCATTCAAATATGAGACAGGAAATAATATTACTCTCAGTGTAACATCATGTGCTCACCAACAAATTGATCTGGAAGGCCAGCATCTCTAGATGACCAACGACAAAATCCACAAGACCGATAATACGCTTTGCGGGCAACAGAGATATTGGGATTATCCGGACTGGGTCCTGTAACTGGTGTCAACCTCGTAGAGACGTTACTGAGGCAGCTTGGACAATCATAGCAGGTTGGACACCTATTGAAACGAATAAAATAGACAATTGATGATGAACGAAACCTTCATAACAACGGATAATCGACAAAAAGATTAAATTAAATGAGATCGACCCAAGAAAAGGGATTTCCCAGAGAAAAAACAATCAAACCTGTTTTTCTTAAGTCTTGCATCTGTAGCAGCGGAGTTCTCCTGACAGTTACTGCAGTAATGAGCGTCAACCTAAAGATTGGAGTAGTTGCTATATTACGAAAAATACCGCTAAATTTGTTTTCTAACAGTCCAAAGATTTAAGAGAAAGGATATTCTGATGTCAGACTAAGATATGCCTTAAGATTAATTTTAGGGGTACGATTAAAATAGTATTATCAGAAAACGACATGGGGGAACTCGATACGCGAAATCATTAGCTTAACTATCACCACGTCTGGGATAAAAATACGATAAGAGAAACATCATACCTCGTGATAAACACAGTAAACGCATCTTATTTTTAAGCAATGTCTACAAAAATAAAGGCGATGTATTGGTTTCAAAGCTCCGCATGAACAACCATAGCGTACAATATCTGGCTCAAACAGAGTAGTCATAATAGCTGAGTTTAGCGCGGTGTATTAGCAGTACATATAGTTTCTCGCGTTCATTTCATATTAACTCAATTAGTTCAGAACATTTCACACATCTCCAAACAAATATTACATTTCCGACGTTTCCTATCGTCACTTTTCCTTCACGAAATCGTGACAAATGAACGGCAATATGTTGGTTAACGATGTTGTTCTGTTAGGATTTTGAATACTTGAATTTCATTGGACGATTGATTCGGCCAGTCAGTTCGCCGATAGGTAACGTTTGAAATCGTTTGAAATTGGCAGCCGCATATGGAAGTTGTTTAAAAGTTCGTTATATTGGTCTCCGTTGTGATAAATAGATTAACGTCTATAATATTTTGTAATCATTATCATCACAGTTGTACGAGGGAGTTAATATCTTATACTATGTTTAAACTCTGAGATTAGAAACAGTACGTTTTCGAGAGACGTTATTTACACGTGTTGACTTAGGTTTTTGTGCGAGCTTTTTCACTTCATCCTTCGGAGGTAATAATAGTCTGCTGTAATGGACGAGTATGTTAAAATTGAGAAAATCGGAGAAGGTAAGCTTTTATAATATAAACCGTCTGACCGCACAGTATAATATGGGATACATGGGGAAGTATAAATTGTCGCCTCTCCCGATTGTTTACTTTCAGGTACGTATGGTGTTGTTTATAAAGGAAAGCATAAGCTGACTGGCCATATGGTGGCTATGAAAAAAATTAGATTGGAAAATGAAGATGAAGGAGTACCATCTACCGCGATTCGGGAAATATCTTTATTGAAAGAATTACAGCACCCGAATATTGTCAGGTATGGGTTCGTAAGATTATACTGAGACTATCCAAATTTGCGGTAGATTTTTTTAGTATATGTTATTTTTTTCAAATAGCCTGGAAGCGGTTGTTATGGAAGAATCCAAACTGTACCTGATTTTTGAATTTTTATCAATGGATCTCAAGAGACATATGGACACAATCCCCAAAGGAGAATATCTTGAACCAGAGACTGTGAAATCCTATCTTTACCAGGTATGCGTAACCATTGCCTAACTCCAACATCATCAGGCAAATTAAGGGATTTTGCTTTACCGGTGGAGGAAAACCACTAATGAGTTGGACATATTTTTATTTGAAACATTTATGTTAGTCTTCCGTTGCCTTTCTTATTTAAGCGTCATATCCATTCATTAAAAATGTGGCGAATGAAGTTTATAATATTATTATCTGATGATGAAGTTTACCTCATTTAGCCTGAATGCATCCCGAAGTCGTAGGAGTTCAGGTCTCAGTCATTCATGTTAGCTTCACCTCGGGCGACGTGAATAGCTTTCCCTATTCTTAATGGTACTCAATTTGCAATATGCTATTGCATTTTTGAATTAAGTAGGCCCCCGTTGCTCCCTTTAATTGTAGTACCTCATCGGAAATTAAATGCTCTTTATTCATGAGCCACTCGTCTTAGCTGAGCGCATTTGCTTGGGATTATCAAAATAACTTCTCAAGCTTAAGACGACCGGTTACCTTGAGTAAGATTTACCCTTTTATTCCCAACGTAATTTTCTTTTATGCGCATATACTGGAGTGAATCACCTATTGCGAAGCGACAGAAAGGTGTTACTCGTTGACGTGTAGTGTGCCTAAATTTCAAAAGGGTCATTTCTTGTCGAAAGTTAAATTTTTCCATTTTTATGTATACCTTGTGATTTATGGCTTTCTTCATACACTTAATTTCAACGATGTTCTTTGTGGTTTTTATATAGTGGTCTTTTTCACAGCAACAATAATGAACCTCGTTCTTTTCAGAGTAAGTTTTTATTTTCAAGTGGCCACATTCAATCACAAGTTTGGCAAATATGTCAGGCACCATAGCCTTTCGGTACCTCAATTATTTCAAAATCACTATCCAATGAAATGGTTTATTATTTCTTGCATGGATCTCACCGCGTCCAAAAGTATTTATTATCTTCCGTAATGTTTGTGCAAATTGGTGGAAAGTTGTCTTATCTAAATCTGTTTTTACTATTTTAATTGTTTGGGCTGGGAAACCATAAAATATTACTCAATGAAGTCGTCGCAGGAGTGGATTTTAGTTCAAATTTAATTTCTCCTCCGAGGAAAGTTAATAATGAAATGTTTTGAGCAATCATTCCCATGCAGGAATGAATTGCAGAAAAAGTATCACCAGAGAAAATGTGAAGACATAAGAGAAAATGCTATACCGTGAAAACTTTCGTGTTTTCCCTAGATATCGCAATCGTCTTCAAGAAAAGTATCTTCCCCCCGCCACTTTATGGAAATGGTAATGCTGATGTATCTCAGTGCCCTATTTAATAATCCATCCAAAAAAAATCCAGAATTTTTTTAGGGTCAACACTTTTACAACAATAATTCATGTTTTTGGTTTGACCTCAGGAAAATTTAACTCTACAAAAAAAAAAGAAAGTAAGGTAATTGTAGGCACTTTGGCAGTTAACTTCGGATTAACTATGGATTGAGAGCATTTTCAATTCATCTGGGTAATATAGTTCATAAAAATATTCTATACAAGGGATGGAAAAACATACTTTCATAATAATAATCTACAAAATTGAATGAAAATGAAACAATGCAAACAACGGCACATACTCAATGAAAACAGAAACGACACCCAATTTCTAGGACCAACAAAAGATGAACGGCAATATTCCGATTTTAGTTAAAAACATTTTTAGAGTAAGAGCTTCTATTCCCTTAGAAAATTCAGTTTCAAGGCTAATGACTTCAAAGGCAAATCATTACTTTCAGTTTTTTCCATTAAAATTCTCTAGATTTCAAATATTAAAATTCAACCAAGTATTTTATAACCCCAAACATACTTATAAGCCTTTTAGCCTTTGCAAAAACCCTGTATAAAATACCATCTGATGGGTATCATTTGCAAATGCTGCAATTGTGAAAAGCGAAGTTGCAACTGTTGACAGTTGTACCATTCTGGGAATTTTGAGTGGGGTACTGCATGAAGAACATGTGTTATGGTTTTAATCACTCAAAAATTACAATTGCAAAAAAGGATTCGCTATAATGAAAATGGTAAAAAATGAATTTAAAGTCCAATGCATAGTAAATGTTTTAATTGCCCCAAAATGTCTATCTTGGAGCATACTATATAACCCGATTATAAAAATAATAGTTCTCCAAAAAAATGTATATCCTTTCATGATGTAATTGTGTATTGATTATAAAGGATGATTGCAAGGGTGTATAACATGTGTAAGACAATTGTTTGTAGTTGTATAACAATTTGTAATGAACAGGCAATACTGTATGTGTTGCTGTGTCATCTATGGTGAGTTTTTTCTTCGTTTGTGCTCCTGGTATTCAAACAATCATTTCATTCATATAAATTAATTTTGGATTGTGAATTCGATTCCCACTGAGAATAGTTGTTAGAAGCTTGTGTCAGAATACATTATCTCATTTAAAGGTCAAAGGTTGCTAACATGCCTGCTTGTTATCTTTTTCCTTTCATGAAATTTTCAAGTTGCGAAATGTGTTTCTCTTATTTGACCTCTGATTGCATTGAAAGTTTTTGACACTGATTTTAATTTGTTCTTTTTTCATCCCATTGAAAGATATTGCAAGCAATCCTGTTCTGCCATCAGAGAAGGGTTTTGCATCGAGATTTGAAGCCTCAAAATCTATTGATTGATGGAAAGGGTACAATTAAAATAGCTGATTTTGGACTTGGGCGAGCCTTTGGCATACCTGTAAGAATATACACTCATGAGGTAAGTATAAATTTCAGCGTTGTCTGTTATATGTATTGATAAATTTCCTTTCTGATCTGATTTCATTTTAGGCTTCATTCCTCTCTGTCCTTGATTTATATCAGGAAAGATGAGTTCCTTCTTGAATTATCTAATGTCTGTTGATTTGTGAATAAAAAACCACAAGTATCAACATAAAGGTTTGTGTAATAGGTGAGGTTAGAGCTCACCTAGAACTAAGCCCATTGTTGTGTGAAATCCATGCATTAGGGTAAGGGGGCCATTTCCTTTCCCCGTGCTATGGTTTCCCAGGAAATTCTGTTAATTGTATGAAAGTGAATCAAGGTTTTGCATTTCCACAGAATAGATTTTTGTCGGCTAGTTTCATTTCACAATAGAATATTCTGGACTAGTGCCAATAATGCCGTTGTAGTGGAACTTGTCGACATTAAAAACTCTGGTTATGCAAAGTTTTGTATCTCATTTTCATATCATGAAAATGGAATTCCACAATCTCGGAAAAACAGACAGCTTGGGTATAGCTGATGGTGCCTATGGGCACCCGAGGAATTTATCCCAGCTATTCGGGTCACAATGTTCAAAGCATTAATTCCACTATATTTACTGATGATTCAAACTTTATAATTTCTGATAAAAGTAGCCTGATGATTTTGGTTAAAATGAGAAAGATTTTAGCGTGTCTGGAACTTGTATATGACAACACTTAAATTTTACGAAGACTTAGCTCCTTGCATCTATTCAGGCAACATTGCAAGAGGATATTAATTTAAATTTTAACAATGAGAGAATTATTTGTGAATCCAAAATCATTCCCGGTCAAGGCAAATGATTTTAACTCTTTTAAATTGTTGCGTTAGAAAGATTATTTAGAAAAATGCACAAACTTTAAACAAATGAAATAAATAAATCATGTTCTTCTTTTTTCTAAGGGGTGAAAGTTGATTATAAATAAACAGCTGTTGATTTTTTAAGTGTTTTGATGCTATTTTGTAACTACAACAACATGCATAGAACAATAATAAAAAAATTTTAGTAATAATTTTATTTTCATCTATTTTTAGGTGGTAACTCTATGGTATAGGAGTCCTGAAGTTTTACTGGGTACATCTCGGTATGCCTGTCCAATTGACATATGGTCAGTAGGATGTATCTTCTCTGAAATGGCTTCCCGGCGCCCATTGTTCCAAGGAGACTCCGAAATTGACCAGTTGTTTAGAATTTTTAGGTATGCTATTTGCTATTATTCCATTGTGTGCATATTGCAATATTATATGTATAAAAAGAGTAATCAACCTGAAGATTGGTTTGGTAGGTGATGGTTGAGTTCACCTAGTAATAAGCCCGTCAGCATATTGAATTCACACAATGGTAGGAGGGCCAGTTCCTTTCCCTGTGCTGGCTATGGTTTCCCAGAAAGATCTGGTACCTGAAAAATTACACAGCTTGGGTGGTTTCTTCCATGTTTTCATCAAAGGGATGCTTTAGGGAACATTAAATGTAGTTTTAATTAATTAGAAGCATGCTTATTAAAATCTCTATATGGTTACAAACCATCTTGTGCTAAAAATAGTGTCATTTGATTTTTGTCGTCTTTTATGCTCTTTAACTATACATAATTTCACAAATATTTTAAAAATACGTGGGAGAAATTATTTTGAGAACAGGTATCTTGACTTTGATTTGCACGCATGTTTTTTTCCAATCTCAGGGTGTTAAGAACGCCCACAGAAGCAATCTGGCCTGGAGTCAGTCAGCTCCCAGATTACAAAGCTACCTTCCCAAATTGGACCAACAACACATTGAACACACATGTGAAAAACTTGGATTCGGATGGATTGGACCTCCTGCAGGTATATAATTTTTAATATGACGTTCTTTGAGTTTCCAAATGTTGCATCGCAATGATTTGCTTCATTTGGGCATGAGCAATTGTGTAAACTTGCGAATTGATCTAACATTAATTCCAAAGTCAGTACTTCTATGAAGCCCATACTATAACATGAGCATATTTGTAAATTTTATCTTGAAAGCTACCTTAAGGATTTTTATAAAGTAGGGCTAATTTTCTGTTTTTGGTGCAAAAAAGCAATTTAGCTACACAGGTTCAACTGTGGGAAAACTCAAGGGTATGTCAGAAGTGCTGAAAGAATCATTTAAAGTTACGTAATAAATTAAAAATTGTGTAATGGGCATGGTAAAGTAGTATGTTAAGGATTATTCTTCACTCAGAAAAGATTAAAATTTTGTTAAATGTTTTGTAAAGTGTTGCAACATTATGGCTCCTTTCTACACCGATGGGTGAAGCAGACAAAATTTTTCATTTGACAATTCAAAAGTGGAATCTTCTGAAATGAGATTTTTTATGCAGTCCCAAAAAATCGTTTTCTTGGAGATCTTTATGTTAAAAAGGACTCAGAAAAAAGTGGTTCAATGAAATTCTATTCCTTGATATCAATCATGTAATTAAAACCACAAAATTCTCTCTTTTGCTAAAAGTCGTACAGTGATTTTCATTTCACGCACGTACTGATAAGTCATCCTAGACTTTTCATTAGGCTCGGTGGCCCCAACACCAGAGTACACAGAGCAAAGAGTTGCGACATAATATCTATAGTCTTATGCTAACAAGTTACCTGCTTGGGCTGACCGATGAGTGAATTGAAATTTGAAAAATATAAAATTTAGTAGACATTGTAGATAGATTTTCAACATGTCTCGTGATGGAATATACTCTCAATATGTCTCGTAATTGACTCATTGTTGACATTTGTGTTTTGCATTTCCTAATTTATCTCCTTATTTCTTTTCAATCAAGTGACATTTTTGTTTATTAACTGCAGCCTATCTATGCATATTATTTTATGATTTGTATGCTAAAAATATTTAAATATTTTTTTTTTACAGAGTATGCTTATTTATAACCCTGTGCAAAGGATATCAGCAAAGGCTGCGATTGCTCATCCGTATTTTAAAGGCATAGATAAAGCCAAACTACCTGCAAGAGAACCCTAGGCCACTTCGTAGGAAATAAGTTCCTGCATCTCATATCTTTTGCACATATCATGTACATAGAAAAATGGAGTGTGTGATGTTTGACTTCACTTGTATCTTTTAACTAACTTGTTTTTGTCAGGGAAGATCTCATAGTGGTGAAATGATGAATTTGTAAATTTTGAGTCATGGTGGTATGATTTACATATAAAAGAAACAATTGCAATCAATGTGCAATGATTGATGCCTGATGAGGGCTTCATTTTTAATGCATAATTACATTGTACTGCCAAGTTTTGCTCAGGCGTTTACATTTTATCTCTTACTCTCCACAATGAGTTTCACCCTGTCATTTTTATCTAAATAAGTATTATTTTTACAGTCTACATTTAACTTTTTAAAAGTACACCCTTCGTTGAAAATTAGTTATAGGTTATGCTACCTTCTCATTTCCTGTCATTTTGTATTATTTTTCTGTTTTATTTTAATTAATTTTGCACTTCATATCAGCTTCCTAATGGGGAGCATGCAGATTGTACAGTGCAATAGTCCAGTGATGATGTTCTACTTAGTTTAAAAGTCCATTGAAATGGCTCGTTTCATTTTGAGGGTGCTAAATATCCTCTTTCAAGACCTGACATGGGGTTTAGTCCTTCAAAGACATGTATTTTCTCCTATATATTTCAAAAAATAAATTTTTTTTTGTACTTTTATACTTGGAAAATGGCATGAGTCTGTATGTGTAGAATGTGGAAATAAAGGCAATTTTTGTAATTCATTTTATTTGCTTATACAATTTTCATTCTGAATTACCCTCCGCATGTCACAAATCATAGACCTTGGCTCATCTTTGATGTGGCCTTCCTCAGGGCGAACCAGGTCCCCTCCTCCAAGCTGAATGCACTAAAAAGCTTTGAGTGGGGACAATGGGTCTGTCATCAGGGCTAGCCCACCAGTGGCCTCTGGTTTATGGCTAGTCCGTCATTATTTGAAGAGGGCTATCATCTCAATCTGGCTTTGGCCACGGATTGGTGACAACAAACTGCTGATATCTTTCCACCAACTTCCCTTACATTTCTTTAAGGTGTTACAAACTATTGTATATTTTCATATATCTATGATCAAGACTGCTAAATCTAATTTTATATAAAATTCAGGAATGTTGAGATGGCAGAGTTTTGTTTTACAGACACTCTGCTCTGCAATCTTTGTGATCTTAATGAAATCTTAAACTTATGATAGCATCATTTTGAAAAGGAAATCTCCCAAAGTTTTAAAAATTTACGTGGAATTCAATTGTCAATGTGGCATCACTGCACTATTTCGGAATGTAATGTTGAAAAAATTAATGGCCATGGGAGAAGTAATGGTGCTGTACGTTATGGCGTTCCTGCAGAAGCTGGTTGATATCATTTTGAATCATGTGAGGCTCTGTGCTGGGGTCATATCTTACTCGTGGTACTCCATTCTTGTCGATTAAAAACTTCTCCCAGTTCCAGCGGATATCTGAGTTCTTCATTGGTGTGTAAAATAGTTTGTTTTTATCAGCGAAGCTCTCGCGTGTTGGAGGGCATTGCAACTGTGGAGAAATTCGAAGGAAAAATTGTGAGACCGGTTCAAATGTAGTTAACACAGGTTGTTACAGAAGAGATGAATATTATTACCTTCTCTCATTCAAATTTCTTACCTTCAAGAATGTGAAAAGTGGATGTTCATGTGCCCCATTAACCTCAATCTTAGCTGTCAGAGGGAAGTTGGGAACAAATCCCTTTCCAGGTCGCACATGCATTACTCCACTTAGTATCTCACTTGCATTTGCTCCCGGCTCTTGCTGGAATTGAAATTATTTACTTGTACTTTAGCTCAATATGTCATTTAACAGTTATATTTGATGGTTTTTATTAAAATTATAAAAACCATTTCAATAATGATAATACCACTGCAGACTGAAAATTAACCGAGAATCAAAACTGAATGTGTAACATATTTATCCTTATATATCTGAAATTACTTCATAGTGGATTGTTTATGCTTTTCATCTCCAAAATTTTTCATTCATATTAAATGCTTACCATTCCAAACTGGTTGCAGGGGACTCCAAGGGCTAAAATATCTGGGTTGTTTTGGATTAGTGCATTCACACCCAGATAGTGGTGGGTAAAGGATCAGTATGTGGCCACATTAACTATGAGGAGTACCTGTAAAAGATTTTTCACCACATTAATTTTCTCAACATTAAATTCACCTGTCAGTTTGGTTCAAACATAAGTTCTAAAGGGAGGCAAAAACCAATTTTTACTGGTTTAACATTGGAGACAATATTTCCATCAGTTAAATACAATAAAAGTTATATCCTCAGGACTTCTAAAAAGTAAACATATTCTGAGGGTTCTAGTGGTGATGGGGGCCAGAGGTCCCCTTCCCTCTTTGATTCGTTATCTTACGAGGAATATTTGATAAGTCCTTATAAAAACTATTTTGGGGAGATGTTTTCAATATAATCTCTCTCTAGCTAGATATTCTTTTCCCAGCATTTCTATTTTTCAGGCCATTCAAAATGTAAGATTTCGGAAGGCCCTCAAAATAGGTATCAGTTTGCCATGACCTCTTAGTTCCACATGAATATTTATCCATCGAGCAATATTTCAAGTTTAAACATTAAAGCAGTCACTGAAGGGCAAAATGGTGAATACCGTGGATCTTTTAATAATTGGGACTTTAATTCCATAATTATTTCCAGCATGTGTGTGAACCATTGTATTGTCTTGAAGGACGAGAAGTCTCTTCTTTGTCATATGAGGACATTTCTTTGCTCAATCAGTGTAATAACAATGCATAATACTCTCCATTTATCGTTTACCCTTTTTGCAAGTACTTGATGTAGATGATTCGGGATGTACATCCCAAAAAACCATGGACGTCGCTTGTCCTTTCCACTGTTTTTGCCTTCTTTGGAGTGGATCACCTTGAGAAACCCGATGTTTCTACTGTACCTTTGGGTCTAGAGTATAGCAGTATATGTATGCTTTCCTCCACAGTTATGTATCGATGCAGAAACTCGTCGGGATTGTAACAGGAAACTGACTAACCAGCCTCTGAATTGACCACTCGATTGTGTTTATTCTTCCCTGAGAGCAAAATTGGCTCCCATCTTGTCAAAAATTTTTCACATCTAATTTTTGTGCTCACTGTACATTTTGAGGCCAATGACCTCAACTATTTCATAAACTTTGATTGGTCGATCACTCAAAACCATATTGTCACTAATTGTTGGAAGTCACTTCCACTGGACATCCCAAACGGTCATCATTTGTGTATGCATGGCCACAGTTAAACTCATTTACCCAATTGTAAACACAGGAGCAAATGTGTCATGAACTTCATCCAACTTGACTTTAATCTCTTTTGGTGTTTAAACTTGTAAATTGAACTGTTTAATCACTACATAATCCATTGTTCTTTGTAAATAATAGTTTTTTTTGCTTTAATCAACTATAAATGAATCCAAGGCGTGGATTCGTTTTTGACACTCCAGCAGAAGTTTAATGAGAGATCAGTCTTCCTAAAAGCAAACCTTTTCTGATACTGAGTGCCATTTCTTGGATTTTCCTAGGACATTTTGAATTACCCACATAGTATGGACATGCTACAAAAAATATTCCTCAGAATAATTCATATAGAATTCCTTGCTGAAAGAACATTGCCAACTTTACATATTGCATATGACTACCTTTTACAACCTAAATCATGAGAGCCTGTGTGAGGTATCTGGTATCTATTGTACCTCACCAGGCTGAATAAAGATTTTGAGAGAAATTTTTTGATTGAAATGGTTAATTTTTTTGTATAATGCAAACCAAGAGGCCTAAAAATACACAGAATATCAAAATATTAGACATAATTAAAAATTTAAATATGTGAATCAGTTATCCCATAACACTTTTTAAAGGATGAAAATTGTATGATAATTGACTCACCTTCCCTTGATATTCAGAGAGGCTGATGTTTCTCCTCCCATATATATCAGGAATGGAGAAGTTGTATATGCCATTCCTCGGAGATTTTACACTGTTTTGGCTGAAGCTTGAGCACACCCGTGATGCAACCCGGTCTCCTGCATCCACTCCCCCCAGCCCCAGTGAAAGAAGGCACAGGAGTGGGGCTAACCAATGTTTGCCCTCCCCCATCTTGGTAGACGTCTCCTCCTCCTAAAATTCAACTATAATATAGATAGCTTTAATTCACCTGCGAACACTCTGGCCATAGTATAATATCACCTATAACGGATAAACATTTTTTTGGCAGTAAAGTTAAACGTATTGATTAAGGTTGAATGTTTTATTATTATTTAAATTTATTGATGCCTTTTTCACATTCTTGTTATTTTTTGTTGTTTTTAGCCTTGGTGACCACAGTTTAAAGTAATTATTCTCAAGGAGCAATAGATACGATGTTTGAGGGGGCCAAATTTTTTTGAGGATGAATCTGATAGAGTGAAATTCATGGTCAATATTAGCCCATTTAAAACACTACATCATCTCTAAATTTTACTGGTAATATTCACAGTTTATTATTTCCCTACAGATGAGGTGCATTTGAAGTGCTCCCCACTTGGAACCCTTACTGAAAGCACAAGCTTAATTTACTTGGTAGACTATGAAAAATAATAGCAATGATCCAGGGCCAAATATTGCCCTTGTTTTAATTCCTAAAAATTGTTTACATTGACCACAAAAATAGAAATTTTGAAAGCACATTTTGCCTAATATTTTTAGCTAGTGTGAATTTGACGTCTTCTTAAAATAAATTTAGTGAACCACTCATGAAAAATCTAAAACTTTGATGAAAAAATTTATTTTTGTATTGGGATGCTTCTGGTTGTCCAACTTATCTTGAGTAGTCACATTTCAATTGCCATTAGTTCTCCACAAGGTATAGCAAATCAAGTTTACACAATGTCCATGTTTCGTTATTAAGGATGGTTAGGGTTTACAAGTATGTTCTCCATAGGCTTACTAAGTATATTTGCATGTTATCAACCACAATAATGTGATCAGCCAATTATTTATTCCTTTCCGATTTATTAAGGGCATTGTGTATATGCATATATTTTCCTTTAAACAACAATATATTCCACAATATTTTACTATTAGATATTTGTCAATCAGTACTAAGATTAATGTGACAACACTGCATAGCTTCGTCACCTCCCGAAATAATCTAAACCTGTCGACACCCATGTCACAAAACCCTATATTCTTCACTATTCTCTTTCTCAATGACTATTGTCACCAGCATTTAATGACAAGGAAGTCTCGCCGTTCGGACGAGTTAGTTTCAATGTGGTGTTGGTGGAGTTCAGTCTTGGAAGATAACTCTTTTGTCCTCGAAATGAAAGTTTAAAAAGTAAATGAAATGTGTTTCTATAAGCGATCGGCTCTGAGTCAATTGATTATCTCATTTACAGGCATTCACCCCGTCCTAATGATCTTTGCTCTTTGTAAGAAACGATGCACATCTCCGCGCCGCTTGGGTGTAAACAGAAAACCCTCTTTACGTGCTCCTAAGGCCGCGTCAATGCGAGAATTCATGTTCATCAGGTGGATATAAAAATGTTTAATTGTGAGGAATCTCACTTCCCAATTAATAATAATTCTGCAGCTAATTTAGCATTAACTGCTTATATTTTTAATTAATGCTTGACAGGCCTTAACTATTTTAATGATTGTTTTTAAAAACTATTTTGCGCATACAATATTATTGAAAGACTTCCAAGTTCGTAGGACTACGTATACAGTAATCCGACTTCGTAAGAGGAAGATCTCTCTTTTCAAGCCTTCTATGCCATGAAACACGATCGTTATATTATTGACACATAACATTACGCTTTTTGCACCCCTTGGTGTGAACCTACTTATTAGGATTTGAGGATTAAAAGTTCAGCTTGCCCTGAAAGCGTATTAGAATGGAGAATAAATCACAGGGTAAATGAATTACTATTTGGGCTTTGTTTAGTCCGACTGTCAAAGTTATTTTACATGGTTAACACAGCTACATAAAAGTCAGTACAGCGCGTCGCAACTTCGGCCGTAGCGGGAATCGTCAGGGTCAAATCCCTGTAAGATTGGCCTTACTACTGGTTGAAGCAACAATGGTGATGAGGGTGAAACGCCACGTCACCAGTGAACGATATGTTTGAATCGGGCAAATAAATATGTTGAAGATGTGGTAGCCAAGTGCGTATGGCGACGCTATCTCGTCATTTGAACGCTCGGAATGCCCGATAAGGGGCTGAGACAGTTACGGAAGCCATAATGTCCCTCCTTTCGCTTTAACAGAATTATTTTTATTCGTAATATACTATGCTAGCATGGAGAATAATCAAGGTTGGTGTCCTCTTCATTTCCAAATGACACTCCAGCAGTAAAGAGAACACCCACCGAAGTAAGGATTACTCATCGCATATGTTTGCATATTTTTAATTCACAATAAGTTCTCTCGAATTCTCCCATTAAATTATTTTCTTATTCGCATTATCTCCTTTGCTATGTGTGATTATATAATGCTACAAAAAATATAAAGGCTGCAAATGACCACATTAGCCTTTCTTGTTGACATTTATTTTGCCAGAGCAATACAGCTTTGCTGGTTCAGCCACTCCCGAATGCGAGCCTAACTAGTAAAAAATTCGGCTAAGTGGATTATACTGAAAAAGTTCTTCAAATGTTACTTTTTCTTTCTTTCAATTTTTGATTGTCATTGAAGATAAAAATTTTAAAGTAGTTTTCCTACGCCGACAAGCGGCCTCGAAGGAAGAAATCTGACAGGCTCGATCATTATCCAGGTCAACCATCAACTGACGTACTACATGTACGTCATCCTCATGAAATATCTTAGCCAGCTGAACAGTAAAACCTTTTTTTTTCTGGGAGACATTGTTGTTGCATAATCTTAAGTTGCGGAAGACTAGATGGGACCAAAGTTCCCAAGACTGAGAGAACGCGAACTTTGAAAACCGCTTAGTAGCGTAAACTGTTTTGTGTAAGAAATCGGCGGTTTCGGCTAACTTGGGAGACCTTGGAAACTTAATGTAAACCCTTTACCCGCGCCCGTCGCTTCAATTCTTGTCCCTATCACGAAAGTCAGAAAGAAATCGTATTAAACCTATTCTATTCTATGAATTTATATGTGCAGATTTCGTTGAGAAGGTGTCATAAGGTACTGAGGCAATTATATAATTGTTTTAGAATATTTTTAGATCGATTTTTTTCACTTCAACGATTATTGCACAGTGATTTTGTCATTTTCAATAAAAGTGATTGAGTTCTTAAATAGCAGCAAATTCATTTTCTTCAGTAAGTCAATGAATGTATACTTAAACATCCTAGGACAGATCACTGTGTGCCGAATTCCAACGTTTCAAGTCATCTGCTTGCCTCCTGAATTTTTTGTGACGACGATCAGTGAAAATCTACGGGGGTATGAAATACTACTGAAGGGCAGAGCTCATGGCGAGGATTTCTGAGAACGTTCTACGTCTGGAAGGTCTATATCTTTTTTACGCCACGGCCGAATGTGGGTAGATTGGTTCTCACAGGCAGGCGACCTTGATTCTAACCATTCTACAATTACTCCCAAAAAGCAACGGACGTGGCGGACACCTTGGGTGAAGGAAATATCGTTGGTCTCACGACTGGCCAATTTCTATGGCGCGAGCGCTCGTATCCCTCCGCCCGAAAGAAGACACCCACGTTCGTCGGATAATGTCGTACTTCCTGTCCCATCACGGACACGTGAGTCCTGGAAATGTTGGAACTCCTGTCGTTCTATGAATGTCTTTAGTCGATGAACATATTAATCATTTACTCCCGGAAATATTTCACCTGCGTACGATCGCCATTCTTGGATACTTCATAATGTAGATAAACGCGCGCCAACGCGCTTCTTGTCGTAGATCTTTAAAATTTAATACTTAAAAAAAATAGAAGGGAGGCCATCTTCACATGGGAGGGGCGCAAAAACATTTTTTTCTTTATTCCTGGCTCACATCTCGGGTGTCATGTTAGGAGTCATATTTTTCGCGTTATAAGTGGGCAAATTGGCGCCCTGGATGACACCATCGACGTGCTTTTATACTTGTATTTCAGGGAAAAACATTGATACCCGATTAGATTTAAATATAGTTCCAACTTTTATCATAACGCTAAGACATTAATGAAGGTAATCTTTTTCAGGGTTGTTTATTCAACTGATGCTCCGTTTTCAATTATAATAACGAGTTATCCGCTCATTATATCATCGTCATAATTTTTTAATGTTAAAAGGGGATCTTAAATATGAGTAAATGCGATTTAACAATTAGAGTTTAACAATGGGAAAAAATGGCAATTATGTACAAGCACAAATAAAGCCACAAAAATAATTTTAATTGGAGAAAAGTTTACCTTAATCTAGCAATATTGCTTCCAATGGACTCCTAACAATTTCGATTAGCAATATTCAAATTTCATTCAAGGCTGCAGGGACGAATGATGACGACGTAGATTATTGTTATGAATATTGTTTTATATTTGTGACTTTCAAAAGATTGAAGAGAGGTGTAAGGAGTACATTGAGTATCAATATGAAAAAGACGGTTTGGGTCCAGAAAGGGGCGAGTTAGATGTGTTTTCTTAGCCGTGATGGGATACCAGATGGAAACATAAAATAAATTCAGGATGCACTTGTTTGCTATGTGGATTTTGAGAAGATTAATGACTATGCACCTTACTTATAATTGATGAATCTGATGCAGGAAACAAGAGTACATTGGAGCGATATGAGACTTATCCACCTGTCTCAGACTTCCCTCAATCGTGTGGCGAATGGTGGAGTTATTGGACGAAATGAAAAGGAAGGAAGCATGCGGAATTGAAGAGGGGCTTACTATCGTTCATCCTTCCTCTTCCGTACCGTAAGTCGTGTCACTAAAAGTTTGCATTTATGCCATGACTCCGCAATCTACTCCTTTTAAGCGACTAATTTCCGATTGGCCGATGATAGAAATTAGTATTATAGCCTCACGTTCTTGTTTTAACCTACATAGGAAACAACCGAACCCATTATTTCAATCACTATCTTAATATTTTTTAGACTCGGCTATCCTCCTTATTCTCCTGTCAGCCTCATATTGACTACACCTTATCTCTCTTAGAAGAACATGTTTATTACCCTTATCCTCCGAAAAACAGGTTTGTCGAATGGGTCCACCGGCCAATTGCAATTGCAGATGCCCTCAGGGTTCGGGTTCCATTTCAGGTGACTTGTAATGCGTCCCAAACAACACAAAGATCGGGATGCACAACAAATGAATTGAATCAATGAAACTCGTTTATTGACCTTAAGCGGGTTTTTCCTCTCTTATTTTCATTTCTCATATGATAACACCCCTTTCCACGCGCTCTTGCGGCGGTTTATGGAACATTTTATAGCTAGAGTGGTGTTGTCCTGAGGTAAGGGTGTTAATATAGTATTATTTGGGTTTTTTATGAACAGGATAAAACTAGTTTTGATGTCCCTGGGTGGCAAAGACCCCTTACTTACACCAATGCCACTTTGTGTCATGCAATGCGTTTGTGATAACGCAAAAATTCTAATGAAGCCATAATATATTGGCCCTGCTCCACAAATTTGTCATTTCGATAGCCCAAAGATAACGTATTAACATAGGAGTCACCCGAATGTATGTACACTGATAGCGTGCAGAAGAAGAAATACCTACTTCTTCTTCTCTGTAACTGGATCTTTGATCAAAAAATAAAATGCATCTCTTTTATGTTTGCTCGAGTTATGCTTGCTCAAATCCTTTGGTGGGAATTTGTTCCAAATTTTTGTCAAATATTTTGGTCGTGGGACACTGGCTTTACGGGTAGACTATTTTTAATGATCGTAAGACAATTGATTATTGTACATACATGTACCCTCATTAAATCTTCTGTCGGGATTTGCGTTATCTCACTCGCCAGGCGACTCATGCGAGCTCCAGAAATGGGAGACCGATTACGCCTACCGCGGAGGGACGAAGGATTCGCAGTCGTTGAGGAAGAGCGTTCCTCCCGCCCTGACGTTTTCCATCTTTGGGCAGGCCCGGGGTGAGCGGGGCTCTTTGACCAGCAGGCAGTTAGTTAGTCCGTGGGCCCGAATCCCGACGAACCCAAGTCGGTGGGAGTGGGACGATAAGCGTGAGTCACCGGCGAACCCGCCTCCGAAGTCACGATCTGATTTGTTTGCCATCCCCATTGGTCGTTGACCGTCGGTTCCTTATTCGATTTGATCGCTGCGATCCTTATTCATCAGTTAGGGCCTCTTGAAGAATCGCCGACCCCTTCCGTCACTATGCTTAGCAGATAAAGAAGCTTCGTTTCATTCCGGTGACCTTCGCTCCTCACTTCCCATGAGGGGACGTAGGTCCCTGAATTCTGACGCAAAAACGCATCACGGTGAGTTGAGAAGGCCAACTGGCCGAGGTCGTTCCGAATCTTTTCGAGCGATGCGTGCTGTCATTCCAGCGAAGAAACTAGTCGTCGCATCGACGAGTGTAGCTTCTCTTCTACGCGTCGCTTCGCGCACAAAAATAATATTATCACCGTTGGGATTCATGGAATGACTTTGACGCCTAAAAATACAAGTTTCAATGAGAATACGGATAAGTGGAAAGGTCAAGATAAATGCCATAGGAGGAAAACATATTTTAAAGAAATCGGAGCATTATAATTAAGTAGATGGGTAATTCTTGTAAGGAAACAGCCATTATGTTCATGGGGATTAGGAGAAAAATTGCGTTAGCTAAAGAATTATTCACAAAAAAAGAGCAAAGTTATTTAAAATGACAGGGATACATGCGAGATTACATACGAGAATATCCTGCATATATTTTCAATCAGCCAAAACGTTAACATATTGAGCGTAACACTTTATAGTTCATAAAGGTCTTTGAAGGAGATTTGAGCGAATTTAGAGACCTGGTTATGTAGGATAAATAACTTAAATAAAATAAGTTACATAGAGAGGAGCACTTCCGAAGAAGGGTTAGCGATTTATTAGAGGCAGGGAGGAAGACGGTGAAAGGAATTTGACGCAGATAAAACAATATGCATAGAGATGATCACAGTTAGAGGCATATCGAAGTCTGCTAGAGAAGAGAGAATGTTGGATGAGATTCCAAGAGAGAGGAAAAGAATTTTGAAGGAGGTGTTTCGTACTTAGATAATGTAAGGAATTGAATGAAGCAATTAAATAGGACGAAATTTATTTAACTTGCCCGTACGTGTATAATATTTTGCAATAGATTCCATCAATCATCCATCCAATACCCACTGTTTACACGGTGGACAAGTAAAAGCAATAATAATAGTCCTGGTTATCAACTTATATTGGCTGAACTACCTTGCGCATATCATATTGAGGCAAAATCTTAGATCGTAGCACGATACATCCTTGCAACCTTTCAAACAGGAAATCAGTGCCGTGGCTTTGTCGATTTTGCTCATACTTGAGAGCATAATTGTATTCAAACTATGTGATATTTAGAAAATTAATATTTCGCATGTTCAGGATGGTAATCATATTAATGGTACCCGAAGAATTCCTTCTAAAGGGAAAAACAGAGGTAGTCACAGGAAAAGGTTGCCCTCATTCGTTTGGGAAAAGGGCACTGCTATCTCACTCATTCGGATCTCCTTACGGAATAGAAAATACAGCCGCGATGTGATGAGTACGGTTCTCTGATGAGTGTGAGACATGTCCCGATGGAGGGTTATAAAGTACCGAATTGTGCGTTAAAGGGTTAGCGCCAAGTCAGACCTAACTATTGTCTATTAGATAACTCTGAGGATGTCACCCGCGTCCTGAAATATTTCGTGAAATCGGTGTTTGAACCGAATGTAATCTAAAAAAATATCAGATAAAAATTTCTCCGTGGAATAGAATCATTTTCATTGTATTCTAGCAATCCGTTAAAAATCTTTATTCATTTTAATTTTTCTCGTCGCAAATTGAAATATAACGAAGCACGTCGCAGACCTGTGAGTGGTGCAATGTGACCATAGTTCTCGATGCATCCAACCAAATGAAATGTTAATACTACTGAGGAGTTTTGGCTTGTCGTCTTATTTCTTAAATATTGGGTGGCTAAGTAAGCCTTGTCATCAGCGACTCCTGACCGCATGCAAACCGTTTTCACGTAAAAGAATTACGACGAAAATATGTACTTGTATAATAAAGAAAACTATCAACAATGGCGTCCGTAATAAAACGATTACGAAGTAGAAGAACTCTTTATAATACGGTCATCGAAATTAGTGTTCATCATGAAGGCTGGTTATCCCAAACCATTTTTCCATTCTCCGTCAACTCCTTCATTCCCTTCATTCTTAACTATCCCCAAGTATTTTATCCGTGGTATCCCTTTTGGTATCTTCACCTGTAGTCTATTTCCATTGCGCTCTCGCTAGCTAACACTGCCCACTGCCCTCGGGCAGAAGGCCAATTATCCTTTCAAGGGATAATTAATGATTCTTGGGTCACGTCACGCCTCGATTTCGTCTGACAGTCGGCCTTCGCCATAAGAAACAGGTGACATTCTCCCTGGGACGAAGTGATGCAAATGTATGCGTGTCACAACATAATACATGTCGTGAGCATGAGTCTGAGATAAATATGCTGTGGTTGAGTCACTTTTGCAAATATTCTGCGATAGTGCCTCCTATTTCCCTCTTCTCCCGCCACTTTTCCCACAGACTTACTCTTCTTAACGAGGACAGGTCTCTTGAGCAAAAATACTCGTGGCGTCCTTCAAAAATCAGTTTTTATGACCAATAGGTTTATCTACGAGTTCAAGAAAATAATATTAGAAAACCCGAATGTTTTTGAAAATTAAAGTATTCTTTAACCATAATGTAGACCTATATACAGAACAAAATCTACACGTATTGTGTTACTCTTTCCAAACCTGTTGATAACTGAGCTCAATATGGGGGTCTCAGGATCTGAGCTCAGGATGGGGGTCATGACCCCCATCCTGAATTCGCCGCTGACTACGCAATAATCAGACAGGGTGTATCTATATTTTGAATCTCACGGGGCGAGTAGGGATTTCAGATATTTCGGGAGTGGTGAAACGCGAAGGTAGCATTTTTCTCCGCTTTCCGACCGACATCTATTGTCACCCGGCTATTCCATGAGAGATTTGGCCGTGTGTAGTAATTACTTTCGGGTTCACCAACAACCGAAATTGTATATGTGCTTCCTGTTGAGCATATTTATTTCCTAAATGGATGCTATGCTATGCTATTTACTTTCCATTTTATTACACTGTATCAGAATTAGCATTGAGGCAACTGTTTTCAGGAAATCCTTGGACTTCAAACAATGCCTTCCTTTCTCTTTTCTTAATCACACTAATTCCTTCAATCTCCTTCCTGTTCTCGATCACAGCCTCGCGCTCCGAGTTTGCGAAAGACACGCCGACGGATTAAAAAAATGTATGAGCGAAGCAAAATCTTGTCAGCGAAATCGACATATTTTTATTCGGACGGCGTACACCACGTGCATTCTCGGCTCTTGATACACCATCAAGACGTTTTGCATCAATTTCGATTTTATTACATATTGAACTCTACTAATCGGTAGCAGATGATGAGAACTCCGCGGAGTCGGAGATTGATATGACATTGAATTTTTTTTCCAAGAATCAAAGGTTATTTGCACGACGATGATTTTATATGGGAAAAACTTGTTGCCGTCCTTTCACAATGTATCTATCCACCAACGCGGAACTCTTTGGAGGACAGAAATCTCAACAAAACAGAAATAGTTTCATTATTTTTGACGAGGAAGTTGCTAGATCTGGCATTTCAGAATTCTACTTATTTCAAACGAAGATACTTTAAGATACTTTGTATTTGGGTTGTTGGGTAACTGTTTCTCGATCCAGAACCCTCTCGCAATCCGGAATGAAGTTTCGTTCGATTCCTTAAAGAGACATGTTGGGTCAAGTGGCATCGCTGAAAGTACAATTGAATGTGTCTGAAATGTACGATAAAATCAGGAGCAGGATGCCGAATGTTAGATGGTAACTCTTTGTGCTCCTGATCACCGTACTGCCGATAAATGAGAAAAGCCCAAACCGACGCACTTGTCCCGTCGGTTCGGGGAATGCTTCTGTTTCGAATGGACGTTGCTATGCCCAAACGAAACATGATTCATCGGCCATGAAGTAACGACCTGTGCCGCTCTTCCTGTTTACGCCTGTTATTGAGCAACCACGCCAAGCCATTCAAGGTGGAAGGTTTCACGATGCACCGACATGCACCTCCGATCCCCCAAGAGCATTTGCTGCTCACTCTCTATCCGAAAGAGCGATCGCATAAATTACGCAGCATCCATGTCGCCAGGCGACGATTTCCGTTTAAACTTCCAAGCGTGAACCGAGTGATTCACCCAACCACGGACGGGGCCGACTACAGCGAGGAGTTCGGTGCACCCACCAAGAAGAAAGAGTTCGCCCTACTGGCCCGAGCTTACGAGGACTCAATACTGCTATGGTATCCCGCATGTTTCTCCCCATTTTCATCCCAAACCGATCATCCCCGAATTTTCCATTTGATCTCCTCTCTATCCTCTTGTTAATGATCCTGAGTAGCACTTCAAATGCGAGCGAAATTATACTTGCTGTTCTATAGCCCTCACATAAGGGAAAGGCAGCCATATGGCTGCCTTTCCCATTTTTGGAATGGGCACTAAAATCTGATTTGAAAGAGTCTTCCGTACAAATTCCTCCCTCGTGAATAGTACGAATTATCCCATTAACCTAAATTAAATGGAAAAATGCAAGCTTGTTTCCGTTCATCATGAGGATCATTTCAAGTCAGCTTGCCAGCACTGGCAATTTTCCCACAAGAAATCTGCTGATATAATAAATTGAGCAGAACTTGTCACTTGCCTACATTACAAGAAGTTAAAAGTTTTATTTCAGAGGACTGGTCAATTGACTCGTAGCTTTGATAAATGTGAGCGAAATGGCGAATAAAATACATGTGTTCAAAAGAAGTGGGAAATCTGCGGAGCGAAGACGAAACTCGAGTGTCGTAGGGGACCGGCCCATGGTTCCGGGTGTTCGATAGCCTGCCATGCTCACGGATCACGTGAAACGAAGATGATGCCTCCTGTTGATGACGCCCTCACACGCACGCCCGCCCCATTCTCCTCTTTTGTCTCGGGGAGGGAAGAGTCAACTGAGATTGCAGCGGTTGACAGCTTGCACGCATCATGCATTCTCACGCGTACTACACGCGTAGTACTCGTACGTATCTCGCACGCGCACCCGTCGAAGCGAGCGCGGTCCAGGAGTCCACACGAAATCGCTCGTGCCGCGACACAGGAACAAATAATTTTCTCACCCGGTCGCCGGAAGGAGTCCACGTACACCGTCGAATTACGTTTCTTAAACAGTCATGAATTACGTACTTCGGAAGGCGTCCAGGAGGCACGACACATGGTGTTGTCAAAATAACCTCCGCGTTCGTTCTCGTATAATCAATTCACGATACGACCGCGAGACCCAATTTTATCAATGCAAGAGTCAAAGAGTAGCGTGTCGTACCCATCTTATTCCGCTATGATCAGAGGTACGGCACTTCCGTGACGCAAGAAGTTACATAAGATACGAATGCGTGGCTCTATGTTGGCCCCTTCAGTACATTAAGCCCGTTTCTGTGGATAATGACATGGTTATATTTACAGAGAAGAGGTTGCGCGATAAACCATTGCCCACATGAGAGGCATCGCATGAATTAATTCAGGAATTTGCCAGCTCTGGAACCCGTTAAGAGTTTTAAGAAAATGTGAACAAGGTGGGAAAATATGACATCGCTGGAGGAAAATAATATCCTTTTTTATTGTTCATGGCATCTGTTTTTATAATGTTACATTCGTGGTTCGTTCGGTAAATATACCTTGGGCCACGAATGATGCATTGGTACTTGTGATGTTTAGCCATCTAATATTTTTATTATAATGCTTTTTTTATCTCTAATAGCTGCATCCCATGCAACTGCGCCAGTAAATTAACCATCTGCCATATCTAGGACTTCAATTGACGTCGATGCAATACAATTAACACTTATGGAGCCCAAATTAAAGCAGTTGTATTTTTTTACATGTAGGTATGCAAGTGTGTAGAAGTGCGAAGCGTTCTGCTCAAGGGATTACATTCCATCTAAGCTATGCATGGATACTTACTCTGCATTAAACATGTTTTAATGATAATACTTTTCCATCGCGAATCTCAAGATAATATTTTTGGGTTTCCTGCATTTGAAATGAGATACTTAAGTTTTACAACTGGAATTTCACCTCTAACGTCATTACCGTAGTGGAATAACGATGATCTTTCTTCGCAGATATTTCGCTTAAAATTTTGGTCCATGTACGTTGTTTGAAAATTAACGTATCTTGCATTCCATGTCAAGGCGAACTATACCCGTATAATTTTTTCAGCAAATTTTACCGGCCTTAAAAGACGAAGGGTTGAGAAAGCACGCTTCCGGTCTCCATCGAGTCATAGACAATAGGTCACCCAGAAATCGCTTTCTAAAAAATTATCAATTTAATTTTAAATATCACATAGCGATGTCTTTGCAGGGCACCATGTAGAATTAGAAAACCTACCATGAACGGAAGAATACCAATAATAACTATTTTTAAAATTTTTGACAAAATAGTAACGACTGCTGTGCTCGAACCAACTCATAATTTAAATAGGCACTGGGAACACATGCTAAGCATAATAACTCTGTATGGTACTGTCAAATAGAGTAATCAGATAATATTAATAATAAAGATAGGGCCTTACTAAGCCCAAATGCGCTCATTACTAAAAATGCTGCTTGTCTTCTGAATATAGTATTCCGAAGTGCACGTCAAGTGTTGAATTGATCATATTAGTATACGTTGTTGACGCTCCAGCTCAATGTTTCCCCTAGTAGCGCAAATGGAATTCATGCGAATTCCGAAAGCACTCTTCCTGGAAACAGCGCATTGACAATCTTTCTTCGGATGGGCAATTGACTCTCATTACTATTTACATTTACAACGATTCGATACGCGACGCTTTGTTTGCTACAAATTTTTAACTCATACACACGCTAAATCCATAACAAACAGTTTTTTCTCCTTTTATATTCAATGGCGCATTCAGTGTTTGCTGCTGAAAAAACGTCTTATAATTCACTCACAATTCCTTTGTTTTTTCATCATCATTTTCCGAACACCGTGACATGAAAAAGCGACGCTTTTCGCCCATCCGTAATAGTTTTAAAGGATTGGCCCTACCACCCACCGCCTTTAGACGTTTCCAATTTCTTCAGAATGAATCTTTTCCCAATTCATCTTTGTATAATGAATGGTGTGTCATAACGAAAAGGCGGATCTGCTCTTTAACCTACAATGTCATTACCAACAACAACGATTCGTACAAGCTAAATCCTTCACGCCAACTGTCTGATCCTGAATGTGAAAGTTTATTACCCTTGTCACTTTCGTCGTCGGGGAAAAGTATTACACAGATTCTGACCACTTTGTCTATGCACTATTCATGGGCCATTCACTCAATGATTCATGATCAATATCCCGCGAACTATCCCTCAGCAGCAGACAAATTCTCCTCTTCTCACGGCCTTACAGGAAGGGTACTGTTTTTGACGAAATGCGGAGTGGCGAAAACAACACATACTTGTGGTACTTCGTACACATTCATGCAAGTTTCCCTCCTGTAATTACGTATGCGAGTTTTTTAGACGAGTACGATAACTTTCACGGCAAAAATCATTAGTCTGAGTGCTGGGATGCAGATTTTGCTAACGCATCGGAATCTCTTGGAATAATAATCATTTATTCATAATTGAAGCAGTAATTAATACCTCCTCACTGTATAATAACTTACAATAATTCTCATAGTTTCCTTTGTTAATGATTTAATCTTTGAGAGCTCGAACATGAAAGCCTTTCTTGTACCGTCGCCGAAAGTTGACCAAACGCTCAATTCGCCTTGCTTTTTCGCCCTTCGCCACGGTTCTCTCTCGTCATGGACAATTCCATTAAAATATTTGTTAATTAATTTGTACTACGTCTTTAGAGCACACTAAAAGCTCTTGCATGATCCTTATAAACCTTTGCTCTACGACAAAAGTGACCAGAGTTTCACAATTTCAAAAGTTCCACGGTTTTAAAATTTCGTACCCGAGAGTTGACGCGCACGAAACCCTGCGGTCACCCACCAAGTCACCTCGTTCCTCAGAATCCTCCACACTCCCTTCTTCCCACCCGGTCGCCCGTATGGAAAGGTGCTCCTTTCTCACGCAAAACTATTTAGTGTTTCCGCGGGAAGAGAAAATGAAGAAAGGAACACCCGCTCGTCGGTATAAGGTATCAGAATCAAGTTCTCTCATAGTGGAGGATGCCATGGACGCGGACCAAGGTCAACCCTGCCCGGGACGTTATGTGAATGCCAATGAGTGCCCGCGTACTCCAGATTTTAAGAGGAGTTCGCGTCGGAAGGCGCATCCGCCCGCGCGCTTGGTAACTGACTGCCGACCCACCAGAGGTCGAATTTATAACAGCTAATTTTGATCGAGTGGAAAGAAGGGCGTCACGCGGTGCTGAAGTGGATCCCCTCGAACGGGTCACTGCCCCATTCCAAAAGTGACCCCCTTAACCCAGGAAAAAGCCTAATGCGGAATTAGTATATTTTAATTGGTGATCTGCCGATTAAGGTAGGTTTTGGAAGGACACAAATACCACATAAATAAATTGTTTCTCCTAACCAACTCACAACTCGACATCCTGGTCTACATCAAGTCCTCTTCATCTCCATATACTTCCTCCCTTCATTCTGTCCAACCTTCTTATTCTATTCCTGCCCTTTCCTCATTTGCCTAGCATTCTCCACTCTTACATAGTCTTCAACATCCCATTGATAATCAATATGCTTTGCATCCATTTTTCCTGTATCCTTATGATTTCTCACAATATTTTGCCGCCTGAGAAATCCTAGCTTTGGGTTGTTTCAATCTTTTAAAAAATGAGCGTGATTCCATGCATCCTAAATTTTAATATCATTAGGACCCTACCGGGTCAGGCAAGGCTTTCGATGGATCTGTACTCCTAAACCCGGACTAGCACGACACATATTACCCTCAAACATCCTTGAACCCCATACTAAAAGTACCTACATATCCCGTAATACTACATGCTCTTATTGCAATATCTCGTTATTTAGCTCTATGTACTTTCTGCATGTCTTATTTTCATCAAAATTGCCTAATTTTTCCTGCCTCTACACCGCTTTCCCAGCATTCAACCCTCTATTTCTGTCCTCAGCATTCCATTGCCTCCTATTATATCCTACATCGCTGGCCATACCCTACTCCCTTTCCCTATCATGCATAATACCTATTCGTTCGTTTTCCTTTCCATCAAATTTATTGCTTACATTTTTCTCCACACCACCTCAAAAACCTCCGATCTACACTTCTCCTCTAGCCTCAATGACCAAGTTTCAGAGCCATATAAAGCTACGCTCCATTTAAAAGTTTTCTCCAGTATTTTTTCAACATCTTTACTTAAGATTCCAGTCATCAATTCGCCTCTTCGTAACGCTTCTTCCCCCACCGCAATTCTCCCTTCAATACCCCAGCCTACTCTGCCCATCCTCTTCCAAAAAACTTCCCGAATTCTTACGTAAAATGTCCCACCTGTAACAGCCAATATCCTCCAACCTTAATCCTCCAACCTTATCCTCCAATTCCTTCCTTATTACTTTAAGAAAATCATTTCCTTCATTTTCTTGCTATTAAATCTCATCCCATACCTATCACACCATACTGCAATACTTGCACTTATCTGAACCGGGATTATTCAGGAAATGTTCGACATTGAGGAAGATGACGAAGTTTTCCCATCAATAGCCGACACCAATCGGAATTTTTCGATGCCACGAGGTCATAATCTCGCTATTGTCGTGGTTCGTTGATGTCGACTTCTTCCAGACTTCGTCCCTTGATATGTGTTATCTTTCCTGGGTGGATGAGGCTCGCGGCAGTTGGTCGGTGACCTGATTTTACGCGTGGAAGACCCGAGCACAGATCCTGTCTATGACAAAGTTTCAATTGATATTTTGATTCCTACATGGAAGACTGGAAGAAAGAGCACCAAGGGCAGTATTCGTATTCCATCCATCGGATGGGGAAGTATTATTATTATCGGAAGGAATTATTTCAATTCATCTTCTACTCCTTTAAATCCTACCTACGCCAAAGAAACTACCCACTCCATGACTCTTACTTCTAATGATTAGTAAATAACTATTAACAATCGCTGATGAGTCGGCCTTCCACGGCGATTATAATGATATGTACGGTGTTGTCCAGTTAAGTACGCTCTCTGGCTAGGCTAATATCGTGGGCAAGAATTCCTCCAAAGACATGAAGTGAGGGAGTTTTGTTCGAGTGTATTTGCTACCGAGAAGATTTATGATGATGCTAGTTTCCTTATTCAATGCATTTTGCAAGGAAAGGGAAAAAATACCTACGTTAAACACTAACGGCATTTCAGAAGGTTTTATAGGAGGGAATACCATGCAAATTTAATTTTAGCATTACGTAATCAATCTGAATATAGGAGAGACCAATTGCGAATAGCCATGGAAATTTATGTAAAAAATATTATCTTCAACCACATGAGAAATTCTGAAGGACATATGCATGAGAAGGGTTGCATTATCACTCCGTGAGTGATTTACGTACAGACAGCGCTAGTCACTAAAGGTCAGTACGCTTATTCAATGGCCAGAATCCTCCTAGAGTCGGAAAATGAGCAGCGAATTTCTAAATGCAAAGATTTGGCTGTTGTTTCCGGAGAAAAAGGAGCTCTTCTTGTCCAAGTTACTGTCTTATTTCAGTTAAACATGTTTAGTCTAAGTTTATAATTACTCTCGCATGTATAGAGGAGAATGGAGCATTCACTTCCACAACCAATAAGGCCCTCTACCAAGTTAAAATAATGAAATGCAAAGAGCATTCCTTAAAGTTAGAGCAGTGTAAGAGTTTAAGACAAAGTTTGAAATGCTTTGTTGTCTTACTCTTATGATATCTCAAACATACAGAGAATTAACATATATTTGAAAAAATTAACTTGGATATCTTCAAATCCAGACCAGTAGTCTGAATACGCGCTTGTGCATGCCAACAATCAACAAAGAAGCGAATTATCAAAACGATTGAATCCCGGAAAACTAGCAACGGCTTGCGCAAATTAATTTCTAAAAAAACGACGAAAACCAGAAAATATTTTTATATAGGTGATGGTAAATACAATGACCAAGGTAAAATATAGGAATTGACTTCGTTTCAATACAAATTTGTGCGTTCATTTAAATCTTTCATTTTCCACTAAAAACGCACACAATGCGAAATTACAGAATGAATTCGTTTCAAATTCGTTCATGTGAAAAGTTTCATCGGTATTTTACATCGATTTAAAATAGACTTCGGCCCTCTTTCATGAATTAACTATGTCGCCTTTTGGTTTGCATTCCTTATTTAGGTAGGACTACCATATGAAAGATACGCCGATGGATTTTTTCAAAATCATCTTGGAGCCACCAAAAGAATGACCTGGTGATATGAACTTTTCTCAGTCATGTGCAAATCAAATACTTTTAGGGACACGTTTACGTAACACCAACTTCAAATGGTTTATCTTAGATTTCCCTGTCGTGCATAGTAACTTTCAGGGTTGACAACGCGACTCAAACGGCGAAACCCTTCCCTGGGCCAGAAGAGCATTAACGTGGAGTTGAATGGGCGTTTCACTATGGATGCCTTTCCTTTGGAGCATAATCGGGGCTTGCTATCGGTGCTTTCACGGGACGGAGCACTAAAATAACTCCTTGCATTGGTATCTATCGTGTTTATCATCCCACAAATTTCGGGCACCATCCGCGTGGCGTCGAGCTTCCTCTCTCCCCCTACTCCATTCCCATTTTCCGCCCTCCCCTCCCTTTCAGTGGAACATCAGGCATGGATACCAGCCGGGCAGAATTACTAGAATTACAACACGACACACACGCCCCACTCATTAAGGGTGTCCCGAACAGGGCAATTTGCGGTTTTGCAATTGTGCACTTAACCCACCCAACCCTCGAAACCATCCCAACACGTCTTACTTAAATTTAGTGCAGACCGTATCGTTTTGCTCAGATTTTTCTCGGGATATTCTGTCCGCTTTCAAATTTGCTAATGAAAGCCCGTCATACATCATTATTTCGGTTCGTTTATATAAATGAACGCAAAGTTCAAGGGAAAATTAAATGTACTAGAATTTGCTGTCGCACGCGATTCCTTTACGCGTGAAGGGGCCCGGGGATATCTGAAATTATTTGAAGAGAACTGGCATATCCGCTTAAGGAGCCAGAAATTTTTTAAACCCATCTCGACTGTGTGGTGTGAGGTTTAAGTGGTGTTTTGCGTGAATTGAGGTTTTTAGACACCTTCCAACAGGAGTTTTAGGAGCCACATTAAGAATAATTATATTTCAAATCCCAAAAATGTCATTAGGACAAGGCCGAATCAATTATCGTCAACGGTTCGAGTGAAAATCTTAAAAGTTCGCCAAATTTCGAAACATCCTGCCATCGGCCTGTTAGTTTGCAACAGTAATAGCTATAGTTTAAGGAGTTGACCATAACTGACAGCACGTTACGAAAACGAAATAATAGTGTAATCATGGCGGCTTCACTTGCAAACTACGCCGGAGAGGTACAGTCTCATCCGTGTATTGAGTAGTTAAGGGGGGAAACATATATAGAAATTCATCGACGAATAAAAAATCAATATGTTGATGCAAATTTGTCATTCCAACGGTGATTTGTGGACTACGAGGTTTCTAAAGAGGTTTTTTTCTTTGATGCCTACGCAAAAACGCTGCAATTCCACAATTCATAATTTAGTAACAAATGGTGATGATACTGCGGGGTAGCGAAACCGCCACGTGCTAATATATTGTGAATTATGGAATTGTCATTTTTTTCCTTTCCTTGCAATATGGAGCAATCCCACAGAGTTAAGCCCGAGACAGCGTCCTACATTTAACAGACCCACCGATAGGCAAGGTGCACGGAATAGTAATACCAATGGCATCGGAAACAGTTAAAGCCATTGTTTTTCCAGAGATACTATATCCCTGAACTCTCAAAGCTATGGAAGACTTAAATGATAAGCCATGGATACTACATATGAAACTGATGAAAATTTGTATTCAATAAATTACGAGATAAAAACATTGTTGTTAGGTATACAGTTTAAGGTTTTTATTTGACCCTCCTTCATAGATTCTTAAATATGATGCATATTGTTTCAATATTAACGAATTCAAGAGAGGATTAATGAACCCACCAAAATTTGTCGGGACAAAAATTTCGATTCAATTTTCAAAATAGAAAAACAGTGTACGACGGAACGGTAGATTTACGTGATTACACCAATAGTGTTTCGTGAGGGAGCGTGACCCTTTCGTGTTCAATGCCATCAATGAAAATCTATGGTGCACAAGGACTGATTTTGTCATCACCTCTCTCTTAGACGCCTACCACGATACGGAGCGTAAATAATGGGATTTTCTAACATATCACGACAGGACCGTGATCCACCGAAAACGGATGTTTAGAGATAATATTCTACTGATATTATATAATATCTATCCTATCCGGCAAGGGCATAATGTATCAGGGACTCAGGAAGATATTGTTACACAATATTCAACTGCATAGAATTAATGGAAGTGGTCCAGGAAATTGATTCGTTTTTGCTCATTTTAATAAATATCTAATATTTAAAACAGCAATTGAAAACTGTCTGATAACTCGGTTGCTAATGAAACAGCATTAATTATGAAACCCAGTGGAGTGCTTCATACGAGCTCAAAGTTACTAGAACATAATTTTGTCAAGTAATCGTTGTAAGAAATGTCATATTTAATATTATATGCTCCCTAGTGTCCGTTTATATATTTTGAAGAAACTTTTGCAAGTTTTTTTAAGATTCTCTTAAACTTACCCAGTTATTGCTATTATTAGGTCGTCCACCATTTAGGGTGAGTTTTGATGGACACAGACTGGACAACGATACATTTATTTGCCTCTCATCTAACGAATCATAGCTTAACACCGGGTATTGCAATAAACCCTTCTTCAACTCTGCATACTTCTTTCCTCCCTTCATGCCGACCAATACATAAACCTTATCCTATTCCTGGCCCTTCCTCGTTCGCATAACGTTCTCCCCTCTATCACATTCTACAAAATTCCACTACCTATCAAAGTGTCTCTACAAATCAAAGCATTCATATTTCCTGTCTTCTTTGGATTTCTCCCAAAACTCCCTTCACCTCCCCCACCATACCTAACACTTCTTTATTTGTTTTCTTTCCCGTTCACTTCACCTTCTCCATCCTTCATCACACACAAATTTCAAAAACCTCCGATCTACACCTACCATACAGCTCCAACGGCCATGTTTCCTTCGCCGTACAAAATCACGCTTCATATGAAAGTTTTCGCTAATTTTTTTTCTTTTCATCCTTACTCAACGTCCCTGTCATCCATTGTCCCTTCCTCGTGAAAGCTTCTCTGCCTAACGCATTCTTATTCTTATGTCCCTACTGCTTCGACAATTCAGGTCCAAAACACTGACGAGATTGGTAAACTGTTCCACCTGTTCTAATTAATCACTTCATATTTTAACTTACATATTTTAACGTTTAACTTAGTTTTCCTCTTCCTCGAAAGCCTCTAAAATCTTTTTATTATTACTATGCATTAATTCTCATCTCATACCTATCACACTGATTTTCTAACGGAAATGACAATAGTGATCAATTAATAACAAGCTTGATAAAATCGATCAGTTTCCCCACAATGGCGCTATCGCAGTGTCAACATGACCTGACCATTATGAATCATTAGCCCCGGCGAAGATACTTCTTCCTGAAACCTTGGTCTCGTAAATAAAGAATTGACAATACATTATATAAAATATTTTTCTGGGTTTCGTCGCCTCAATCACATCTTTCGGAGAATATAATAGTTTCTAGTCACTGAGCGCTATGCTTTATGGATCATACTTTGTGTGGAATCACTCCCTCCCTTTCAGTGATTTTCAGATTAAAAAGGAGATGCAAGGCCGTGTGGACATTAGTGGCCTCAGATCGGTCAGTGACACCAGAAATATTTGGGCTCGATCCAGCTGCGCGACGCCTCAGAGACTTACATAGAGATAAAGATGTCCATTTTGGGGGGCGGAGTATGGAGCAGTGATGGGGTAATGGGGAGGGCGGGTGAATGCGCCGGGACAACTTTTATCCAACTCGACCGAGGGCGGAGCTCCGTCGGCCCGTCTACGACGCACGCGAGAACCCGTTGAGGTGTGGGGGAGGGCATTCTGGAAGGAACTGACAGACCCCCGTGTTCTTCCTAGGCCAATACGAAGGTTACATCATCTGTCTCTCGAGGTCCACTTTCTAAATATCGAAACTCCTAAACCAAACTCACCTTCGCCGACAGATCCCCTCATACTTCCTTCCTTCTATGATGCCATCATCGTTATGCCCTATCCGCTCATGGAGTGACGACAAATCTCTGGCCATAGAGAATTAGGTGCTTTCTCCTAGCGTCAGGGCGTCCTTTTCGATGTGGGAAGGCATGGAGTAGTGAACACTACTCTTATTAACTCTAAAGCATTCTTTTTACTTTTCTCACACGAAGAGCTATTTTGCACGTGTTGTGTGGTTCGGAAAAATCACTCCTCCGGCAATGCGGAAAAGTAAGTGGTACTAGGAGGAATTCGTCAAACAATTTACGAATATTGAGCGCCCTTTTAAAAGTAGACTTGAAAAGGGAGAGCTTCGTAATTAATAAAATATTTAAAACTCCATAAAAATAATCATTATGAATTAATTCAATAACGTGGTCCATAGGTCTTCAAAATTAATTCAATTTAAAGAGATAAACATCTGTGGAACGGTGCCTGCTCGAAGGAAGAACGACTCGTCTGTCCCTTCGTGAAAGTTTCTAACTTTCATATAAATGAGTTGAAACGGAGAAAAGTGAAACAAAAAATATGGCCTAGTGACTTTATTGTCCACTAAAACTTAGAGGATATATTTGCTCTAGGTAAATTACATTTGATCGATTAACTAACTCTTCAAGAACTTGGATATTACACAAATCACGATCTACAGTTCAAATAAAGTTCTCCTTTGAACGTGATTTGAGCACATCAACGCGGAAACTTTGTAAGATCCAACGTCTTCGACGTGAATCTAATTTCGTTCATCATCTTAACAAACCATTGCTTATAGCCATTAATCCGATGCGACCCAATATTTATTCCGTCCTCCCGCAAGGTTTATTGCTTTGCCGTCCTGCGTCACGTAAAGGCGTCCAAAGAGAGCCAAAGATTTCTACGATTAAAAAACCGGTCCCGGAAGGCCGTATGTTGAGCATCCGTAGGTCTAGGTAGATAGGGGGAAGTAATTTTTGAAGGGATGGCATAGTTACCTAGAGGAAGACTCGTTTTTGTTATCGGTTCCCGTTAGAAAAGGATTTGACTCCTACAAACGACGAGGGTCAATATAGCTATTCGAGATTTCTGACTATTATTAGATTAGATTTGAAATATTTGAGGGCTAATGGTAACTTGGTAGTCTGTTAACCTATAGTTAACGGCGGCTATTGACTTAAGGGTGTTGGATTCAAATCCCAGGGATATTGTTCGGTAACCAGCCGTAAATCCAATCGTCTTCCAGGGGAACCGTAGGTGACTGGGAGAGAAACACAATAAAATAAAAGTAATGATTTTCTCGAGATTTTGGAAAGCCTAAGAAAGCATTACAGTAGGAGAGAATAAACTGGAACAGATGGAGGAGTTCAAGTAGGAATTTGGTCAGTATCTTAGAGGAAAATGGGTACATTGGTAGGGACATTAGAAGAATTATTATTATGAGTTATTATTACTTGTTAGCCCATCGTTTAAGGTAGGTTGGGGATGGACATAAACTGAATTCCACTGCATTACTTAGTCTCTTCTAACAACAAGCACCTTGACACCTATAAATATATTAATCGTTCTCAAATTCCAAATTCATGTTACCTCCCTTCATCCCGTCCAACATGTCTATCCTTTTCCTCCTTCCTCATTTTCCAAATGATCTTCCCTCTATCGCAGATTTAAACATCCCATTGCCAATCAGAATGTTCTCCATCCAACTTTCCTGACTCCTTTGGATTTCTCCCCGTAATCCTTTCTCTAACCCCACTTCCTCGTTTGTTTTCCTTTCTGTCCCTTTCACCTTTTCCATCTCTATCCACACTCACGTTTCAAAAGCCTCCAATCAACGCCTAAAATCTTGCCCCGACGACCATGTTTCTGTACCACACAAAACGACGAACCATTAGAGAGGTTTTGCTAATATTTCGTAGCATCCTCACTCAGCGACCCTGTTATCAACTCCTTCCTCCTTTTGAAAGCTTCGAGGGAAGGCTTGCTAAGGAACAATTGGTAAAAAAGATAGGGTTGATGATAGAAACGCTAAGTAAAGATGTAAAGAATAGCCTAGGAAAGACTTTAATATGAAGTGTAGCGCTGTTGTAGTGTCCCTGCACTTGGCGCATGGATGTAAATGATGAATGCAAATTGGAGACTTTTGAAATGTGGGTGTTTCCGGAGAAAGTAAGTTGGATTCGGAGGAAGACTGACGACAGAGCTTTTAATAAGGAAGAGGAAGGGAGAATTTTACCAGTGGAAATAGGAAAAAATTAGAAAAAATTGGTGGAGGAAATATTTAAAGATTTAGGGATGATAAGGGCAGTGATAGAAGGAAGAATGTTACACCTAGGTTAGCTGAATAGAGAGAGAAAGGGTTTCTGGACGTTTTGAAAGTAGGTAGAAATTATGAAGGACTGAAAAAAGACATAGGTTAGGGCGAAAAAGATGAAGTTTCCGCGATACGTAGAAGCTGACTGTCGTTGGAGATCGTCTGAAATCTACCAACGTTTAATACCTTTAATGAATACCGAACCTAGTCTTTGCTCGACGGAAAAGAGTAAAGTTCATGGTTTAGATTTCAAATTATTTTCTTCGCCTCTGATCTAGCGCAAACGCAACACTATTTTAAAAACACCTTTCACTTGTTTACGCCCGGTTGGTAATTATCTACCCTAAAGGAATTTTCACATTCGCTGACGTTGGCGAAAGTCTTAATTCATGATAATCGTCGGACGAGCTACAGTATCCTCAATGTTAAAGAGAGTAGGTCACTTAGCAAGGGGACGTCGCCGACGATAGGTACATACTGCGTCTTGCAACTTTGACCTTGTAATTAAAGCCAATGTCGTGAGAAAACTGGCAATAGGTTCATTCCCCCTAAATAGGGCACCGGAGTGTGAGACCATCGCGTCGTGGTTTGACTGTGAAACAGTGGAAATTAAATGTATACCCCGTTCGCTCTTCACATCATGCACATTACGACGACAACATGTTTATCCTCTAATTAAAGAGAGAGAAACGTGTCGATGCCAAACTTTCCTGAGATAACGAAAGCGCTGGAAGTCTATGAGAAAAGAGATAGGGGGACGCACGGGAAATCTGACTACGTGAGGAATGAATATAGTACGACGACACTCTTAACTTAGAGTAACGCGAAAAATTAGTTTGAAAAGACATAGAAAATTCGCTTTAGATTGCATCGGAGTTCTTTTTTCCCTAACGAATCACTTCCAACGAAAGGTCTCCGTGCTTGCTTATGGAAAATATTACAAAGTACGTAGATGAGAAAGTTAAATAAATATTTCCAAATGAAATTCTTACATTGGATTTGAAAAACAAATGAAACAAAATGAAAAGTAGAGGTTTTATTTCACAGTAATCATAACATCTGTAGATTATGCGTTAGGTTCCCGAGACTCATTACAAAGAATGCCCATTAAGGCTCTACGTAATTTTAGAAAAACCTTTTACTCCCGACAAATATAGTTGAGAAACCTGTCAGTCGCCAGCTATTCCTTTTACGTACGATTCAACTTCACCCACAATGGCAAACTTAAAAGGATTCCAGTAGAAATGACGCCGACTTCCATTCTCGTTAACGGTGATTAACGGATATGACCACGGTGTTGATGAAAGGTCTCAGGGCTGTACCCAAAACATAAAAAATACAGTAACAGTATTGGTTAGTTTCACTACTGATTTAAAAAGTCGAGCTAATTTTAAGAGTGTGTGGTTAAATTCGGCAGCACAATAAAAGCCATAGTCTGGGTCTAGAGCAAACTTTCCGTACCACAAATTTGAAGAATATGACGCGTGAAAAAACTCTACAACTCTTTTTTATTAAGGAAACTTATCTCTTTCGCAAGAAACAAAATCGCTGAGAATGAGGTTCGAGTTTATCAGAAACCTTTTAGTAAAGAAGGATTTCGCCATTTCAGTCGACGAGCGAGCTACGATCTTCACGCACATACATTTTCTGTCCAGAGTCTAATTAAAGTTCATCAGACAGGAAATGCAATTACCACAATGGCAGATCGGGGAACCGTTGCGAAAATTTCGGAGAGACCGGAAGAAGATAGAAAAGGAACTTGACAGTGAAAAAATCAACTGGATAACATATATCTGGTCGAATGTAATTGTAACTGGTTCTTTGGAGATAAATGTCAATCTTATCAATCAACTGGTGACTACCAAGAAATCCTCCTCCTAATGAGTTCTCTACTACTAGCTAGCCACACCACTAGCCAGTTTACGTATAAGATTCATAATTTCAATTGTAAATACAAAATATAGAAAAAAATAAACCATAGATTTAGTGAAAATCAACCAATTAATACGTTCAGATTCATTGCCATTTGAAATCCACTGGTGAGCAAATTGTGGAGACGTCCCACACTGAGAAGTATGATTTGGAGTCCTTACAAGATATCAGTGTGTATTTCACGAAATCGGAGTAGTAGTCTAGGAGAAGATAACGAAGGGACTTTCACCAAACTAGGAGTGCCATGTGGACACGTAGTCAACGTAAAAAAACGGTAGACTCGAGTACTAGACGTAGATAAAAACCAAAATTAATGCTACGAGAAAAATATTGTTAAGTGTGTAGCAGTCGGAAAGAGAGCAACAGAATCTTAAACGTGGAGCGACCAATATTTGATCATTAAAATTTTTGACCGGAGTAGTGGCAACAAACATGATGCCAGCCAAAAACAAACAAACATCGCAAAATATCAATGTATCGTTTTTCATAATTGATTGGTTCTCGTGGTCAAGTTTACACTTTCTGCACGGCGGTCCGTAAGTCAACTACTCTGGCGACACACAGGGACTCAGTCCTGTTCTTAGTGCCTACATTCGCATAAATTCGTTTTCGTTCCTCATCGAAGTGTTATTTAGCTAAAATGAGTAGACGGGAGGACATGCATGCTTGATTTCTGTATGCGTCCCTGTTCCGTGCATCCTTTGTGAACAGATCATTGCCGAGGGATGAACCTTAGGGTCTGGGTCACGGAGGGAAATGATTAGCGCTGAGTGGTCGTTAGCCAGTATAATGGGAAGAATAGGATTTCGAGGGGGTCTTTCGTAAGGGAGCGAAGACTAATGCCCCCCTTTAATAAGTGCGCCAATCCCTGAGAACGCGAGCTAGAAATAGCTGAAGAAAATTCAAAGGGAGAGGAGAGAAAGAAAGATATGCTCAAACATGTAAGGGCAATGAGAAATTTCCAAGAAACCTATCAGTGCCGTGACTGACTTTGCTTAACTCTACACCGGGAAGGAGATAAAAAAAATGACGAAATTTAATTGCTTAAAATATGAAAAATTAATAAAATTACCTTAATATATTACGAAGTAATCCCATTTTAGGATAAGTTTGAGGATAAGATTTAGTTTGTTCTAGTAAATTATATAAGACCCTCACAGCGAATAAAGACAGCGCTGACTCATTCTTACTCCAAGGAGTGCTTCCTTATTTTGGAATACGCAACCAAAGTTTGAAAATTTAAACTTTCGGGGCTAAAGACACTCAACTACTGGAATACAGGTAGTTGTAACAGCCCTCTTACATTACAACTCTCAACCGTTTCGATAAAAATGAATTTTAATTGTTATATTTAAAGTTCCGCAATTAATTTTCAAGCCAATGTTTCCACGGTACTTTTAAAATAAGTATCTTGTTTCAGAACAAAAAAAACCCGCGAATATCTTTCGATTCTCAAAATAAGGATCCTCGAGTGGGCACCAAAAAGTACGAAATCCAAATAAAACTATTAAAATTACAGGTCTGTAGCTCTATTAAGGTTTAGCCAGAGGAAACAAACGTATTAAATAGCTTGCGATGTGAATCACCACAAGGCTGAGAATAATAAACTACTATTAAGAAATTATCACAATTTTTACAAAAAAAACACAACACTCTGGAATTTATCATTTTCGGTCCCTTGGAACAAACGATAACAGCATTTCCCAGAATAAAAATAAATAACAGAAGAAATCTTACGGCGAGGAATTATATCCATGTTTCAGGGAACATGACCGTTAACCACAACAAAAAGATGAACGATGCAAACTTCTCGGAATGAACTGTCAAACATATGAGCACGTTCTACTATCTTAACTCTGGATTAAGAAGGGATATTACCGAAGGAATAACGCGCACTTGATGACGATCACGCGATCAAATATCGTAAGCAGTTCGAGACCTGGAAGGAAGAGTAAAGAAACTGTGAGACTTACCTTTAAGAAGACACTCTTCGCCGGTCAACTGCTCCGAGCAGTTTGGTTGTCGAGGGTTACCAGGAACGAACTTATAGGAGCGTCGCGGATTATAGTTCGCCTCTTCACCGAGAGCGGCGCCATCTCAAACCTCCGACGCTTTTGGGTGGTTCTTTCAGACGGCCGCGACCTTGGTCACAACCAGAACTTTCTACGTTAGATGCTGGGCACTGACTGGCACTCGAAGGGATTCAACGGTTAAAAACTTATGTGCGAGAAGGAAAAGGTGGAAAACTCGGACAGGACTTCGATACAGCATTTGGAACAAACGTCGACCATTTTGACACTCTCATTTCAGCGTTTCTTGTCCGATCGTGGGGCCATGGAAAACTTTTAATGCAGGGTGCGACAGAATACTTTGTTGATTTGAATTGCGAATTCCCTTACATTTAGCAAGTTATGCTGCCGCACCCTGTACAAGTAGCATTAATATTGTAAGTTTAAATTCCATCAAAAGAATTGCGAAAGCACTGTGCTCATAATATTTGCAAACTGTGTTTTAATATCACAGTAGTCAAACCGAAGGCAGATTTTATAGATGATGGTAGAACTCACCTCACCATAAGCCCTATCTGGGTTTGACATTCATTCACCAGGGTAGAGGGGCAAGTTTCTTTTTCTCTTCCTGTTTCCCGGGAAAATCTGGTACCTGAACAAACACGCAACTTGGATGAAGTTGGGGGTTCCCTGAGGCGTCACTCGGGAGTAAGTGCAAGCTGTAGAGTATGAATTATATTAGGAATTAAGATAACTTATTCACTAGTCTTGAAATATGACTCGCAGTGGCAAACACTACAGATGACCTAACCTCGAAGATAACGCATCAAATGTCATTAATAACATGTATTTCAGAAAATCGCTTAATTACGACTTTATGAAAATTTCACTCCGCATTTTATACAACAGCTATGTGTCAATAGGTGACTGAAATGAAACACTTGGAAATTTCACCAACAACCACAGCTATCAACCCGAAGGTTAGTTTGATTAGTGTGGGTAGAGGTTACCTAGTACTAAGCCTAACGGCGTGTGGAATTCACACATCAGGGTTGGGGGGGTCAGTTCCTTACCCTTTGCCGGATATGATTTCCCAGTAAGGTCTAATGCCCGAAAAATCTCACAATGAAGGTGAAGCTGAGGATGCCCAGAGGCGTCAACTGGAATGGAACTCGGGCCCTCCGGTCAGTAGTCCAACGCTCTGCACACTTGACTGCCACGTAAACCTGTTAGTGTAATAAACGCTCAATCATAAAGATGATCTTTACAACCGTAAAAAATATGCAAGAATTATTATTATGAGTCATTATCATTTTCCTCAAGTTTTATGCCTATAATTTTCATTGACATGTTAAATTATGGGGAATTACCTAATCTTAGTTATTAATGGCCATAACTCAGCAGGAAATAATCAGTTAAAACTATTATTCTTCCGCTAAATATATGTTTGGAGCAAAACTTCGGGATGAACTTCTTTCATCCGGAAAAAAATACTTCGATATACAATCCCGCGCCCAAGGTTGATGGAACAAGGGACCCCAGGTGAACCCCAGTTGGGCGGATGCAGAAATATTATTATTTGCATGGAATTCACTGCACTCTGGGATTTGAATGTCCGTATCATTCTTATCCACCCTATCTAACCAATGAACTCATTAAGTGCTCATTAAGGTTAGCAACTCGCTTTTCTCGCGTCCGTGACATCAGGAACGTGAGCATCAAAATCCTAAGTATCGCTTTAAAAATGTAATGTACACCTCAGATAGAGTCTACTTTAAATTATACAAGAACAATATATATATATATATATATATATATACATATATATATATATATATATATATATATATATATATATATATATATATATATATATATATATATATATATATATTGGTGAAATTGTCAGTGAATGAGCTACGCTTGTATTTTCTCATTTCTTCGGAAAGCACCTGATTATTTGTCGAATGCCAGCTTAAGCAGGCTGGGTGTAGGGAATACAGAACGAAAAGGCTTAACGGGCAAAATGGGGCAAGGATTGCCAACGATTCACCGAGAGAAGACACATGGTCTTAACACTACACACTGTAGATCCAAAACTAATGGGTCCGTTAAATATTTATAGCGCCTTCTGCCGCCTCCGGAGATATCACGAGCATCATTACAATTCACGTCTAATGCTAACGTCGAAGTTTGTTCGGGTCCAGAGGTTATTCCTTTACCCACGCGGCCAAAAGAATACTTAGCATTCGTATGTCCAGTATTCTTTGAGATCCTTCACAAACTAAATCAATGCACCCTTGCCTTTCTCGTGGTTTTTTGACTCTCGGATGGGTTTCAGGCTAGATATTCAATGCCAGTCGTCTCATGAAGACGTAAGGAATTTAAATTACGTAAGGCCATTTAAACTGTTTTTTATTCATTCCCCCTCTATAAGGATCCTTAAGATATGAACCTCCCCTCTGCCCCCATCTTATGTAATTATTCGCGCCCTTATTAATTTATCAAAAAGGTACCTTTTTCCAACGAAAGAAAAAAGCATCAAGGTAGACGGAAACGTTTTTCAATACATTTTTCTTCTGATCATAGAAATTAAGTTTTTGTGTTTGATAGAAGTATTTCCTTGAATGACTTTTTAAAAATTTCCGTGGTAACAGGATAGATAAATTGAAATGAAACATATTTGGAAACTCTTTTGACTTGTTCATAAATGATTGAGTAATTCTTAGGCGACAGTATCCTGAGTGAGCATTTGCGCAATGTGTTCTTTGGGGATCAAGAATAATTGGAATTATTTTTTCAATAAAAATGGCTGAAGAATGCAATAATAAATAATGCGTAAGGTTCCTCCTGAACTCCCTCCTCCGTAAAGAAATTAAATGACACACCCTCCCTCCCCCAAAGCCTTGCCTAATTTAGGGACAGAGCCTATGGGACCAGTTGAGAAAATCTCCCCATGGCTGAATTAACGAGACTCGACTGAATATGCTTATTTTGGAATTTATACGTGAGACATCCCAAATAAAAATTAGCCAAGTGCAAACCATGAATCATATACCTATCTCGCTGTCTCTCCCAGCTTTCTTTCCACTCACCTAGAAACTACTGCTTGCTCAGTGTTTGCAATGGCATTTGAGAGTATTTAAAAAATATTTGTAGTACCCTGAAGGACACCGCTATGGTGTGTGGCAGGAGGTGAATGCGCGCCAGACTACTTTTGACCCTATTCAAATCCCGGCGGTGTTGAATATTTTTCAGAGGTATCCCGATCCCTACTTGAGGTGCTTTGTGGAGGTCACTTTGTGTGAGTACGCCGTCCGTCGGATGGGACGTTAAGCTGCGGACCCCTGGGCGCCTTTCGTAAAGAGTAGGCTAATGCCGACGCCGGGTTTCTCTCCACCCTTCATCCTTTCCTGTCCATCCCCTATGGCGCAAATGACCTCAGCTGTCGGTCGCCTCCCCAAAATACTACTACTACTTTTGACCCAAATACTTTTTACCCCTATCGCGTACTGACGTTATTCTGAACCCTTGTGATTTGTGAGAAAAATGACATCTTATATCTATCTGTAATGCACTTAATATATCGAATTTTAGAGAGCCTAGGGTCACCTCTCTCGTTGGATTAAGAAATATATTCAAGCCTTGAATGATAACAGTAATTTTATTATATCCCGCGCAAACATTTTATTCATTGCGGTCGATCTTTGTTTCATTGCATTACAGCTGTATCGGGTGAAATTTACATCAAGTTTTCTATGCAACAATTTCAGAGTGTAAAAATCATTCGCCTTGACTGGGATTCGAACCCAGATCCCTCGCAGTCGTGCGCAAGGCGCCACAGTCCACGAGGTTAAAGCCAACTTTAAACACTTATGGTGTTTTCACTTTGACAAATTCCAAAGAAACTGTGGGAGATGCCGCAACAGTAACTTTTAACGGAGTCATCCGCTAATGTGCATTTCAATGCAACAATTTCAGAGTGTAAAAATCATTCGCCTTGACTGTTGATCTTGATCTTGTTCCTTTAAAAGCCCCAAAATTTCAGAGTTTAAGAGGACGCCTCGGTAGCTTAAGTGGCTAAAGCACTCGACCGGATATTGAGGGATCTGGGTTCGAATCCCAGTCAAGGCGAATGATTTTTACACTCTGAAATTGTTGCATTGAAATGCACATTAGCGGATGACTCCGTTAAAAGTTACTGTTGCGGCATCTCCCGCAGTTTCTTTGGAATCAAGTTTTCTGTCTGGCATTGGGTTTGGAAGGGGAAAGGGAAGGAATGCAGGGAGTAATAGAGGGAAGAAGATAGAACGAAAAGAGGAGAAAGGATCTAGCTTCGGTAATTGCGCCGTACCTAGAAATAATATTTAAAAAGTCGCCGGTAGATGACAAGGTTCCCAGAGATTGGAAAACGGCTATTGTAACACCAATATTTAGAAACGGAGACAAGGAGGAAATGAGCAACTACAGACCTATTTCCCTCACATCCATTTCGTACAAGGTTATGGAATATATAGTTGCTAGTTCGATCGTTAGGCACTTCGATAATCAGGAGTTATTAATGAAAAATCAGAATGGTTTCCGAAAAGGTAGATCCTGCGAGACACAACTTGCGCTTTTTGTTCATGATATTCCTACTTCGGAAGAGAGCAATGTTCCAGTGGAAGCGATTTTTATGAATTTTAAGAAAGCCTTCGACAAAGTACCTCATAGTAAAGTGCTCGCCAAGCTACAAGCATATGGCATAGGTAAAAATATCCGGGGTTGGATTGAAGAATTTTTGAATGTTCGGGTTCAAAGAGTAGTGATCGATAGAGTTAGCTCAAATGCAGTAGAAGTTACTCCACATGTTTCCCAGGGAAGTATCATCGGACCTCTTTTATTCTACTTTACGTTAACGACATTGATTCCTTAGTCACTAGAAAGATACGTTTATTTGCCGACGATGCTGTTGTTTGCCGTGATATCCGCGATCCTGAGGACCCAGCAGCTTTGTCAGATCACTTTAAGGTTATACAACGCTCGTGCGACACTTGGCAAATAGAATTAACCTTAAAAAAGTGCGTAGTCATACATATTTTGAAAAAGAGCAATTCGCACCCGAATGCTTACTGCATAGGGAACACCGAAATGGAATGTGTAGACTCAATTAAATACCAAGGCGTTACCCTCACTCACGATCTCTCTTGGGTGGAACGCATACGGGGAATATGTGGACAAGCTAACAAAAATTAGGATTTATTAGAAGAGTACTTGGTAAATGTGATGAAAAGGTCAAAGAGAAATGTTATCTGTCATTGGTTAGATCTAATTTAGAATATGCTGCCTGCATATGGGATCCTCACGAAGTTGGATTAATTTCCGTATTAGATCGCGTGCAGCGTAGAGGAGCTAGATTTGTAAAACGAAGCCATGATAAACTTAGTAGAGTATCCAAAATATTAGAGCAGCTAGGCTGGGAATCACTCACGGAGGGAAGGTTAAATTACAGATTGAATCTCTTGCATAAATCGGAAGGAGGTCTCTCTAGCAATGATGTTGAAAATGTATTATTACCCCCAGCGTACTTCGGTAGGAGAGATCATGTTCATAAAATTAGAGAGATTAAGGGATTAAGGGTAGAACAGATAGATTTGAGATGTTATTTTCTCCAAGAACGATAGGGGATCATACTAACATTGTTCGACCGCGGCAGGGTCATGTTCGGGTAACATTATTCTGGTGTGTATTCACCTCCTGCCACACACCCTAGCGGTGGCTTGCAGGGTACATATATAAATTAATAAATAAAACGATGGCGCCTAGCGACTGTCTGTACATGTTAACCTAAGGCTCACGTACTCATTGATGTTGAGGATGGGAACAGGGAAGACAATAACTAATTCTTTATAAATTCTTTTGTAACTTAAAATATACCCTTTATTATTATTTTTATTATTGCCTCATTTCTTTATCCTTTCGAGCATTCAAATCGATAGTATTGCAATAAAATATTTCTTTTTTTCAAGTCTTTGTATCATTTATATGAAAATACTATAATTTTTACCATGCCAAGTACACTCATTTTTTCCCGTTATTTCAATATTTGTGACACATTAAGTTAATTGGGGAATCAGATCCGTAAATAAATAGTACGTTTTTTATAATTTCTAATCGGTTCTCTTTTCCGAAAGTGTTTTGGGTAGAAATTACGAGGAAATACGTAGCTCGTGAGAGGAACGGTTCTACTAAGCGTTCACGGGCACAGTCAATCGCAGTTCTTCACGACATTTTACCCATTCGAAGCAAGAATCGAGTAACTTGTCCCCAGAATTGTGCGTCAAAGCATATCCCCCCCCTATTCATTCAGTCCTTGACTACAGGCGTGTTGTCGGCTCGTCACTACTGGTCCAGACGCGTTGATTCATCCACTGTTGCCACCGAAAAGGTTCAACTCGTTGGGACACAGAAATCTGGAATTCGTTGAGGAGACAGGAGGCGAAAGAAAGCGATCGTGACCGCTGTAACATCTCCGGTGATTAGATTCTACGGAAATTGCATGTAAGGCTGGCATTCCATTTAACCGGTCGTGGTTAAATCTGAATGTGGTGTTGAAAAGAGTCTTTCAAAATCCATTCATTTACGGGGGATCTTAAGTGCTTTGGTTACTGTTGTTGGGATTGTTTCTTTGTTCGAGTGCACTGTCTTTTTTTCCGTGTAACCGCGTTTGAGTCCCGGCTCCGATGCACTTTGGCGCCTTGTAATTGCCTATTACTTGCCTCCAACGGACAGTAACTAACAACCAGGCCACGCGGGCTAACGCCGATAATAGGTTCTTATCCATCCTTGCCTGGCTATCTATCTAAAAAATCTTTCTTCCAGTATACATAAGCACTTGCACACTTTTCCCATGATTATTTTAAGCGTCACTATTGGTGAATGCCGCCACGAATCTTCCAGATGCAGATGGATATTAACATATTCAAGTTGTTTTTGCCAAAATATTCTCTAGCGTGCTTTGCGACGGATAAAGCGGTACTCATTACAACTTTGCCACTCTTAGTAAAGTACGACTACCCCAGCGATAGCAAACTGGTATATAGCAATAGTTTTGCTTCCTTAGGTTCTTTGCCAGAAAAAAAAGTGTTCTCCTTTCGATTCTGGGATAATTTAGGAGTTTAGGGAACCCATTAACTTGGGTGTCGGTGCCAATTCTGCCCTTACGTGCTTTCCCTTGACTGATTCTTCGGATGACCCTTTTGATCAATCCTTGATGGAACTCTCTCTCTCGCCTTTCTTTGCGCTAGGTCCATTCAACATTTGCCTCCAAGGCACCTGCGAGAATGTGGGGTCAATTGCTCGTAGTAAACTTTTTCTAGTAATTCTTGAGATCCAGCCGTTTTTTTAATGTGCATGAGTGGAGTCTTTTAGTCCTCATATCGCTCTCATTTGGTCGAGAACGGGATAATTATGACCGCATTTTTTACATGCTTGTGAAAAGAGTCTCGGTGACCAAACTTCAAATGATTTCGAAATCCGGGCTTTTTTGAGAAGAAAACGGACATCTTGGAAATTTGATAAAGCAAGACTAGGCCGTAACTCAATAATAGTAAGGTAAGTATAGTTGCTCATTCACTTTTTTTCCTGCCCGCCTGGAAATTCCTGGCCGATTATTAGGTCTTGCATGAATTTAAATTAATTTTTTTAGTTATTATCCAGCGTGTGAAACATTTGCTGTCAGGCCACCTTAAAAACTTCAGCACTTGACATATTTCTTGTCTTCTGTTGGTGTTAAAATTTGCGTCGCTTAGTTTTAGCTTCATTTTCCTCTCGCCGGTTAACGTCCATCTCTAATGCAGGCCGGAACAATTGGAAGCATGAATCCATCTCACTGGTATCTCGGGCTACTGAAAAATAACCACAGATGGGAAACCAAGGAACCACCAAATCCGTAAGCCCTTAAAATTTTATTTACTTCTGGAATGCGTTATTCATCAAGAAAATGAATATTGTTTTAATAATTTGAACTTCTCCAGTTATTTTATTACACTATAATTCGATTTTTTACTATCCTGTTCAATATTTTGTAACTATTTGATATTCAACTTCCCAGGCCGTTATTTTGTACTTGTATCGCGATACGATTTCATAAATGATCCGAAAAGTCCCACATGAGTTACAATGCTTAGTTTACACATGAACTTAAATATTTGAAAGCATTAGCTCCTTGGGTGTGGTGCTAAGATAATTTATTTATTATTTAATGATCACTTCTCGTTAACCTTCTGTACTTATCATTTTTTCAGACAGAGATTTCTCCAAATTAAACAATTGACTTTGGGGAAGTATTCGCAGGGAGTCCTAATGTTCCTGGCAGCTGCCATCCTCGAGGGGATGGATAAAATTGTTTTGTTGCTCATTGAACAGATTAACCCTGCCACGATAGTCTGTACAGTTCAATATGAGAAACGATCATTAAAAAAACCATAAAGATTCTTAAACTGCGAAGATGTCTAATAGGTTGCCTCACTACTGTGAGTTTTCTTCCTCATACCAGACCACAGTTTTTACACGTACGTTCAATATTATGATCTCCACTCACCGTTGCTCAGATTTTGAGTATATCAATTACCTATGCACAATTAATTGTTTTCACCAATGCTAAAGTTTACTCTTCTAAGTCTCAAATAATACTTAACCATATAATTGTAAAATTATTCATTGAATTTGAATTTTTGTCGAAAATAGCTCATCTTAATTTTACACTTCCCATTGTGTAATAAAAATAACGTTTTGAATGTTGGAATTTGAATAATTATTCATAGTTAATTAGTTACTCTTAATAAGTACCTTTCATGTGGAATCACTGGTCGTGATCTACAAAAATTAATAGCTCTTTAAAAAGGTACATGCATTTTAATTCGTCATGAATGAATTGGATTTTTCGCAGGCAATGAATTTTCTAAAATATCTCGTGCGGTTAAATTTTCCAGTTGTACGTAAATGGATGATCGACTTACAGGGCAGTTTTTGAATCTTTTATATAGACTTTATTTATATATATAGACTATATATATATTTATATATATATATATACTATTTATATTTATAAGATATTTTTTGATATAGACTTGTGTATATGTACATTTTATCATCGACCTCTTTCGCTTGCGTTAGCCCTGCAATGTGCTCACAGTTGGTCCGTACTTCTTTCACTTAATAATAATGAGAATTAAAATAACCAGAATTTTATTCTATAATATTTAGCGCATTGAAAGCTATGGTATGTAGCAGTGATGAGGTTGCTGTCTTTATCAAGCTGAATCGGGCCATAACCTGTACTTCTTTAAAAAGCTTAAATCTTACGCCTACATTTTTCTTGCCCGTAAATTTCAACTTAAATCTCATAAGTGAAAGGTTCTTAACCTTTCATTCTCCTTGTGCCTTCTAAGATTGAATTTAATGTTGGCTAACTCGACCCCCAAATTAATTGAGCGAAACGAACATTAGCAGCAACAAGTGGGAGCCCCTTAACCCCGAGGAGACCCACCCTCGCAGATTAAGTCTGGTTTGTATCCAAGCGGGATAAATCTTTTCGCGAAATATTGATGTATATAGGGGATGGAGGAAAAAGAACAATTGTAAGAGATTCTTCATTAGCAAATTAACTTAGATTTTGCATAGATTGACTGCGCACCATTTTGTAGTGTCGAAAAAGATAAGGGCGACTTCGTTGCCTGATAATTTTCATACAATATTTTTGAAGTGAATGGCGTTAGATATAATTTATAAATAAGATTATTACTATTTCGAAAGGATCTTTGCTGGAAAGCAGGTATTTTTTTACGAAATATTTCTTTCAACTATATGTATTCCATTGGATTTTAAAATATTTAGCATAGAGACTTATTCAAGCAATTCTGGTAACTCAGTGATAAATTTGAGTTTCTTGCCCTATTTCCTAGCAATTAAGTAATTCTAGAAATGAATGGAACTTACTTTATGTTTCGCTTAATTTAGATATCTGACGAATATTATTACATTACTTTTATTTCTGCATAATTTAACTCAACCAGAAGAGTTAACTATCTACCGAATGACGAATGAATGGGGACTGAAATATGAGGAAGAGTGAGACAACACAAGGTTTCTTGGATTGCTACCTACAGCATTGCTCCTTTCCATTCATATTTCGGAAAGGAAGGAAATTTAGGACAGCAAATAAAACATATGAAATGAATAATGACATACATTAAAGTGAAGTAGTGGGTAGACATGAATAAATTAGCCAATAATTGAATGGAGTGGAAATCCGCATTAAATCTATGTTATTATTTATGAACAGTAATGATGGCAATGAAAGGACCAGTTGATATGACAATGCATCTACCATTAATGGGTAAATAGTTTAGTAACACAAGAAAAAGGTTTTTATAATTAAAAAAAATGTTATTACTACTGTCGCAAGGGGCGTTCCTAAATGGTGCGACACAAAGGGTATCGGGGAAAGTCAGAGATACTACACCGAGTCTTACCCAAACAATCGTTTATTATACAAAATACAGTTGAAATGCACCATTTACAAAGTTATACGCAATTTATGGATGGCTAGACCCTCAGTACACCAACGCGCGTCCGTCAGGAAGGGGGTATGGCAGGGCGGACGCAGTCACGACACGCATAACCTGGGCAGAGCCCTCGTCCGAAGTTGAGTCAGAAAATAGGACACGCTGTCGCGACAAGCGCAACATAGCCGAAGCATCGTGCCCTACCGGTCACCGCCAGATAACCAACTGACCCTTACCTGGGAAAGGGTGTAGGCAGGTTGGACGCGGTCACGACGAACGTAACCTGGGCGGAGCCCTCGTCCAAGATGAGTCAAGAATAGGACACGCTGTCGCGACAAGCGCAACACTGCCGAAGCTTCGTGCCCTACCGGTCACCGCCAGATAACCACTGACTGCTTTTCGCCCCGCGATCAGGGCTTTTATACCCAACTTTGGAGCATTGTTGTTGGTCACGTGGGAGTTTTGGGGAAAAACCCTGAGGAGGAATACTATTGTTGTTGATCGCTTGGAAACATTGTCGTTGGTTGCTTGGGAGTTTTGGGGAAAACCAGGGAGGAATACTATTGTTGTACACCTGCAACAGTGCGTCGTTGATTGCTTGGGGTGGGTAGTCGGAGGAGCCAGGAAGGGAGAACCATGTCGCATACTTGCGACATTACCCCGGTAGCAAATAAAATCAAGGGTCTAACCATTCCAGGAAAACAACATACACAAATTAAAAATACAAAACTTATTATAGAGCACTTGAACATAACCCGAAAATTTTCAACAGCAAGGTAAGCAGGAAAAGTTTTTCACAATCAGTTTTTCCCTTGAAAACAACAATTTTTTACGACACAATACAAATTTGAGAACAGTGGAGCATTGGACACATTCACCATGTTAAGAATATTATCTTTCTGGTTTCGGCTGACTATTCCTGGCAGGTATTGGAAGCCATCATCAGCTGAGCATCTGGGAGGTAAGGTAAAACTCCCATGACCATTCATTCTCAAAACCTGCTGTCATACCAACGTCCGAGCTTCTCACTGTGAATTGTATAGGGGGCCTTAATTATGTGCACACCACATCTCTGAGCAATTTTTACAAATTGCATTTTGAAATCACTCACCGCCAGGTAAAGTGAATCTGTGGTCAATTAAATATTTTGATCGCCATCTACTGATGGGGCCGGAAAAGGGGTGCGCCTCAAAAATCGTAATTTTCTGACTCCTTTGTTGCATGAGTAAAATGACTAGCAGGGCAATCCTTCCAGAGTGCCGCGCTATTTTAACGTGAGCCACCTTGTAAAGGGGTAAAACATCACTTCCTCAGACGCCCGTAAAGACCAAGCCTGGTGTATTCATTCGCTCCGCTCCCTGGGTTGCCTTTTTTAGGAGACCGGGAGCAGGGATAGAAGGTGTTAACACCCCATACTCGGCTAGCATCACCATAGTACTGAGTCATCTGGCTGCATGGGATAGCTGGGAAGAATGCCGGGAGAGAGGGACAAAACTAATTTGTTACAGAGTGAGAAGTTCTTCGGTCTGCAGTACAGCAGTGGCCAATCCTTATCACCGGCCAATTGAGCAATCTTCTTTTAGATATATTTGACTCGCGCATCTTTTACCTGCCAGAAAATGCAACCCCAATCTTCTATTTATACGGATGTATTTGCCTTAAAATATTCACCGTTTACTTAGAATTAACACAGAAAATCCACATTTTATAACCACGTTCTTTGGAATCCAAAACGACTACGGAGTTCTTTACACAGAGAGTTTTTCTTTCTGAGTCCAAAATTGTTTGTATTAACAATCAACCATTGGTCCAATGCTGGTTTAAGGGCAACATAGCAAGATCACTTAATGAATCACTTTTTGCTACACTTAACACAGGGTACACTTAATAATCTTAAACATAGAAACACTTAAACCTAATGCACAAACACTTAATAATCTCAAACATAGAAACACTTATTTCGGCGTGAGGGCTTGGGAAGCTTGCACTCTTAGAGCCCGGCAACGTCGATATAGAAATCGTCTGGCCTTATTATGTCTTTTACGTCCTTAAGGGACAACATTGGCCTCTACAAGCGTAGAGGGGAGTCTACATTGTAGGGGAACACATGAGGAGAGACTGGGGAACTAAACGGGTTCTCGACGGATTTCGGTCTGCATCCCTTTGAGGAGAGTCCATGCGAGGTGGATGCCCAGGATTCCTCAAATTCCCGCATGGTTGCATCCCACCAGCAACGGAACCGGCGCTCTTCGTACTGGTTCACCAATCCCACAACCTCTGGCTGGTTGAGATGTCCTGCGGGGGCGAGAGATGGCCTTTCCTCCGGGGGTCCTCCTTCGGGGGCGAGCCACCAATCTTCCAATGGATCGTCCCGGTCCTCCTCACCAGACTCTCGGGTGTTGCCATGCAAACTCTCTCCTCATGAGGCTCCATCGCCTCGGACGGAACTTCACTAACATTGACTCGCGACAAGTCTTTTCATCGCGGAAGGGTCTGGCCAGAAGTTTTCGTCCTCAGCGTCTACCCAGTTACTGAGGGGTGCCTGAACTTCCTCCCGAAATGGCACCACCTCGACTATATAGCCCTTTTTTAACTTTTGTTCCCTGCTACGAATGTTACAAAGTAATATGGGGACGGTGCCTTCAGGTGACACCGAAGCAATACTCGGCAGAATAAATAAATCTCTCTCGCTTTCCACGACTCGCACCTCTTCGCCTTCAGCCATCTGACTCTTTACATTCGACAACACAACGGATAACGGCGGTACTCTAATAGATTCCTCTAATATAATTTTGCTCGATCGGCCAATCCCATTACTAGCGCCGGTCTGAATTTCGCGAACTTTGCCATCGCACAAGGGGGCAACCAATCTATCCTCTGTTACTGGCGGAAAAACACAATCATCACCCGACTCCTTTATCCCAACCCGGGAGCCCGTGGAAACCTCAAAGACATCGCCAATAACTTCGTCGCACCGGGGCCCAACAAATCGATCCTCTGTTACTGGCGGAAAACCACAATCATCACCCAACTCCTTTATCCCAAACCGGGAGTCGGTGGAAACCTCAAAGACATCGCCAATAACTTCGTCCCTAGCGGTGCAGCCTGATTGCGACGCGGGTGGCACCCTATCCATGATTCTTTCGGCCTTCGCCACCTCTGCTAATTTCTCTGAATCCTTATTTAGAGATCCGTTATCCTTATTCCCATCGTCCCTCGCTGTCGATTCCTCCATCGTTACTTGAAAACAACCTCCCTCCATACTATTATTTATTCGCGAGTTACATTTCATTATCTCTGCCGGGAGAGCACTTTGGTTTTTAGTGTCGCTTATCGTTTTTTCCTCAAGGAATACTAAATCATACGTGGCCATTTGCGAATCATTGCCATTAATTATACCAGAAATGAAAGAATCAAACGCCTTGACCTCTTCCGAAACTCCAATTTCATGGGCACCTCTGGGCTCGTTTATCTGTGATGTTACGGTATTAGATTTTAGGTTCGTCTCGTGTCCCTCACCCATTCTTATTTTCCGTTTATTGAACGATATACTTTTCCCGTAACGAACCATAAAATCAAGGCCTAGAAGACCGTCATAGCTCGTTTCCCCCAAATCCACTACTAAGACGTCATGGGGATATAATTTATCTTCGATCAAAAATGGCACGCAACTCTGTCCAATGATTGGTAAGGGATGACCTGACGCGCTTCGCACTCGAGAATTGTAATCAGAAATCTTTAATTGGCCAAACGGAAATTTTTTATTATTAATGATGGTAACGGCTGCTCCCGTGTCCACTAGAAAATTGTAATCTTTCCCTAAAATTTTCACTATTATTGTCCATCCCGCTTCTGGAGTGACCGCTAGAATTAAATCTGTCCCGACCTCCCGGTCGGGAGATCGGCGTTTCCCGCCACGATGGGATTTTCGCGCCTCGGGCAGCGTTTGGGAAGATGGCCAGTCTTTTGACAGATGCCGCATATCACGAGCGGGCAATCTGTAGAGAAATGATTTTCATTACCACAATTAAAACACAAAGACGGCCTCGTTCCCCTCTCACTCTGTCTACATGCTCGAGCAATGTGACCGGTTTTACCGCAGCGAAAGCAAACGCGTGCGCCGTGATTATCCTTTGGTGCCCCTCCTTGCACCGGGGGAACCGATCTTACTTGGGAACCCCTCCCGACAGCCTGCGCGGCGTTAATTTGTTCCACGGGAAACTGCCAACCTGCAACATTTGGCGGATTCGCGTGCATCCCTGACCAAGGCGTTATATTTGGAGACGGCGGCCACCTATGGGGCGATTGACACAACCACGCATGAGACTGTTGAGGTGAATTTACTTCTCTATTGACGGCGTAATTTCTGACGCTAGCTTCTTCAACGCTTGCGAACCCTTCTGCCTCAATCAAGTTCGTTGGATTACGCACCAACACAAACCTGCCAATCTCTTCCCTCAGCCCAATTAAAAATTGCGCGAGAAGTCTACCTTCAATCATTCTCTTCGCTGTTTCTGAATCAATCTCGCCCCATGACTCGCGTAGCCTACGGGCGACATTGCGCAATCTGGTTGAAAATTCTGCGACGCTCTCCAGCGGTTTTTGTACACAAGTGTTAAATATTTTTTCTAACATGATTGGAGAGGCCTTAAGGGAAAATCTCCTTTTGAGATTAATGGAAAAGTCCGCGTATGAACCTAATATGTGATGATTTGCAGAGACAAAATCCGCTGCGGTTCCTCCAAGCCGAAGTTGAGCGACTCCTAAGGTCTGTGCCTCATTCCAACCACTAAGATGACTTACAATACGAACGCTTTCCAAAAATTTGTCAACCCCTATCTCATCTTCACCGCTAAACGTTGGAATTAAATGAAACTGGCTGCCAATAGCGGCGGTTTGCGCAGCTTCTCCGCAAACATTTTGGGGGCTCGTGCTACTTCCTGGCTGTTCTAACACATTAACCGAAGGTGTGAAGTCGAGTGTATTGCCGAATTTAAATTCAGGGACGGTTCCTTGATAATCGAGAAAAGGGTTATAGTAACCAAGTCTATGAGGGTTAAGGCCATCCATCGCGAAATTTAATCCAATACTAATTACGTTAAAATTTTGAGGGTGCTTAATTAATTTATTTTTTCATACTCCGAGTTTATCCGATACCAACGGTGGGCGCTGGTTGGGCTAATTTTCCGATTTAAAAAGGTACACGGGAACATGAAAATCTATGATAACTATCGCATTCACTGAATAAATTACCAGTCCAACCGTTACCCCACACCTGACACCAATATGTCGCAAGGGGCGTTCCTAAATGGTGCGACACAAAGGGTATCGGGGAAAGTCAGAGATACTACACCGAGTCTTACCCAAACAATCGTTTATTATACAAAATACAGTTGAAATGCACCATTTACAAAGTTATACGCAATTTATGGATGGCTAGACCCTCAGTACACCAACGCGCGTCCGTCAGGAAGGGGGTATGGCAGGGCGGACGCAGTCACGACACGCATAACCTGGGCAGAGCCCTCGTCCGAAGTTGAGTCAGAAAATAGGACACGCTGTCGCGACAAGCGCAACATAGCCGAAGCATCGTGCCCTACCGGTCACCGCCAGATAACCAACTGACCCTTACCTGGGAAAGGGTGTAGGCAGGTTGGACGCGGTCACGACGAACGTAACCTGGGCGGAGCCCTCGTCCAAGATGAGTCAAGAATAGGACACGCTGTCGCGACAAGCGCAACACTGCCGAAGCTTCGTGCCCTACCGGTCACCGCCAGATAACCACTGACTGCTTTTCGCCCCGCGATCAGGGCTTTTATACCCAACTTTGGAGCATTGTTGTTGGTCACGTGGGAGTTTTGGGGAAAAACCCTGAGGAGGAATACTATTGTTGTTGATCGCTTGGAAACATTGTCGTTGGTTGCTTGGGAGTTTTGGGGAAAACCAGGGAGGAATACTATTGTTGTACACCTGCAACAGTGCGTCGTTGATTGCTTGGGGTGGGTAGTCGGAGGAGCCAGGAAGGGAGAACCATGTCGCATACTTGCGACACTACACATACACTTGCATGTATTTTTCTAGAAAGACCCATGTAGAGTTCCATGTGGTTGTGGGTAATGGAAACAAAAAAAAATGGTTCAAAATCAACAAGCTAGTTTGGAGTTAAGCTTCTATTTCTCTTTAATTAAGTCATATAATGAAATATTGTTACAAGGTTAATGAAACAATTTCTTTACTTCACAGTATTACTTCTTACGACCAAATTAAATTTGCATATACTTTTACAACAAAGAAGACTCACAGTATATGTAAAAGAAGTACACATTTTAACCAATATTCACAAGCCAATTTTTGGTGGGAAAAATCTATTTTTTGCAGAGAATCCAACTATTAATACAGAAAAATGATTGGGTTTTATGACCTGGGAAAATTATTTTTACATCCTACAAATGAACTTTAGAATGCTGATGACTTTGGCAATTTTTATCACTATGTTAAGTATTTGATTCAAATATTGTCACCAAATATGACAGGTGTACTTTTGCTATAGTAGCTCAAACATGAAATAGTGGCATAACTACCTAACCATAGGGCCTTCAACCCATTGTAGTTACACCACCATAGAGAAAGTTTTTTTTTAACAGGCTTATGAATTGAATATTTGATAGTGTGATCAAAATTCATGAAGTTGAATTATGGCTGTGTATTACAATTAACTCCCAAAGTAATAATAAAAGAGCAAGTAAAGTATTGCTAACTTATCTCTCCCAATGCAAATATTAAGTATGAGCACCAAATTTAAACTGGCAGTGCTCCGAATCACCCAATCATCGAGTTGGAGATGAATGTTTTGCTGAGTATATCAATTCTCCCAATGATGAAATTTCTGAATATTGAATAGCAATCATTCGACAGGCATTTCTAAATCCAATGGACATGACAGATTAAAAGAAAACTAGCAGGAAAGCTATCCAATATAGTACACCATGATTAAAACTCATGAAAACAAAAATATTTGTGCTTTTTCATGTGGTGTGCAATGAACTGACAACATAGGACACCCATGGCCACACGGGTATTAAAAAAAAACACTTGTAAATACATTTACACATTTCTCTCTCCATATGCTGACTAGTCCTGAAGATGACATCAGTTAAAAATCACAGTTTTATGGACTTCTTTTCACGATTTAGGATTTCCTACTATGTTCCGAATCATTTGTGAGTTATCTTCAGGATAAGACCACCTTCCTGCTCAGATAATATGCAAATTAAATATCCATGCCAATCAAAAGTGTTCCACATTGTATTTCTCAGCCAGCTGATTTAGAGGAACCAATCTTTTGAATGCATTAATGATTAATCTATCCAGTTTAAGATTGGCTTTAACACCCACAAGTAAAATGTTATATTTCTGGCTTCGCTTAAACATTCATTGCAAAACTGCAAAGACAATTCTGTGACTCTTTCCTCAATGTAATTGCTCATTCTCAACAAGTGCTCAATTGACGACACATCACAAAGAAATAAATTATACTAAAAAAAAAGGGAGGACCATCCCACTGCAATGGATGACTGCTGAGGTCATCTGTTTTTTTTTATAATGGAGACTAAAATAATGATTCATTTATATTATATACAAGTTGAAGCCATAGTTAGTGATTCGTTCTCAGAGAGATGATGGATTTTTAAATATTTTTATAAAAAATTATTATATGTATTAAGTTCCCCATTATTTTGGAAGCAGGAAGATCACATTCATCGCATTTTGCATACACCCCAGCATACCTAAAAAAATAGTGTGGGCCACCCTTGACAAATAGAACAACTAAACACTTCATACACAGACAACACACTTTGGCTAAATAAATTTCTAATTTCCACAGAAAAACACACATGACACCACGACAAAATATTCAAAGGTTTTATACTTTCCGATTTTTTAATCCAATCATAAATATAATAAAAACTCTGTAAATAAGATTAATAATGTAAGAATAATCTTATATCCATTCATCCTGCTGGACCAAAAGCATTTGCCTTCATCAGAAGTCAACAACTTGCAGTCGTCAACGCTCTGAATAAAAATGAAAAGTGGCATAATGGACACTTTTAGGCCTATGTACAAGTGGCATAATCACCGATGAAAATTTTATGTACTGATACATTAAAATAACAATATACTGGGATTTTTAAAAGAAAATCATCACAAGGCAGAGAGGTATTTTAAAATTGTCATCCACCCTCTTCACCATAAAATTAACTCACACCAGAAGACTTGCAAACACACACCCATCAGAAAAACACATCAAAAAGTTGTTTTATTGGAGAGGGAAATGCTAAAATCATGACAACTGTTATATTCATGACTTACACAAGGGCAAAGGACGAGTCGTTCTTGACCAAAACATTTCCCCAGGATCAGACAATCTAACCTCATATCACTGTAAATTTCTGATGGAAATACTAAACAAGTGGAACCTGGCCATTTCTATGGAAACAGACCCATCGTAACAACTCAATTCTCTCGACCAAACCTTTCTTTCCCTTTTATTTTTTACTGGGTTTTCCAGCCCTTGGCCACTATAAGTACTCAAAGACAGGCGACATAATTTTGGGGGATAAAAACTACACAAACTAAGCTTTTTTGCTTTGGTTACAACCTACATGACATTGATTTTACAATAGTATAATTTGAAAGATTAAATGAATAAATGCTCTCATGATTATTTTTTTCAAACTGAAAATTGGAAGTCATAAATTAAAAATAGAGAAAAACAGTGGGCACGTAACAATTTAAAAATAAATCAACCAATAACAGGTGAGAAATGTACAATAAAATTGTAGTAATTAAAATGCTCTTATCACAGCAAATAAATTCATGGGAGTTTTTTTTTACTTGAACTAGCAAGTTTTAAAAAGGAAATCAGTCTATAATAAAAATACATCAACAATGAATGTCAATATATGTACATAAATTTATGTCTATGACTCTGCACTAAACAGCAGCATATAATTGGAATGACTCAAAACATTTTCATGATTCCAGAAATATACGATGAGGCATTTGATTGGAATATATCTCCCATAAAAATCTTGTGCTATGCATAGGAAAAAATCTTGCATCCATGCTCATGAGATCAGAATTTTCTGGAACACTAAGTCTTCTCCTCCTTCTTCTGTAACACATGGTGGCAAGAGCCAATGCATACAGCAATGGACTAGGCTGGGAGTTCAGCGACGCATATTATCCAACCAAGACCTTCCCTCAATAAATACATAATTACATATTGCTGCAAAAGAAGACTTCTCCTGCCATTTGAAAATAAATCTTAAATTGATGGGGTGGGAGGGATTAAAGTCTTCTAACTCAGTAGTCTTCTGACGCAGCACCAAACTCTCAATCGTTCCTTCATTTGCAATTGGGCATGTGTAAATACACAGCGAAGTCTATGAGGAGAAACATTTCACTCACAATTTTGAGACTTTTCAATGTAGAACAAAAATAACTGCAACTGATCATTCCACGCTGAGGCCAACTGATGATAAAAAACCAACTTTTAATTTTATTTTGCACTGGCAAGACCGAAATATCATGCATTCACTGACACTATCGATACTGAGAATTTTGTCCCCCCCCAGGGTGAGCATAGCAATGAAAAAGCTCAAATCCTCCACTCACACCCATGCACAACAACATCGAAAGTAAACTTTTCTCCCCCTTTCACTTCCAATGCCTGACGGCACTAGGCCTTTTCGACGGTGTAGATACTGGCAATCTTCTGGAAATGCCTATACCAGCCTTAGGACTCGGTAAAGCACTTTCACAAGTCTTCTTCTTGATTTCACTCAAATTGCTAGGAGAGAAGGAGAAGAACAAGATGTTAGTGTCAACATAGCATCAAAAATGGATGCAACAAAACTTCGGAATACTTCGCTCATTATCAGCTTGCTACAACACTAATTGGATGACCTTGAGGATCATTCTTGACATCCAATCACAGATTGATTCACAGTGGATTTCACTCACTTGGTTAGGGTTTAACAGAACACACATAACCTTCAGGCAAAAACTAGTAACAATACTCACAGCATTTCCACAACCATTGCAAGCATGAAAAAGAGGGGTAGGACCAATGTCTCTTGCCCTCCAAAACCATCTCAATAACCCATGCACAAATGATTAATCAATATAAACGCAAAAAGGAAAACTTTCACAATCAAATGACATGACAGCAAATTTTGGCCATCTACTTTTGTGGACATTTGTCTGAGAAATGTGAGGTCACCAAATAAGGCACAGTTTGACCAATCATAAAAATTTTCCCTCGAAATTTTATTCCTGCCTTTTTTTTGATTTAAAAATACCAGCAAGAAATTTCTTAAGTCACCAATGTAAGAATCATATCACAAATCTATAAAACATGAGTGTGCAATCGCAAAGGGCATTACAATCAGAATGAGAAATTTTGGGATTAAAAATTTCACAACAAATGGACAGCCTAACTTTAGGAAACAACCCTTAATTTTTAAAAGTATACAACTATTAAGAGTTAATAATTTTACATAGAATTTCTCAAATATTGGATTGCAAAACTTGGATCATGCAGTGAAAATTCTCCGCTAATGATTAATCTAAAATAAAGCATCACAGCCACATTCCAAGGCTTCATATATATTAAACTACATAGGAAGAGTGGTGATTTGTAATAATAGGATGACACTGAAACTCGATTAATGAATTTTCCACAATGACTAAGGGTATTTTTCCCGATGTAAGAATATGCAAAAAGATTTCTCCATGCATACATTAACCCAAAAGAATCATGCATTAAACTCAATTAGACAGTTATTGTTTGATTTCCTCACCATTATTGATGAAATTATTCAGAAAGTGAACTGTGCATGTAAAAGAATGATTATTTCTTTGGAATTAAGATGTCAGGACACTTGTTCACCACAAATCTTACTGGTCCTTTCTCCTTGATTTTATTTAGAATGTTATTTTTAATTCATTTCTTTCACTTGCATAAGAAATCTACAAACTCTAGAATTTTGGCACGCCTTAACATTCTTGACAATATTCTCAATAATTTTCTGGCTTTGTGCTCTAAGATACTGGTTGGACAACTACTTTTCTTCATAAATAGAACGACAGCAAATATGACTTTTCATTCTAAATTTACTTCTTTTCACTATGTGAACACTAAAGTACAGTTTTCTAAAATAATTTTTAAAAAAGAATCAAATCATCAGCTGAAAAGCAGCTGGCGACTCATTCACAGGGGAGCTCACAATTGATTCTTACTTGTAAATCATGACTTCACAAGGATACTTCACACTTTCAGGCTTCACTTCATGGAACTGTTTGATGCCCATGTTAAAAGAGTTTGTAATTTTCCAAAGACTTCTTAATTTAAGTTTGTAGAAAACATAACATAAAATTTAAGTCTGTGGAAAATTACAAAATCTTTTAATATGGACACTACCATAAGGAGTTAAAAGGCTATGAAGGCACTGAATTTGAAGAATTTGCGATGCAATGAAATTTTATGACAAAAAAAATAATAAAAAGATTCTCATAGAGTTTGTACTCAACTGGCGACTAGTATTCCCACTTAAACCCATTGCAGGAAGTCTAAAAGCATGCCACGCTTATTTTAAAGCCCATCAGCGATCTTAGTTATTTTACTGAATTTTACACACACCTGGAACCAAAAAAGTTATATCATTGTTACATTCAATATCATTTCTTGTTTTCCCAATAACATCCGTGACAAGATTATTGAGAAAGGGTGGATTAGTAGGGCGTTTAATAAATTGAATTCTCATTCCTAAAGGCTTGGTCAATTTATTGACCAGTGGTATTTTTAAGTTTGATTAAGTAATACTTGGAAAATATTTGTGCAACTCAAATTGTTCTACAGACTCTGCTACTGCAGACCATAAGAAATATAATTGGAGCACTTACATGCCGAACCTTTTCAATTTATCATTTTTCTTCAAATCTCCCAATGATTCCTAACTTTAATAGCCTATCATTCCTCAAAATATATGTACCAAAAATGTCTTCAGCAATGTCAATCTATCACAATCATGACTACACATTATATTAACTCAATCAACATTCTCATTCCAAATCAATATAAATGTTCGCAGTAGCTCACTATCAGGTGGTATGTAATTCAACTCAAAGATCTCCCAGTTTTGGCACCAGAGGAAGCAAAACCATCTGTGTTTATTTGAATAAATATGTAACAAAACTATTCTGTTAAACCTTTGGTTATATCTCCATTCTTGACTAGTTATTTTAAATATATAAAGCAGAAAATTTACACCATAAATATTTTGAAATATAGCTAATATTTTCCAGTGAAACCCACTTTAAGATAATATGTATATTTTAAAATTCACTGAGTCAAACTACAGCACATTATAAGAATTAAAAAAAGTTTATAAAGGTCATTAACATGAGTAATCCATTTGAGATAATTTTGAATTATGAAACATGAGAAACTTGGTGAGAAAAGCACTAAAGAAAAATAATTCCAATTTTACACTTAAAAATAAAATAAATGAAGAGCCAGAAATGGACCTTTTGAAAAAATTTAAATAGATACAATATCAAAAGTTATATTAATAAAGTATGAAAATATTCTCTAATAGTTTGAGGGTTATCTTCCATTTACATTCAAAGGATACGGTTACATAGTGCTAATATGTTTGAGTACAAGGTCACTCAAAACTGTATCAGCTCCATTTTAGCCTGCAATATCTCAAGAAATTCACAGTTTGAAAATAAGTTCAAGAGGAAGGAGAACATGTCAGTGTTACAATTAGCAACTGAAATGAATAAATACGCCTCGCATAATAGACAGTGCCTCTCCCTATGCTTGGGGTCTTTTAACCTTTAAATTTGCTGAAATCCCATAAATTCAAATCCCAGTGTCAGCATCAAGGTTTCCATAGTGCTTTTCATATGATTCTTTCCTTGCTGATTCATCTACTTATTTAATCAACCTTGATACTGCATTGAATGTAAATAAGTCTTTCCCACTTTTACAGATGCCATTATTGTCTAAAAAGGATGATTATCTAACCAAAACTTTTGGTAATATTTTAAAGATAAATAATCCCTTAAATTCTTTACTTTATCAATAATAGGGGTTCGAATACAATCACCAATAATAATGTATAAATATACATATTGCTCTTCCATTTGCTCGTAATTAGCATACAATATTTAGATGCTTAGGTGTCTGTTTTCTTATTAAAACATGAATTCTTTACAAAAAGGCATTAGGGTTTTAGAAAAGCAGTTATTTATCTAAAAAATAAATTAATACCACATGCTAGGAAATAAATCTTGTAGCATTAAATTCAGTATGGAATGCTAATATGCCATATATGTGTTTACTCCTGATATAACTACAGAATAAACACAACAAGTGTGTAATATGTACATGAATAGAGTAAAAACAAAGTTAAATAGCAAACTCAGAGTGGGAGATTGCTACTGCCAAGTAGCCAAGACTGCTATTTTAAGAGAATCATTCCTAAAATGCAGAAATTTCAAGGTGCAATTATAATTTACCATTACAAATTCTAAGAAACTAAAGGGGATAAGCAGTAACAGTAACTCAAATGTTGTGATCCACTAATATGCATTAAAATACAACAATGTCAAAGAGTAAAAACCATTCAACTTGACTGGGATACGGATACCTGGAGCATTGTATGCATGGCATTTTGTTGCTATACTTGCTCCTTTAAAGCCCCTAAAGTTTCGGAGTGTAAAAGAACACGTTGGTAGCTTAACTGCCTAAATCACTCAGCCAGACATCGAGGGATCTGATTTGGATCCCTGGCAAGGCAAATAATTTTTACCCAATGAAATTATTGCATTTCATTTGCCTTTTTTTGACCTGATCCCCTTGATTTCTAAATGCTTCAAACAAATAAGCTACTGAGGTATCCCCTTACAATAACATTCCAAGATCCACCTCCCACAGTGAATGTCAACAGACTTTTGAAGGATCAAGACGTCATTACAAATTACCATACATCCAATGTCACAAATAATCATAGGCTTGCATATAGTGCCACAGGCCATGAGGTTCAAGCCTAATTATCATTGCAAGGTTAAACTCACTAAATGTTCACTGGACTTATTATTTTAAAGGATAAAATAATATTTTCAAAAATTATAATATTTATACTGGTATTTGAGGTAGTAAACTGCAGAAATGAAATTAAATGCATATAAAAATACCTATACCTGCTTCACCAAATGCATTCTTGGTAGCCTATGAATAAACTGTCGCTATTTAATGTTTATCTTTAGCTGAATACTTAATTATAGCAATTAAAACCTACGTTTTTAATATATAGTGGCATGCATAAAACCTTATGAATACAAACTATAATATTTGAATGTCAGCTGGAAAAGCACTTGGATACTTTAATCTATCATCAAATGCCATCCCCAGAATCAGAAAATAATGAATTGATTTTCTCAAAAGAGACAAACCATCTATAAACCAGCATACTATACATAAATAATGGGATCAAATACTTATTTCACAATTGTGATCAATCCTAAGTATTACCTTTTTATTTGATATAAGTTTCTAGCTATGATTTTGCTCATTCAATATTTGATTATTCTTATTCAAAATAACATTTTTTTTTAAATCAAGCACTTGGAAATCCTATTAAACTTAAAGCATTCAATTTTCTACACAAACCGGGCATAGAAAATCACAGCATGCTGTTGCTAGAGTATAAATACACTTATTTACTACGCAAAGGACAGGGGTAATATTCAATGAAAAGGAGTTATACAAAATCTGTCATTAATCATCATTTTGAAACTCTTATCATCTGAAAGTTCAAATGAGATCAAATATAAAACACCTTCCACATGGAATATTAAAAATATGTGCATGTAATGTTTACACTTAAATGATGGATAAGCATTCATTAAATAACCATTCCAATTACTTTCATATCAGTAATTGAAACATGTGCATTGGTGTAATCTTAACTGTCCATCTCTGACCATTTTCACAAAGAAATCTTTCCAAAAATGATTTTATAATGATAATTTTTTCAATGCCCTCAAGGCCTTTAGACATTTTTTCAATCTACAAGGATGAGAGGGAAAAGCATACCCAAAATCCACAGTGCACACAAAGTTTGACCCAAAACTCTCAAAAGAAAGTACACTATAGGGATAACTCTTATTTTAAAATTTGTGTTTCCGGAGGCACAGTACATGAAAGAATTGGCTGGAGAAGTCAAGAAGGACACCACAGTGCCTCTTCTTATTACATACAAGTCAAATGAGTCTGAATGATACATCAAGGACATTAAGAACTGCGACTTCCTCCATACATTTGTATCAGGTGTAGAGCACATAAAAGATTGATTGTGGCCATACTTAAGGTACCCAGGACAAAGTCTAATAGGGTCACACACAATACCTTCCCAATCCTGAAGCTGTTGAATCCAATCAAATCAGAGGCAGCAGGTAAGAAGAAAGAAAAGACACAATTCCAAATTTAGACACAAGATTGTGAGTTAACAGTTACATGGGAAGCAATGGAATTCATTAGACAATGGAAAAATACAAACAATTGTTAAATCCAACAGTAGAGAATAGTAGAGAATAAAGTTTTGTTAACATTTCCTCATTCATATTTTGGTTAAGTTATGCCATTTCAGGAAATCTTTCTAGGAAAAAAATATTTCTATGGCATGAAGAAATTTTGAAATAATGCTGAGTATTTAAAAAACATCATGAGAAATAACTACTACGCATCTCCATAAGGTGATTACAAATAAGAAGTGGCATTTCCTTTACCACACCAATCCTTCTTGTTAGATCATGAGAATAATAATAAAAATATTTTAAGCAGATATTGAAAGTACAAAGTTAACATAAAGAATTTATACTACCTTCAATAATCTAGTGATTAAGAAATCCCTCTTTCAAATTAAGTAATAGCTCAATGATATGTAATGAACTGATTTTGCAACAAAATATTAATAATTTGAGGCGCTTAGACTTCAGAAATGGATGGCCAATGTAGAGAAAATATGAAACAATTGGGGAACCTACTGACTATAGTTAGTACATTCCTGTCAATGTTTGCCTTAAGGGTAGAGCCTTTGGTATGCCAAAGAAAGCACAAAAGATTCCTTTTTTTACATGGAATTTAATCAATTCCGTAAACACCTCACTTATCTCAGATAACCGGAAATCAATTTGGTTAAGCTGCTATTATTTTATTCAACATGTGCTCACCTGACTAGAGGCCCACCTCCACTGCCATCTGTGGGGCAGCTTTGTAAAATAGGACCCATGGACACAGGACGAATCTGGAACAAAAATGAAAAAACAAAACTTTCAAGGGGAAGGATTTAAAATCTAAAATGACTCCGTATAATAATGCTCTTATGGAAAACCAGGATATAATGCCCATAAAAGAATTCAGTTTAATCTCAAGTACTTTCAAACTTATGATACTCATTAGATGCTCAGAACAAATACTAATTTAAGATGATTTAGCAAAAAAATATTTTTAACCATATAAACAATGCACACACTTAAATAAATAATTAATTCACCTGGGTAAGACCAACTTTTGTATGAAAAAATATTTTAACATTTTGAGGAACAGTTAGCAAGATTACTATGATAATTAAAATATATACCGTATTTTCCCATCGATAATGCACACCCAGAACTTTGTAGTTATCATGAATTTGTAAGATACTGCGCGCCCAGGACTTCATAGTTATCTTGAACATGTATAGATGCTGCACATCTATATTAACATATATATATATATGTGCATAAAAATTATAAAAAGTTTATGTAAAAATACGTCTATATCGGGTGTGTGGGTGTAAAAATACATCTATGTTTTGATTTTTTCCATTTTCATTACATAATGCGCGTCTTCATTATTTCGATCATCTGAACATTTTTGTATGGATAACGAACGTGTTATCAATTGGAAACTACGGTACATGAAAATAAATACCTCAAGCTTTTTGTAATTCCAATCGTGAAAAAAGATTCTTTTATTTGTGACATGAAATTATCAGTAACAATGATATTTTAAGGCCACTTCAAGATCATACATTATAATCTCACCCACCTCTACACACATATTTATCCTGCTTAAGATCAAATTAATTTGAGAAACCTCCTGGTAATGTGTGATATATAAATATAACATCCACAAGCCAACTGCTAATTTTACAATCTGCCAAATCAGCCCGTTTCAAAAATAAAATGTATTAGTTCTTATTGGAAAACTAAATTTTGGTGATGAATTCTTTCTTTTGCACATAAAGTGATTTATATAAAATATTATCCCATCTCCATACATCACATCAATTGATAATAAAAGGTTATCCATGCATTTTATTTGTACATATTTCTTGGTGTTTGGTGTGACTTCTAGAATACAAATGCAAACACATTAAAAAAAAGACCGGCAGCTAGCATACCAGTACATATGGAAAACCATCTTCATAGATGCAGAAACACAGCATACTCACCCTTTCTGTTTGAGTGGCAACATTGCAAGATGCTTCTTTCTTTGGACTTGTATTCCCAGAACAATTCACAGCTCCATTACCACAGGCACACTTTGACAATTGTCTCTGAAGCAATACCTTTGAACGATTCACTTCTTCCAGCTGTTGTTGCAGAAATACCACCTTAAACAAATTATTACATTTAAAAAATATTATTACACACCTCCACAACTATATTAAAACTGGATAATTTAAAATAATAAAATAAGAAATTTTATATTTTCATGGCAAAGTAATTTAATATGCATGCTATAGCAAGGGCAAAAGTGATGTGAATGTTATTCTAAAATTCAATTTTAGCTCCAATACCCATATTAGAAAATGTGAAATATTTCAATGGGGTTAATCCATTCGCATTAATTAGGTCTAGAACACATGAATAAAATCACCAACGAATGAAATATTATTTATCCATTCTACAGCACACATGATATGTTAAATATAATACAATAATTACATACATTTTTGCACTATTTATTATCATAACTGTTACCAATAGTATTTTGCAAATGTGAAAAAAGACTTAATTCTAACTTATAAAATCTCCTGGTATTGTCTCATGGTTAAATAACAGCATCTTGTAGTTGAATATTAAGAGACCTGTACACTTAATATAATTCTATAAGTAATAATGGTCCATGTATTCCCTGAGAACATTTAATTACATAACTATTGCCTGCATTCCGTACAAACATCAGCATTCACACCTTATCTTTCCTACTGCCAAAAAAATTAGTTACTCGTCGTCCATGAGACTTAAAGTAAAAATAAAATGAATGAAATTCCACAATATACTTCATCATAGTACCATATAATAATTTTAATGACATTTTTTTCAGTACATGATTACTAAAAGGAAAAATAAGAAAAATTAATATTTTTTATTAAGAATGAAAATGAAACACCTCTCAATATCGAACTAGTTACCACATCTTCGTTCAATAAGCCTCAAAAGCTGATCTACGTATATGTGAAAGAAATGATAGAAGAGGCATGGGAAGAACTGGAGGTAGGACTGAAAGTCGGCGGGTAATTCGTAAAATCAGTTAGGTTTGCTGATGATCAAGCTTTAGTTTGGCAGTCAGCCAAATGGTTGCAAACATCGCTGAGTGAATTGGAAATTCAGTGCGACAGGTATGGGATGAGAATCAATATTAATAAAACAAAGGTTATGCGATTTTCTAGAAAGAAAAAGGCTAAGCTAAACATTAAAATAGGAGGGCAAAAACTAGAGGAGGTAGAACAGTTTACATATCTTGGAAGTGTTTTGGACCAACACGGTCAAAGAAGTAGGGACGTAAGGAGAAGAATTGCACTAGGCAAAGAGGCTTTCACAAGGAGGAGGGAGTTGATGACAGGGACTTTGAGTAAGGATATTAAGAAAAAACTCGTAAAAACTTTGATATGGAGCGTAGCTATGTACAGCGCAGAAACGTGGTCATTGAAGCAGGGGGATAGACGTAGACTGGAGGCTTTTGAAATGTGGGTGTGGAGAAGAATGGAGAAGGTGAAATGGACAGAGAAGAAAACAAATGAGGACATACTTGGTATGGTAGGCGAAGAGAGGGTTTTGTTGGGAGAAATCCTATGGAGGCAAGAAAAGTGGATGAAGGGGGTATTGACCAGCAGTGGGATGTTGAAGACTGTAATACAGAAGAGAATGCTAGGCAATCGAGGAAAGGGCAGGAACAGGATAGGGATGTTGGATGGGATGAAGAGATGAAGAGGGACCTGATGTAGAGTAAGTTGCTGGAATGTGTTTTGTTAGGAGTCACAAAATATTAATTTGTTAATTGTGCCCATCAAGGATGGACCCCTACATCTCCCTCACCTGTCTTCTCATGTCAGCTACCTCCTCCTGAGGTTGTGATGGAGGCACGTCCAGTTGTCCATTTGGCTGATTTTCCTCCCCATCAGAACTAACACCATTCCCTTCACCTAATGCAGTTGGGATTATTGTGGATGGAAGATCACTGTTGGCAAGGTGGTAAAACAGTCCATTCTGAAAGAACAGAAAGCAGAAGCATTATTAAATTTCCATTCTCAATTTAATGCAATGATTTGACTGAAAAACCATTAAAAAAGCCATATTCCATGCCACAGCTGATCAGTGAGTGTATGTGATAGCAGAAACAAAATAAAGTGACTTTTCAAAAGTTTGAATTTAACTTCTTAGACTTTAATTACACCAATTAGGGAAAAGTAAAAATAAATAAAATTTTAATAGTTATAATTGATAACGTTTTTCAACTTTATTATTCAGACATTAACTTCAAGCAAAAACACATAATTAGAAAACATATTTGCAGCCACAATCACATTTGTGCAATGAATGAATATGACTTGTTTGAAAAGATGTCAGACAGGGTAAGCAATATGCCACAAGAATTTTAATGCTCGGAGAAGATAATGAATTCTCACATTCTTACATGAAATAATCATTTTTTACTTGTCCACTTACTTTATCCAAAATTAATGACTTAACAGTTACGAAACTGATAAATAGACCACTCATTATTCAGTTTCAAATTGAGTCTATAGCTAAATATTCCAAAAATTTTGGAAGAAATATATTTACTATCTTACCTTTAATGAGCTGTCAAACGGATTCAGAGTCTCCGCCTGGAATAAAGTAATATGTCAATTTAATTTACTATGTAATAGAGATGTGGTAAGATATTATCAAATAACCATGATATCCCTTCCTGCGAGCACCAACATTTTCAATTTGGTTCATACTTGATCAGTAGAACATTAAAATATTCCAATGCAAATTTATCCTAATTTAAAATTATAATAATGTGATGAATAAATAATCTTCAAGAAGAACACTCGAACTCTTTAACTTATTCCCATTATGAATAAAATTTCCATGTAAGAAAGAGATAAACTAAGCACTTAAAAATTATACATTTTATAAAATGCACAACACTTGTATCTCACTTATTATTATTATTACCATATACTCAGGGAAAACTTTTCTCCAAGTTTGATTCATAAGGGGGTGTCAATGAAAACCATAAAAATGTAATAAACATTTGATTTCCCATGCTATTGGTCTGTAAGTTGGCAGTACTGTTACCAATGCTTTAAAGAATGACTAACAGGTGGCGGAATACTGCAGACAAGCAAAACACTGCCATAATATAGTTTTACAATGGATGCCCCGCTTTTGTCAGCTGAAGCAATTGTGATTAACAATCGCCATGTAACTGTGGATGAAATAGCTGCCAATTTGAACTTCAGTCATGGCTCAACACACAACATTAATCATGATGCGCTTAAATTTCACCAATTTTCGACAAGGTGGGTCCCACAGCATCTCACTTCAGAACTGGAAAGAGCTATGCGTAAGAACTTGTGAAGGACTTAGGTGGCTTGTTGATGCCAAAGGTGATGGCTTTGTTGCAAGAATCATTGCAGGAGACAAAACCTGGGGCCAATAACACCAAACCAAAACCAAGGGAGCAAGCAAGGAATGGCACTATCCCTCATCACCAAAACTGAAAAAGTTCCAAGCACAGCAATCTGCACGGAAAGTTATGTTCACTCTCTTGTGGGATGAACAAGGCATTATCTTGAAACACTAGATGTCAAGGAGAACCAACCATCACCAGTGCCTCATATTCCAATATGTTGAAAAATCATCTTTAGCCTTCAATTAGAACAAAGCCATGTGGACATCTGACTTCAGGTGTCATTTTGCAACATGACAATGCCTGACCTCATACTGCCCGTGCAACAGTCGCAACCATCACTGATTTTTACTTTGGTACTATTCCACACCCACCATATTCACTAAACCTCATCCAAAGCGATTGTCACATTTGGACCACTCAAAGATGGGACGGAAGGAAAGAAGTTTTGTTCCAATGAGTAGCTGTAAACACAATGACAAGAATTGTTTTCCAGAGGAATATATGCACTTCCTGTGCATTGGAGGAAATGCCTTGAACGTCAGGGCAACTATGTTGAAAAATGATACACTTGCGTTCCACTTTTGTTCAGTAAATCACACGAAAAACATATTTATGGTTTTCATTTAACTTGCCTACACAAGGGAAAAAGTCAACTATTAAATAGCTATTTTTATATATTACTGATCTAAGTTTCTATTAAAATTTTCCCTACGTACAGGGCCTGTACACAAACTTGATTTTCATACCCTTTCCAAATCACTAGAGGTGTTTTGCCTTGCATATTATAATCTAGAAGAAGTATAAAATTTTCCTTTAAATCTGATTAAAAATGCTACATTATTGGCAAGGTCTTTTGGAAAAGTAATATACACACTAATGCTTTGTCCGCATTGGTATTATTTTCTTATAAGATGGCTAACGATATTCATTAGAAAAAATAACCAGTGAAAATGCACCATTTCTCCATTAAATGAAATATCACATAATTAATTAATAATTGGCCTGGGATGGAGAAGGTTATTAACAACAATATAAAGGCAAGTAAGGTAGATATTCAGAGCTGGTTGAAATAGGGGTATTCCTTAGGTGCCAATTATTTTGCAAGTACCACCAGATTGGAATAAAAGGCAATTAATTGTACTGCAAAAGGTCCATTTAAACTCACCTCTTGTAGGACTCTCTTGAGCTTGAAAAGCATTGTTTTAATGCTTACAATATCTTGAAACATGTCCAGATATGTGCCTCGTTCAATTTGCACATACTCATTGTCACAGTTGGACTAAAAGAAATTCAAAGTAAAAATGGATTAATACCTAGTTCATCAATAGTAAGAGGAGAATATTCATGGCTTCAATTTTTAAATGCTAACCAAACGAGTATGTACAAGTGAGAATTTTTAGGAAAAATTTAATTTTTTAATTCTTCATTAAAAAATATAAAATATATAATCACACAATTTTTTTTATGCACGCACAGTGATGAAAAAAGGTTTGCAATTCAGGATTATTTAAAAACATATCTCAATATGGAAGAATGAAATGGATAGAAAGGAAAACAAACAAAGAAGTACTGCGCTTGATAGGGGAAGATGGAAGATTGTTAAGAGTAATTCAAAGAGAATAGGATAAGTAGCCGGCCCCGGTGGCGGCGGGGTAACGTCCTCGTCTGCCATTCCAAGGGTCGCGGGTTCGATTCCCGCCTGGGTGAGTTTCGCTCCATCTAGGGCTTGGGTGTTTGTAAATGTGACCATTGTTATCGTTGTTAATAGTTCGATGTAAAGGCCAAAATGTGCTGTTTTCGGACTTATACTGAATAAATAAATAAATAAATAAATAAAATAAATAAGTTGATGCAGGGCATGTTGAAGACTAAGATTATTGAAGAAGGGTAAGCAAGGTTTGAGGGAGAAGAGGTCAATCATTTTGGATGTAATGAACAGAAGTAGTAAGTATACAGAGCATAACAATGTTTTATTATAATTTATGGTTTCAAGGTATTTCAGTCATGTTAGAGGGAATTAAGAGTGCAGCAGTGCTGAATCCCAGAGTCTATATATAATCTACATAAATTGGTCAATTACAGCTAATAATAGCTACTAGAGAAAATTAAATATTAATTTTAATTCAGAGTTTGTCATGCATAATATAGGGAACATATAATATGCATAGAAAATTTAATTTTGCATAGGCCTACTTGAAATTTTATTATTGACCACAAATCTGGGGAAAATGGTAGCATATAGGGACATAATGAGAAGAATTAAATCAACAAAACAAGCATTCATCAAAAGGAGGTAACTGATGAGATGAAATAAAAAATAATATTCATAAAAGGAAAGAAATTCAAATGGAGCATTGAGTTGTTTGGTTCTGAAACAAGGGGGGGGGGGTTATTCAGTAACACCTGAAAATTGTCCATCTATGATGAAATAGTTGAGATGCCACAGCATTGATAGCTCCCAATTTTTGTAAATAAAATGAAGCATTCATTAAGACTTTGATGAGAAAATTTCATCATTTTCGAAGGTCTGCAATACTGAATAATTATTGAATAGACTCCAGTTTGGGGAAAAACAATAAGTGCTAACTGGAGGCTTTTGCTTAGCAAGTGTGAGAGACAGTGAAGAAAATAACCAGGAGAAGAAATCAAATGAGGTGCCGGACATGGTTGAGAAATAGAGAAAGAAGTGAGGAAATTCATGTGGAAAGGGAGAAGATAAAAATACAAGTAATATGCATTTGGATGGTGCTGTCTCTTGTTATTCGTTAAGTTTATAATGTTTGTTGGATGTCCAATTTAATTGACGTGATACTCTTTTGGACTAAATGGAACTGTTTAGAAATCTATGGTAATTGCTCAGAAATTGCTAAAATATGACCTTAATTGGTTGACTACCTATATTAATAAATAAACTATTTCTGAGTTTTTAAAATGGTCATTTTTCTTTTTTTAACCATATATTGCAAGATCAGATGAAAAATATTCCAAAGAAATCCAAATTTAGGGTTAAATTTTACTTGTTCAATTCTTACATTTTCCCATATTGGTAAATTGCTAACCCTAAATGAAGGTGTGAAGTGATAGATTAATAACAGTAAACCCTATTTTTGTTGCAGTCTAGAAAAAGATTTAAAAAAAGAATTTGGCATGACAAATTTTATTTCAAAAATGTTCACTGCTTAGAATACTGAAGTGGTACATTACAGTAAAAGTTTTAGGAATGCACTCAGTGTTCAATTATTTCCAAAATTCAAAGACGTTGCATATGAAAACTATGTTATTATCACCAAATTTGAGAGTGAATTAGAAACATATGCTATCCAAAGATTACTTATTAATAATTATATTTAATAATTTTATTATATTTAATCATTGAAAGAAACCTGTCACTAGAAGCAAAGTTTTTCACTTGAAAGTGTATAATAGTTACAGAAAGCACATCAATAAACATTTTTACAACAATGGATCAAGTGAATTTTATTTTAAAATATCTGCAATAAATTAGTCAACATTTAGTTTACTAAGGCTAAGTTTGCTATACCATAGAATTACCTTCACACTAATGCACATAAATACTACTAAATCTAATGCATTAAATATCATATAAAAGAATAAATCAACTATCATAAAATATGGTATTGATCTTGATGGATGTGATATTTGATTTCTACATTGTTCAGTCAATAAATTTCTACTCTCTATGACCATATGCTAAGCTGCAGCTGAAGATGTGAGATAGTCAACAATGGAAGATAGATATTCATCTGCTCCCTAATATGAATTTCCAAAATATTCCTGCTGATAGAAAAAAGTTATTGGGAAGCTAAACAATTTCAATTCAAAGATAATCTATGGGAAATGTTTTAAAAAATACTGCCAATTCTTCTAAGAGGTCAGCTAAAGTTATGGTACACAAATTTGCTGGCGAGAGGCCGAAATATTAAGTAATTACTTTAATTTCTATCATTGGAGAGCTTCAATCATATGGATGACGTTCTATGCAAAACAATCTCCCTCTACCACCAACTGAGTAAAATATAAAGGTCCATACCTGTCGGGGTGGTCTGAGGGAAGTAGCTGATCCTGTCCTAAGTGGTATCCTTCCTCCTGGAGAAGCATTTGGGGTGTTTTGGTTAGAGAGATTGGAGGCCTCTGATGCTGTACTTGAAGCTCTGGGTCGTAGTAAGCGTGTCTGACGACTACCTGTCCTCCCATCTGCCCCATCAGATAGCCTGAGAAAATAGAAGGAAAGGAAAAAATTAGTGGTGTCAAAGAGAAATGCCACCAAGGAGCTACATCAGAGATGAAATATAGATTTATAACAAGTTAGAAGCCACTGTAGACGTAGAGAAAGTAATTTATAGTACATTTCTATATATATACATAATCAGAACACTAACTTAAACTGACACATATGCAAAGGATAACAAAAAGGCGAGAAGTACTCATAACATGTAAGCATTATTTAAAATAAAATAATAACTGCCACCATGCAATACACAAATATGACATTGTCTAAGGAGTGAGCTTTGAGAGATGAGCACTCCTATTCTCACACCATTCAATTTCAGCAATCGAACAATGAGCACATCGGAGCAATGACGAGCATCCTGCCAGATGCCAAGCAATCTTAAAAATCGCAGAAATAAACACAGAAGAGAGTAATCTTAGACGAAAACCACTGCTACTCATGACTAACAAAGATGGCTCGACTTTAATTAAGAACGAATGATGAGGTCTCAGGCGTGATATGGTGGAAGCGTAACATATTAAAACCACAGGTGTTGCAATTTTCCACTAGATATTTTATTTCAACACTACCGGTTTCGATGTTTTCACATCATCACACCTGATGATGATGTGAAAACATCGAAACCGGTAGTGTTGAAATAAAATATCTAGTGGAAAATTGCAACACCTGTGGTTTTAATTTAATTAAGAAGGATGTGAAGGAAGAATGAAGTCCTCTTTTGCTTATTATGTGATAATCTGTGGAGAGGCGGCGAGTGAGTATTTTGTCGAGGAGAAAGGGAATCTCGAAGGAGAGGGTGGTTCTGACTTAAATCTGCTCTGGAGCCAAACATAATGCGCACGTACTCAAATGCGGCGCCCATCTCGGTTGCCGCAGGAGGCGAAACCGACCGTGCCAGCAGGGATCGTCGGACAAGTAAAACGTGTCGTTTAAAATACATGTGTCAACCGCAGTTCCGTTAAGAGGTAGGGTAGTCTTTCGGCATAGTTGAAAGAGCAGCAAGTTGAACGGTCATGCGGTCGCGACCCCGCCACGAGTGAGCGCCGCAACACAGAAGAAAACAGAAAAAAAAGTAAACGCCCGCACGCGAGTCACGACTGCGTAACCCTTGACCTCATCAAAAAACCGATGCGGGAAAACCAACCCGCTCATGCATTTTTTTTTCGTCCTAAGCGCGCCCGTCGTAAGGGCTGAAACAAGGTGGATTCCCGCACGTGATTCGGCCTTAATCGTTGGGTGCTCTGAACTTCCAGAACGCAGCCTGGAAAATAACAAAAGAAGAGAGGATAAAGGGTAAAATGGCCCGGCGAGAAAGGGAAATGGCGAACCTGCTGTCGTGCGCACCGCATGGCTGGCAGCCATTAACGCCCTGGAGTGAACTAAGAAGCCGCGGTCACAACTCTCCCGACAGAGGGTGTAAAGTGGTCACTGATGGCTCGAAATAATCGCCTCCTCCCTTAACTGTTGAATAAATTCTAACAGATGTTTGACATGCACGAATGGTGCGCTACACACGTCGGTTTTTTCTGAGACCAAAAGCTACGTTCTCCTGCTTGGGCGGATAACCACTAACTTTGAAGGGAACCCGTTTCTAATAGCTCGTATAAGTCATCTCAGAGCTGTCCGTCTGAAAACAATAATAAAACATAAATATTTCTAAACTAGATCCGGTAGAGTTGAGATAAATGATGATCATTTCGCGACGGATTTATTTTCATTTGAAAGCGTTGGACGGCTGAACTACCAGATAGTTATATCCTTCAAAATTACTTTAACTTTGAGAAAGAAAATTTGTATTTTTTGTGATTCACCTACAAGTCATGTATTTTGTTCAAACTTTAAGTTCTATGAAATCATTGACCTATACCTCAAAGATAAGCTTATTGATGCTGTTGGTATTAGGAAGACATTTTTTTCAGTTTTCTAAGTCTTTCCAATTTGATATCATACCTGCAATTCACGTCGGCTGCTTAATCTTAAGGTCTACGATAAGTCAAACTTGGTCTTATATTGATTTAACTGCGGGCACTGTTAGGCCTTACTTAAGCATAGTAATCTAATGCTGACGAGATATCTCTCTTTGTACTTCCAACCAACTTCCAAATTAAAAACACACACTGAAGTCACCAGCATATGGTTGGTTCTGATATGCGAGGACTGAGCTCCCCTCATTCGTACTAAAAATAAGCTCTAGATTTAGTGAAAGTCACACCTATTTGATTAAACTTCGACACTATCCAGCCACCCCTACTGATGAGTAACCTCAACTACCAGCTGACTTCTCATATGTACTACTACCAGCTATGTAAATACCAACGAGAGTTTTGAAAACCTTTCCCGAAAAAAGTTTGCACCCAAGACATTTAACTTCGACTGCCAAATTTCTTTTTCCGTCATCTGCGATCACTTCCAAAGTTAACACGAATTATTTCTATACCTCTATTTCTACAGCAATAGCTTATAATGAAGTCAATATGTGGGGCACCAAAGAGAAATAAATTCTAGATTTCATTAACATCAGAGATCAGGAGCAAATTGTTTATATATTAATAGGGAAACACAATGAGAAAATTCTAAGAAAGATATATCTACTTTTTCAAAACGGTACAAACGAATGCGAGGATTTGATCTGTCAAGAAATGGACATTTTGCGGAGACTATTCGCGTAGAACTTATAAACGTCCAAATTTATGAGGCGATCAATATAGGTTGTACCGAAGAATTAAAACTATTTGTGCCAGCAAGCAAAAAATAACGTACTGTACCTAACTTTTTGTTGCAAATGGTCGAGTCAAGTTTCATGTCATATGAATAGTTATTTACAATCACTCCAACATCTCAATCCACCAGCGCTAACAGAGTACTCATTACGAAGACAACTTTTAAAGTAATTAACCGTCGTCTTGCTATTTTTATTTGCTCCGTCAATTCCGTTCCTCAGGTACGTGGAAGTAGAGGGAACCGAATCTGGAATTGCGCCACGAAATTACCGGAGGACTCCTGGCACCGCTGGAGCCACGAAGATTATATGCACGACTTATTATTTTGCATGAATAAAAACCACTTTGAGGTTATTAATGACAAGGAATAATCGTATTGCCGCATTAAACTGGTAGGTAGGTGAGAAGGGAAATTTACCGCCGAACTTATGTAAGAAATCGATGATTACCCTGTAGTGGTCAATTTTAATAAATGAGTCCATATGATCAATTGTAATGCGAAGCCATAGAGCAACCGGTGACATGATACAACCATTTACTCCAATGCCCGGTGACATAACATTCTTCGCCATTGTGGCGGATTGCAGGGTGTAAGATGTTGATGTACGTATTCGCCATCTCCACAACGGACTCAGCGCCTGGGCAACACACGCCCACCCGCAAATCGAACAGCGGCGCAATCATCAGAACGACGAGGCAGGTGGGTCCGGGGAGACCACGCAGGTGAGTCACCGGATCGGCAATAGGATTGAGGGAGCGGCGCATGAGGATGGCGGACGACGGTCGCCCCGATATTCAAGGTTACACCGCCCCTTCCAGGGGAGCCTTTGCCAACGGGTCCGTGGAAGAAAAACAAGAGAGAGAGCCGGTCGAAGGATATTCCTCCACTTCCCCCACGTCACATCCCTTCCTCGATGCTCGGGGGAGCGAGGCGAGGGGCTCAATGGAGCGTGGATACGATCTCACGACTCGGCCTCCCCCTCCCTCCCGCGCCGACAAAGCAGAAAGGAACAGGAAGAGGGGGGGTGTGATGAGGAGGAGAGTGGAACGAGTGAAGCGCAAGGGATCGAGAGGCGAGGAGAGGAAATGGGGCCCAGTGCGGGAGACAGTTCCCGAGCCTGTCTCGCGCAGGGGCCGCCGCTGCCAGACGGATCGAGCGTCTTCACTTAGTAGAGAAATTGAATCCGTCACCCTGTTTCACCCTCACTCACGTCCCCACTACTTAAACCAAAATATAATGAAGGGGGCGGGAAAGAGTGAACGGAGTTGAATCATGTTCGAGTGGCATTAATGAAGTGCAACATGATGTATGTCGATGCATCGGAACCGCGACACATCATGTTCTTTGACGTTGCGTCTACAAAACATTTACGATGAGGAGCATTGAAGGTTTGACGTTTGAGGTATTATATTTATCGATATACACGATTTATGCTCCACTTATTAATGAATATTAAAAATGGAATGTCACACTACCCAAAGTTTACCACCAAAAATGTAGTGCAATTCGATTAATCGCATTTCTTGAAAAATAAGTATTCCACTGCGATATCAGGTGAAATTGGTTCAGAGCAGTCAACATAACGCGACTCTCACATGTATATCTCAGGTGATATATCGTAATACTGATAAGTTTTGGGGGAACAAAAGTTCACTGAGGTTCTCTGAGGAATTTTTCAGATGTTTCAGGCGGAGAATCCTCTGAGCGTAAGTTTTCAGTGAAGGTAATTTAAAACAGTAAAAAATTGGCAACTCAAAACTCTCTATATCTGTGACTTGAGTACCACTACCAGGCAGTCAGTGTAGCAGTCCCAGAAGTATTTTTTACGACGACCACCACGCCCAAGGCGAAATTCGAACACCATCGGGCTATCTGGCGAGTTTGGTGCCCACCGACCCAAGTGGACCTGCGCGCGGCCCTTAATTAGTGACAACTCACGCTAGAGATTCTTTCTTAACGGTCGAAGCGTTTGAGGAAATTTTCTGGGCGTTTCCCTGGGCACGCCGAGGAGAATTCCCTCCCATGGCAACCCACGCGACTTCCGCCGCACGACCTCACCCCTCTCGAAAGGGAAAAAAGAGAAAATAAACGCAAAGAAAAAACTTTTGGAAACGTGAAATTCCGAGAGGGTTAATGAGAAAGAGGGAGAAGTTCGGGGCGAGGGGGAAGGGGTGGGCGAACGTGCACGGGAAAGGGGGTTGGAGAGAGGGGTTTTTCCTCGACCACTTGAGGAGGAACCCGCCGCGGGGGAGGAGGGGACGGCAGCCGAGGAGGTCGAGGGAAGATGGGAAGCCTTTTCGGAACGAGAGATGGATTACAGAAAACAATAACGAGCCAGAGGAGGAGCGTGATATTAAACAAGACACGACTCCCCCCAGTCATGACTGTGGGTCCAGTCGCGGGGCCAAGGGAAGACAATGGGGCCGAAGAGAGAGGTGGAGGCAGAGGTTTTTAAAATGTTCACCCCGAGATCTTTCCCTCCCGCGAATGCCTCCTCGTTCTCCCTTTTCCTGCGAAGACTGGAGCGCTCTCCTTTTCCTCACGCCACGCCCTCGGAGAGGAGAAACTGGTGCGATCACGCGAACGCCAGCTGCCATATTACGAACTCGCCCCGAATTTCTCGATCGGTCGCAAGGAACGGGATTGAAGAAAAAAAAGGGATTGGCCACAGAAAACAATAATAAGACAGGAGGGAAGAGCGTGGTATTAAAAAGACGCGACTCCCCCCCCCCCCCCAAATGCCACGTCTAGGGGTCAATTCGCGAGGCCGTAAAAAGAGAGATGGAGGCTTTCTGAACACGGAAATTTTTTTCAGAAACTAAAATCCCTATTCCGTTTTTTTGCATCAAATCGACATAGTTGTTAAGTATTAAACAGCAAAAAAAATGTATTTGGTGAAGATTTACGTCAAGGAAAACGGGAGCTGGCTAGATTAAATGACTCCTTCCCGATAGCTCAGTATCAAAGAGATAAGCGTGGAGGGCAATCCCCGGAGCTTTAAGAAATTTACACACAACAGGCTCTTAAATTATTCCCATCGAAAAAATGTCCCAATTTCCGAATTTTCACGGATTCCGTAAACGGTTTCGAATACAATCCGGCCAAACATTTACGAAGTATTTTTCATTTAAATGTGGTTTAAAACCACGGTGGTAGAACAGCTAGGAATCATTCAGGAAAGCGTAACATGACGCTCCGAAATGTTACACACGGTGAATGACATTGGATTTGCAGTAAAATAAACTTACAGAACGGAAAGTATTCGAAAGCTGTGAGTGAAGGATGGGAGGAAATTTTCACCCCTAAAAGAAAAATGAACCACCTTATGTCCCGCATCATCACCTTGAAAAATGTTAACTAAAATCCTTGGAGTCCTTCAGGCGAGAAAGGGGGAAAAACAGCTGTTTCGGGCGGCAGACTAAAATCAAAAAACCCGACAGAGTGATAGACCGACTTTGCTGAGTCCTTTTCCTTTCATATAACCCCTCAGTTGCAGAGGAGGGAAAACAAATAATCATCGAAGCCGTCTTGACTTTAACCGTAGGAAAAAATGGGCGGTATTTTTTAGACCCTCGAAAAACCACGTGATAGTGAGGGAGTATGAGAGCGGTGGAGAGGAGAATTGAAACGGACCCAGCCGACCCGCGGGGACGGATTGTCGAGGCATTTTTAAGGGCCATTCGTTTACTCTGATATTTTTTAGCTGCCCTGGGCGTACAATACGAGCTGTCAAACGTCTCCCACGTTTCCAGACGGAGGCGAAGAAACTGGAGAGTGGAATGAGCAGAAACGAGTATTTTTATCACCCAGTACGCCGTTGACAGTGCGCCTGCTGTGAACCTCCTTAGATGAAAGCAAAAAATTATAATAATTCTGTGACGGACCGGTACAACAGCGAATAGTTCTCGCGATCGTCAAAGTGTGTACCCACGTGGGGGCGTGGTGTGCACTACTGAAGCTTGAGACTTCCTTTCGGTTTGCAACTCAAAGAAAGGGATAACATAGCCGAAGCTCAAAACTCATTGAAATGACCGAAATTGGGCGAAGAACAAACCGAGCAATTGAAACCAACACCCCAATGCTCGCAAAATTTCTCCAGGCAACATTTCGGATGCAGAACATCAAACTGGCCTGGGAATCCAAGACAGACATTATTTACGGCCGCCGCTTATTGACAAATACTCTACAACCCCACTTGACTGCCTGCTCCTCCAGTGATTCCGTGAACAAAAGCTAATATTAAAAGGTTTTGGGTGTACACACGCACTCGTATTTTATGCATTTTTCTTCTCCGTCGGGTCACCACGAAACAATTCAACGACCGCGCAGTGTTCTTTGAAAGGAAGACACACGAATCATAGGGAATGGTGGCGAAGGAGAGAGGTTGCTGTAAAGGTAGATGCATATACACCTTGTTATCTTGATTGGTGATGGAGTGTTGAAGATTGTGATAGAGGGAAGAACACGAGGCAAGCGAGGAAGGGTTAGGCATAATATATATTTAGAGTACATATATTATTATTAGGTAATCTACCGGTTAAGGTACGTTTTTGGATGGACACAACTATCAAATAAATATTTTGTGACACAATCCAGCAACCTAGTCTACATCAGGTCCCTCTTCATCTCTGAGTACTTCCTTCCTCTCTTCATACCGCTCAACATCCCTATTCTACTCCTGCCATCTCCTCGTTTGCCTAACATTCTCCCCTCTATCACAGTCTTTAACGTCTTACTTCCGTTTAATATTCCCTTCATCCGTTTTCCCTGCCTCCTTATGATTTCTATCAACAATCCCCTCTCCTCCCCACCATACCTAGCATTTCCTCGTTTGTTTTCCTTTCGGTTCATTTCACCTTCTTCATCTTTCTCCACACCCACAATCCAAAAGCTTCCGATCTACTTCCATCATCCTACTCCAGTGACCATGTTACCGCTCCGTACTTAACTACACCAATTATGTATACGGATATGTACACACACATGTATATATATGTGTTAATACATATGACTACTGTAGTATTTATTCAAAACTTCCGAGTTACTTCGACGAAATCATCTGTAATTATATATATATATATTACTTATATATACGAGGATCATGCCAAGTTGACAATGCAAAATAAAATCTGTCGAAATAGAATATGTTTACATGTATTTCTATTTTCGATCACTGGAATAGATTTCACACTCTAAAAGTGTACGTAATAAAATTGCAAACAGAGGTCGTAAGAAGTTAAATATGCCGAATGGCTCCGACAATCAATCAGTGGGAAGGGGGCGACACTAACGAGCTCTATCGACGTCGTGCGCAGTCACACGGATCGGCAATTTATGGAAACTCGACGCTGTTTCGACGGGCGTGCGAAAGAGAGCGGCCTGATTAATATAAAGGGATTTCATGAGCATTCAGAAGATCAAATTAATCCCCAAGAGGCAATTCGTGGCTCATAATCAAAATTGCGCGCGTTTTCCGAAAAACATGAAAAATTATGTAGCGACCTCCAGCGGGGTTCGCGATGATGGCTGAACATCAGTCGCCTGGTAGAGAAGTTAAAACAGTGGAGATGCAACTAAAAAGTTTAATTTACATCGACAAGCGGAGACGAAAATTGGTTTTCCCGAGATTGTCAATCGAATCATGCGAGTTTTATACAAAAAAAACCAATGCATTGGAAAGCAATGACTTCGAGAGGAGGAACATTTATGGTTATGTTCGCGTCGAAAGTTAGTAGACGGGAGTATTGGAGAATCTGATCGATACCCGCGTCGTTGTTGAACTGCAGAATGTGTTAAGTTTAGAAGAACGAGACCGAACTCTGGAAGAGAATGTTTGAGTTTAGATATACCAAAAGCGACCAGCTCGAAGCAAGGGTTGCCCCCCCCGGGGGGGGGAGGCTTGAAAGGTGAGGAAGGGTGCTGCGGAGAGGAAGGGAACGAAAGCCTAACGAAGCCTCCTCATTAATCATTACCTTCTCTTCCCCCACCCCTTTAGTCCATTTTCAGGGATATGTCATTCCCTTCCGGCACAATGTGCTTGGCAGGTTTTAAAGGCTGGGTTAAGATAATAAATCACAGTGCATCTTAAATTTATGAAAGCATCGAAAAAAATGGGTGACGGGGGTGGAACCCCGCCCCCCTCAATTGCCTTCCACAACGACGCCTATGAGTTGAAGGCTGGATCGGTTTGTAATTATAGCTCTTCCCGCACTAAACCCAACGACGTGTGAAATTCACGCATTCCTGGTAGGGGAGGCATTCATTTTCCGACGCAACCTGCGATGACATAGGAAGACTAAATTTCCAATCAATAGTCACATCAACAATCCACCCACATCAATAGCACACCGCCAAATTTTGAGTTAACCAAAGGCAATTATTACATGGCGAAACCATCAATTAACAAGTTGCACGTCTACAAGAATAGCTGGGATTAAAATAAATACTCGACGTTTCGCTCTCCTCTCACTTAGAGCATCATCAGGAGAATGATAATAATACAAATTTGCACTCTTTTTATATAATCCCAGGCGACCACGACCTTTGCTTCATTGTTGAGCGATTCCAAAATATTAATAATCACGTTGACTTTTGGGTAACTCAAACTTGAATCAGGTAACTCTTTCAGATCGTAATAATTTTGCAAACACCTTTAATGGTTAAACTTGAGGCCTTTTAGGGATTTTACTTTGATTCGAAGTTATAACGTAAGTGACACAGTCACCAGCCTTGGCTAAATGCTTAATGCTTTGAAATAAGCATTTGTTTAGAGGCGGAAATCGATGATAAGTACATCAGGTTAATACGAAAGGAAAAGATCAATAATGACTTTAACATGGAGGGTAGTGTTGTATGGTCCTGAAACCTCTCCTTTGAGGCAATAACTTGAGTGCAGATTGGGGTATTTGTGACGTGTAGGGAGAAGAAAGGAAGAAATAAGTTCGAAGAAGACAAACGCATTTTTTCATAGTATGGGAAACGAGAAGCAATTCATGGGGGAAGTATTGAAAGGTGAAGGAATTCGGAACGCCGTGACAGATGGGAGAATATTTACTCAACGGTGTAAGAGAAAGGACGAGAATGGGGTTTAAGACAGAGTCGAGGATAAAAAAGAATTTAAAACGGAGACAAAAAGAAAATAATGTTGGGAAGACAAGAGTTTTGGTTTTATGAAGCCGATATGTACTGTAGGCTAGGGACCATAATCTCGCGGCCATTTCGCATCAGTAATTTGTACATCTTCAACTACCGAGTCGACAGTATTCCAATGGCCTTTCGGCGTAAACAAATAACGCTATGAAGTTGCCTTATCCCCTATTGTAAACTGCATTTGAAAAAGCATAAGTATTCTACGTGCGAATCAATTCACCTGCCCTCACTAATCACGGAGCGTATGAGGCGGACGAACACTTTATACTCCGCTCTCATTCAATTCAGAATTGACGTGAGCAAAGAGACAGAATTAGAAGCATCGGCCCAATCAGATTGCATCATAAAATTTTCATCAAAATAAGGGTCTCATTAGGCGTTATTCACAATCAAGTTTCAATTTTCCCCTTTTAAGGAGCTCAATTAATAAACTACTACGTACCAGGATAACATTAAGGTACGCAGTGAGTATTATCAGGCTATTTGAACTTTTTCTATGACCGCATAATAATTTTTTCGTTAGTTTCGAAAAAGAATTTTCAAACACACAGCCGCTGTTTATTGGCACTTGTTCACGAAAAAAAGCCATGAATCACAAAACCGCTTCTCTTTCAAGCCTTTAAATTATCTCTTTTCCTTTTACAAGAAAGACATTTTATCACGAAAGAGAACCTTTTCTTTTTCTTCGCGGCCGGAAGAAGGAGAGGAAAAGGAACACGGAACTGAGGAATGCCGAGTCAGAATCAAGACGGGCAAAGAAGAGAAAGGCATCATTTCTGCAGAAAGGCTGGCCACGTCATTTTCTAATTAGAAGGGCCTCGTTAGTACATTAACGAGCCCGCAGGCTATCGCTGTCTTAGGGGCCATTTCGGATATCGCAGACTGACGTGACATTCCTTCCCGTCGTCGACGTTCCCCAAAACGGTTCCCACCCCCATAGTAACTTGTCGCCAAAGTAAACGCGCTGAATGTTAGTCCTGCTTACAACACTTTTACTAATTATTTTAGCTACACGAAGACGGAATATGCATGTGTATTTAATTTTCTGCCCGCCGTCATATGCAAAATTAATCCATTTTTCAGGGAATTTCAACAGGGATAAGTCCAAAGAGGCGGTGATAATTGTTGCCAAAAGGAGTGAATTAATGATTAAAATAATATTCAAGGGATTGAAATCTATTGCTCCAATTTGAAACGCTATGATTGAATAGACCGTTTGCGGTCAACTTCATTATATTCGAAAAACTAAATGAATCTTAAATTGAAAAAATAATCGACGCAAACATTTCACTAGGGCTTCAAACGATCTAACTACTATGAGACAGAGGATCTGAAAGTGATGATCACACGGGGTGACAAATTTTCTCCTCGAGTACAGCTTAGACCATAATTTACAAAACACGATGAGAGATCCCTTGCGATGCGAATACAACCAAATCCCGCTCTCCCTCTATTAAAGCAAGGGAACAAAGGAGACCCTGAAAATTTGGCAGGGGGCAGAAAATTGAAGGGGAACCCTCAAAAGCAACTATCGCATTCGAAATATATTCCAAGCTCGCAGAAAATCGGCGATGGGATTAACAATTACGTTTCTCGATGGCAGGGTATGCATTAAGCTGGAATTACATACCATGATCTCAGATTATAATACGCTATTAACGCTTCAGTATTAAGTTAAAACAAGAAACGGAAATGGCAGTGTACAGCATCAAAGATTCATCCAAAGGTTAACTGCTCTTAATCACGAACACGTCAATCATACTAATCTTCAATTTTATCATGACGGCTTTGATGAGGGGGATTTGGAGCGATCATGATAACGGAAGGAGGAATGAATGGGAGGAACTACAAATGACGACCAAGAAGAATACCTCACGCAGATTTTGGCGCAAAACTGAACGAAGATGCCCTTAAATTACCATGCAAATTAGAAGTGTTTACACATAATTATGAATACACACAGAGTCGTAAAAGTATCGAGGAATTGTCAAAATAAACGTATAAGTACAAATAAACAATTATGTATTGTTTTCATGCATATATGTTAATGTTTATTTGAGAATAATTATATACGTATGCGAGGTAGTGTTTCACTATTAATGTTCGTCAATATGATTACCGCTCCTCCCACTATCAGACACCTCACAAGAACAATCAATTACTCATTCCCCCGATGATGGTCATTGTAGGCAGGTTCCGCTGTTGGAAAGGAGGAAGTTGTAACGTAGTGTAGGGGCTTCCAGCGACAGAGAGCATGCGTGCAGGATGACCAGCATTCGCGCTCGTAACTTCTGAACGCAAATCCTTCCGACAGCCTAACTCGAAAGCGCCACGGGTGCTCCGTTCCGACAAAAATAAAAATCATTCGGGCTTTTACATCCGATGTACCCGACCTGAGGGGAGGGGTCGAATGGTGTGTCGAAGAACCCCAAGTCTTCCTCAGTTTGTGACCATAAGAAGCGGACTTCCCCTCCTTCGAAAATCAATCCGAAAAAAAATGAACGACGGGACATAAACAGGGCCAAAAGGTAGCCACGCGATTGATGATTACCCACGAATTCACTCGCTCCGAGCACGATACCAGGGACGTGACCGAGGGAACTAACTCACTCCGCGAGAATGTCGGGAACGTGCCACAATCCATCCCGTCCGCGGTGATTCACCGATATGCATCAACCCACATAGAGAAAATAATGGGGAAAAACAATGACAGCGATGTGATGGATGGGAGACCTCCAGATTTCGCACTAAAATATGAATCCACAAAGACTACACTACTCCTGCGTAGGATTTACATTACATACTTGGAAAAATGTGCGAGCGGTTTTCGAATTGGATGCATGAAAAACGGTTGCGATTAAGCCACCGCTGTCGATGATTTCTCACCCTTGATTACCGCGAAAATAAAAAGAAACAAACCCAAAATTAAACGATGGCATTTCTTCTCGAAATTTACACTCAGATATCTGGATGTGGACGAAATAAATGAGGGTATAGAGTCAATACCGTCAGGCGTGATTACGTAAAATGTTTCCCTATGTAAAAAAAGATAGCACTGCACACTATTAATTTAAACCACACCGATAACTTATACAAAGGAAAAATATCAATATTTTAAAAACTATTAAAAATTAAGGTGCAGCTTTGTGTCCAAGAACCACAAATTTCAAATCACAGTTCAGATACAACCTACAGAACATTTTTAAAACTAGCTTGCTGAGGACGGAATTCTGTAGCTCACCATTTCTGAGAACTGACGTAAATTTATGAATTTGTATGAAATCTTGAGTGTATGCACATCCTTCTGTGATCAAGTGATACATAGAAGTGATGTGTGATTTTTATTTGTACTGTTTATTAAAAATAAATAATATTTTTAATACAATGCAACTCTTGGACATAACATTTTCATTACTGCATCTGCGTGGCAGTCTTTTTTTCATATTTATCACATTCTTTAGTATTATTTCATTTTATCAAATTATATTGATTTCAAATAATTTATAATTTCGTGACAGGTTAACGAAACCAAGGCCAAATCACAGCAAATTGTTACGCGGCTTCTTTCGCCGTTTCTACTGAGTAAGTTCCAAGTTTCAAAGTTCAAGACGGATACCACTTCTCTCACGTTTTTGGCGCCAATCGAGAGTAGCATAGGGGAGTAACATTCCTTCTTCGGGGAAGAGAATAAAAAGCGCGAATTCGATAAGGACATCTTACGTCCGGGGAGGGGGGGGGGCAGGAGCCAGATGGGTGGTGGCAGGAAAGGAGCGCAGAGGTCGCTCGAGGCCGCAGGCAGACGGAGGACGCCGTCTCAAAACCTGCAAGCACCTCTCTCTCCTCGTACACCATCCCCTCTTCCTTTCCGAATTGCTTTTTTTATATATATATATTCACCCGCGCCGCCGGCTTCCTGTACCCCTCCGTCTCCATGGCAACCAATGCGGAGATCCGCGAAAACTAGCAGTTTCTTTTTTGCTCCGAAGATCTGCTGCGGTCGACAAACGAAAAATTTCACCGGGGAATGAAATCACTGATTGATTTTACTTTTTGCACTCGCGAAAGTCAGGCGTGTAAACAAACATTTCCGTGTTAAGTCCAAGCGGTAAAAGTTTCTTTGCCACTAAGTCCTTTTCCGTATTGCAAGTAACATTAGACACGCACGATGTGGAAGGGTAATGGGCAGGTATCGTTCACTTGCGGTGTAGCCTCTCTCGAATGATGGTTACGGGAAAGAATTTAACGCAAATCGAGCAAAAGGCTTTGGAATAACACGACAAGAACAATGGCGCGATAATACACCGACGTCAGTGAGGCGATTTTCACCTTAAAAAAATTATTTCACATAAAACCCCTCCAGTCTAAAAACAACACAAAGCGTAATATCATCGAACAAAAATTACTACTCCATTGAGTTAAAAAAATTGGAAGGACGGGGAACTTTTGGAATCCCAAAGTTGTGAGCATAATAACTAAAATATCAAGAGGAAGTAATTACATAACCTTTATAGAGAGGTCTATCTTTTTTCATCATCCGGTATCAAAACCAGACAATCCTCCACGTTTCAAGTGCAAGATATAGGATACCTGTCCTAAAAACACCAATATCTTAACGCACAAAAGATTACATGCATGCGGTTACTATAAGCTGACAGACGTGCCGCGAGTGTGGTGATTTTTTAAAATCTACTACTACGAAGAAACTGAGATAAAACATCAACAGGAATCAAGAATAACAAAATTCATAACGCCCATTTTGATTGATTGATGAATTGGTCATATCATGAAAGGATAAATATTACAATCGACGTCATTTATGCGAATTTTTATTTTAATTTGTGCAGCCAAAACGCAGAAAATGGTCCAGGTATTATCATTACCAATAACTTTGCTACATTCTCCTCTAACTGGACATCGTAAAATATCTATATGACCACAAAGCAACAAAATCGCAAGAATACAACATTTAAAAAATTGGATATGGTGTTTGGGATGATTATTAAGAAAAAGAAAACATTTTCAAAGGTGATATGCTTGGACTTTAGACGCGACATCTTTAGACAATGGTCTTCGTGGATGATCCAAAGGAGCTATTCACACTTTTTTTCGCTTAAGGACGTCACTCAGGGACGGGATAACGATAATACAAGCCCTCGTGAAACCCTTTCTCCTTGGTCGGAAAAAAAACCTTTAACTCTCCCCTCTACAATGCTTTTCAAAATCCGTTGAGCCACGCGTCGCTCGGGAGGGATGCAAGGAACGAGCGAGTGGTCTCCGGGATGGAAAAACCGATCAAGCGGATCCACTGCGATATCCACTCCCGAGAAGTCCTCATCCAACTAGGGCGACCCGCGGGCCAGCGGCGGGTAGGTGGCCGCGTCATGGGCCCCACTCATCACTTAGGGGCGCGGGGCCCGGAACACCGGGAGCCGACGGGGAGTGACGGGGATCCCTCCGCAGGAGTGGAGTGCAAATAGGCGAAGGGTTACGGCACGGGACCAGAAGGACGTGGGCGGAAGGGAACGAAGAAAGGAGGGAGAGAGAATGAAGAGAAGGAGGCGGAAGAGAGGAACGGTTGGAGGAGAGGTAGGGGGTAGGATCAATACGACGGCAAGGCGCTCTGACGGAGGGCGGCGGAGTCAGTCAGCGAGGAGTCCCCCATTAAAACGCAAGCCGCCCTCCGCAGACGACAGTTTATTGGAGGGGAGGGAGCGAAGAGGAGGAGAGAGAATTGGGGGAAGGGGGGGCGAGTTGATGAGGCTATCCCAGGACTGGAACTGCCAGTAGAAAGGTCAATTCATATCCCTTCCCTCCCTCCCCCTAACCATAACGCAGACTTATGGATGGAATTCATTACATTATTTGATTTCCTACGATAAGTGATTTTTTCAACCCATACCTCTCCGCGAACACTTAGCGGCTTGCACTCGATCTCGTACACCATTGCCGCTCCATACCTTCCTCGATGTCGGAGCTTCCGATTCACTACGCGAGTGACCGGCGAAATATTGACCGGACATCCAGCCACGGAGTACGACCGGTGCTACGAACGCGCGGGCAACATATCACGCCGCACGGAAAAGAATGGCACGAATGCGCTTTAATGAAAACCCACCTGTGATGTCACGTGAGGATGCAGTTGAATAGCAGAACGGGAGTAAACACTCGAGTCACAATCAATAAAGCTGATGGAGATAGCGGATGATTTCGGTTGTGCAAGCAATGACGACGAAATTTTCTCATGGATAAGAGATGTTTCGGACGGCAGGTAAACATGTAAGTTTCATGAAATGCCAATTTTCGACGCTTTTTATGGACCGAAGCTGACTAGATTAAGAGAATGCATAAGCTCACGAACCTATGATGAATATTGTGTACATAGGAGCCTTTTGTGGTACAGAAGACTGAGGACCCGGCTACATAATTTTGGAAAAACACCATGGTAACATAGTTAACAATTAACAGAATAAGGTAGCTTTCGAATTATTCATGTTTCATAACGTATCCACAATTTCAAGCTGCAAAATTACGTGGATCCTGGGCCGTGATCCTTGGCCTGTATGGTCTCGGGGGTAATATCGTGAGCTGTCAAGGATAAAAGAATATATCAACGTTCAGATGAACTACTAAATGCGAGTAGATTAACTCATATGACACTAAAGGCATCACTTATGTACACATATATCTCAGTCGCATACACACACACAGACACAAATCATGAGATCAAACAGCAAGTAAATCTACCCTTACTCATTAATGTCCACTTAAACCGTTACTTTGAAGATTTTTCGCTCGACTATTATTTTTTCTGTCACCTACGCCACGGCCCTCCCACCCTCCTGTCCCTTACAACCTCCTCCATTCATGTTTATAAACATGAATGGAGGCCTAAAGCACCCGGCAAAACGCTCCACTGGCGGGCCACAGGGTATTATGTAGATCTGTCTGTAGATTGGACGCCAATCGCCCAATCCAATGCTACATCGAAAAGTGATCGGGCAACAAAGGGAGAACGAGAGAAATGTCCTTATGGGCGAGCGGCGGGAAAATGAGATGACGCTGCGGAAAGGAACGAGAGTGAGGAAGGGATGGAGCGGGAATGAGACGGGTTCGGATAGGAGGGTGAAGGGAATGAGGAAGGTAGAGCCGAAGAGAGAAAGTGTAAGAGAGAGAGAGAGGGAGAGAGGGAGAGAGGGTGAGAGGGAGGCTGGGAGGAAGAGCGGTCGGGAGACGAGGAAAAGGTCGAATCGAAAGAAAGGGATCTGAGGCAAGATTAATGTTTGGGACGAGGTTACGTCTCCCCTCAAGTGCAGAAAGCAGAGGGGATTAATATATACGAAAGCTCTCCGCAGAAACACCGCTCGGCGGTGTGGAAGAATGGAAAGCCCGAACCTTCGAGATTCCCACTGGGGAGGATGATATTAAATAATTCAGGAAATTACCAGCATCTTTAATAATGGAATCCATCACTAAATCCGCCCGTTAATTCGACAAATATAATTAGTCAATATTTACACCAGTTCTTATTATTTTTTTGTTAATGATCGATCATGTGTGTAATAGACGACGTCCGTATGAACGTAATTCATTTCTGCAACTGAACGGCGATTTAAGTAAATTTAAGTAAAAATTTGGCGATAATGTTATTCCAGAATAGAAAGATAAGAGTTGCAAAACTTGCGCGCATTTTGAAAACTAGTTTTTCGATACGCACCGTCTCGAAGTCTTTCGGCTTCACTAATAATAAGAAAAGAGATTAATCCCTAGATGGATTCGGTTATATTTGTGATTCCGACGAAACTTTTATAACCATTCTTAAATCCGATCACGTGCAGGGCGTACTCGTATAGCATGAATTTCACACAATCCCAAAGCCCCTATATTAGAAGACTGAGAATACTGTTTTTGAAAGGTACCTATTTCCACGCAACTTATTACAACCATTACCCCACGGGAAAATACGGATAATAATGGCGGATTTTATGGGACATTTATCAACTAGGAACATAACCACAAAACATCGTTACCACAACGTTTGATCACGTTAGGATATTATTTCCAACGAACAGGAAACGATGGAAACAAATGCACCGAAGGGATTGCCCTTCGACGAATTAAAGTCGAAAAGAATAAATGGCTATATAAGCATTATAACCTTTCACCTAAACTAAAACGAAGTTTCCGAAGCGTGAACGCTGCAGCCGATTTTATCTGTATTTAAACACGCCATCTTTCTGGCTGCGTGTACGTACACTTTTCAAACTCGCGACTACCTTAAGAGCCGATAGGACAAAAGAGTCAAGGAACATAAAAGCAAGGAGTGGAATAAGTATATATACATGTTAGCTTTAATTTTCCGCAAAATCGCAAGGACTTCGAAACCTTTCAGGGCGATTTAGTCCCATATATTCAGTCGTCTAACGGCTCTGGAGCACTTGGAGGGGTCTCCGGCGTCAAAATTTCACCTGTGATATCCCAGCGCTGGGAGACGACCACGGACCTTTAGTTTATTCCCAAATTCGCAGAAAAATGGTTCGGGGGGTCACGGGTTGATGGGAGCCGCTCTGCAAGCATTTCAACGTCTCCCTGAAGGCCACGCTAGTGAGTGATTTGCTATGTTACAACGCTTGGAACTGAAATCGCGTTCAGCCCTACGAGCTTCGTCGCGTCCTGCGTCAACAGACCTGGGGTGGGGAACGACGATCGACGTTACCATAGGGGTGAAGGAGGGGGGAGGACGTGAAAAAATCGTGCCATCACTTGGCACTGATTGATCACGAGGCTCATGTCAAATCGGGAGGAGATCCGCGTCTCAAACATTTGCAACCGCCCGGCTCGGTTAGTGCGGAGAATGAAAAATGGCGACGGGATTTTATTTCCAGAGACGAAAACGAAAAGCGAACAAAATAACAAAGCACAAGGTCTGATGAGAATATCTGCAGACTCCCCAATTCCAGACTCGGAACCTAATCGAGGATGCAAACTTATTTGGCCGCCTGTCCCCATGAATGGATGGTGGGAGGGCCTTGCGGCACCTGCGGCTTCCGACCGATCACCCCACCGCCCCTCTCCAGCGCAGGGGAGGAAGGGGAAGGAATCGCCCCTCGAGGGATAGGGGAAGAGATGGAGCGGGACTCGGAGATCCGTTCCTGAGGAACCACTGGGAGGGTAGGGAGCACTATGAACTATGCTCTGCCCACGGGATAAGTCCCCTCGAGGGACTCGGGCGCTGGTGACCCCATCTGCCGGGAGATTCGAACTCCTGTAAATAAGTGATAATTCGGGACGTAGGGCAATTCCGCCACGAAAGAATTCCAGCTAGATAAATAATGACCGTATGTCGAAGGCAGAAAAATGGTAGCGTATTAAAGTGTACCCCTGTCAATATTATTGTATGTTAAACTAGACTGTAAACTATAGTATGTCAGGATAAGCATAAATGCCGACTAAAGAGAAATAAAATGATAAGTTTTTGGCTAAATATGAGATACACATTCGAAGACACTGAAAGAATGAAATAGCCACGGAAAAACAGCACGAAATAAATTAATAAAAGGAGATTAGTTCAATTTGATGACACAAAGTTTCTAACCAACCAATCATGAACTTAAACTAGGTAATTCATGAAATAGCGTACTCCAAAATGGAACTAGGTGACGATTTTATAAGTTAAAATATTCACTATTCCCGAAAAAAAGTACCCCAATAATGAAAAAAGCAAAAATAATAAATATCTGAAGAACCATCCAGGGCTCACATCGAACTAATCACTAAGAGCGAGAAATGCATATTCAGGAAAAGGGGAGGAGTCTCATCTTCTGAGCCACCTGCGATTTCCCACGGTATTCTATTATCCAGAAAATTACAAGGCTGAGATTTTAGAGAGGAATGCCGAAAGCAACACCATGAACATGTGATCCTCCGGACTGTAGACTTACGCTCTACCGAAGCGAGAATGCTCTGTACCCTCAGGCTACCTCGCCGCACAAGTAAACCCTCATCCGCAGGAGTTGAAATATTGTGACGAGGAAGGTCATTCACGGCGAAAGCGGCAGCTTGAAGAGAATTTATGACTACCAATCAGTACCGCTAACTACAATGACAATGAAATTCCAGAGTATTCTTAAAACCAACAACAGAAGATTTTGCAGGTGGGACTAAGAAGAAGTAACCCGTCACCTATGAAACAATAACGTGATTAAATATTATTCGCGAGAAATCTCTGGCGCCATAGTTACAAATTACAAAGAAATTACAATCATATTGATTTTATAATCAATTTTGATTCTCTTCGTAAGTGACTGCTCATTTAGATACCGCGTCAAATGTTCGTTGAACTTTTATCAGCACCGCCTCCCACGGAAATTCACAAACTTCTTCATCATTTTATATTCGATTGATGTCTCCCTACAAAATTCACGGAAAACCTCGTAGTGGTACTATCCAGACTCCAGTGCAGATGGACCAAATGCCACGTTTCACCTCTCGAGAAACGGAAACCGAATGCTCGAAGAGAGTTCGAACGGAAAATAAGAGCGCTGCAAGAGAAGGAAGAGGGCTTTGTGATGTTTGGGACGAAAGGGGTGAAGAAGAGGGAAAAAATAATGGGAGTCCCGAGGCAGACGCATGATAAAGGAGGATGTTGAGAGAGGGCAGAAATAACTCCCGCGGCGAACTTTCTCCGAGAAAAATGGAATAACTGAGCACCCACACTGTGGATACGAGTGCAAAAGGCATAAATACCTAGGTCAACACCGAGTAGTTTCGAGAGCAGAGAAAACTGAATTAACGTCTTTAGATTGAATGGATGCATGCGGACGTCTCATTGAGGCAGAACGCACCTCCATGAAATTACGCCTACGCAAAAGTCGAGGCAGGGGAAAATGCGACATTCAACCTCCGTTAAAAGGCAGGCGATGGATCAGAAGTTTCGACTGGGGGATCGTTGCGGTGGCTAACGTACTGGCTCTCCACCTAGAGGGCTCGGGTTCGAATCCAGGGGGTGGCAGATATTTTTCAGTTGTATCCCGATCCCTACTTGAGGTGCTTCGTGGAGGGCACTTTAAGTGGTTACGCAATCCGTCGGATGGGACATTAAACTGTGGACCCCTTGGCGCCTTAGTTAAGAGTAGGCTAATGCCGACGCCGGGTTTCTCTCCACCCTTCATCCTTTTCAGTCCATCCCAAATGGCGCAAATGACCTCAGCTGTCGGTCGCCTCCCCTAAAAACTACTACTACTACTATCAGAAGTTTCGAAGACTGTTACGTGGTCCGAAGTTTTCATTGAGCACACATTTCATCTTGACTTTTCCTCGCTTCCCCCGACCGAGAAATATTTCCGCGTGTGAATCATATTGGATGCGAACTGTTTAAGATCCCTCCTCTTCTTGGGAGCTCTACTTTAAAACTGTTCCCCCGCTGTCGTCAGGGCAACTCAACAAGGTGTCGTCTGAGCCGGCGGCAGGCACTTCAAGAAAGCTAGTTGGCATGCAACTCAGGCAAACAGACACCTGCGAGGACGGAAATTGGAGCCCGGGGGGTAGGTTCCGTAAAAGCGAGTGCCCTGTTTCATTAGATCTGAAAGGGGGCGCTGCCTCCACTGAACACCTTTTGCGGTCCCTAACGGCTGATTCAAGTGACAGTTTAGCAAAACCGTGGAAATTAAAATACACTTACGATGAGGAGGGGCCAATGTATCGCCAAGCTGAGAGCAATAAAGAACCAATTCCCTCGCCCTAGGTGCATAACATTATATTCTACCGGTAGGTTTTGGATGGACACATCCCATATGTACAACGATACATTTATTTGCCTCTCCTGTCAAAACACAACCTGAAATACGACTTTAAAACAAACCCTTCTTCAATTACGCATACTTCCTCCATTCCGTCCAACATATCCGTTCCTTCCTACCATATTCTCGTTAGCCTAACGATCACCTATTTATCATAACAGTCTTCAACATACAATTGTCAATCCAAATGCTCTTCATCTATCCCGCCTCCTTTGAAGTATTCCTTTCCTGCCTCCTGGGTGCATGTTTAATGATTAAATTAAAGGGTAAGGTCGTCGTGACCGTTGTCGATCCTTTGTTTTTCGGCGAGGTCTAAGCGTCCTGGAACAATTATCGCTCACTTGGTCCATAGGATTTTCTGCCTACCTTCCTAAACGCTCGCTGAAATGTCTTCACAAACATCCACGTGCCTTTCTTTAGTAATTTGCTCAATAAAACTATAAATATCCTTGAGAGCATGAGATCTCTTTGGCCGCCGAGCAAAGGGACATTTGGAATTCTGACACTTTTCCGATCCTTATATTCTACAAATGGATTCTTCGCCACATATTTAGCTTCCGCATTATTTTTCGCAAAGTGCTCTTCCGCGTCTTCCCTCCTCAATAACGATCTACTGCAGCTTCCCAAACTGCCTCCCAGCGCTCACTTCTCTTCCACATCCCCTCTTTCCTATGCCATCAAAGTAGCCCACCCATCCTGGGAATTCAACTTTCTTGCTTCCCTCTTTTTTATTCCCCCATAAGTGTCACCCGGGAATTTAGCTTGAGGAAACAATTTCTTAAGCTTAATTTCTTAATTTCTTAAGCACATCAATTATTATCGTTATTTTGATATCATTATATTTATCTTGTTTATTTACTGCAAAACACGATGGTTTTGGAGATAAGTACGCTTCCTTTTTCTAAGCTAGAGCGTGAAAGCTAAACCACAAGATTGCAATGAATATTAGTCTCATTATCTTTATTATTGCAAGCTCATTACTCCCTGCACTAATTAGAAGCACATCCCTAGATATTGAAGTTACTGGAGGAGAATTACAAACTTGTTTTCACCATTAGGGAACAATGCCACCACATTATACCTGACACCATATCACATACACAAGAGCACATTACTCACGTAGCGGTAACCTTAACAACTCCACTTAATTCCGATATAACGGCTCGAAGAATGTTTACGTAGAACAATTACCTTGCAGTTTTTGCATTTTGTGTACTTCTTACCCGTGAAGGTTCCCTTCATTAATGCCCTGCGACTCCGTGTAATAATATTCAAGGCTTCTAATCCAAAACACAAAAGTGGAACTGCAACCCCGTGGTCCGTCGTGGCATTTGCAAAAAAGAGTCCGAATTCATTGCCATCGAGGGTATCGCGAATTCATGCATATTTCTCCCGCCATCCGAACCGGGGGGGGTGAAAAAAAAATATTTTCTCGGGTCGATATCCACCCGGGAGTCCGAAAAGTCATTAAGACGGACGGACGGTGAAAGAGGAGAGGGAGGGAGAGGGGGGGGTGGGGATCGAACCGTTTTTGCACTCGGGAGACTCCCACCCGTCCCGATGAAAATAAAAACGCAAAACATTGGGGAGGGAGGAACGCACGCCAGGTAAAAACACAAGGGGGTAAGCGAAAAGAAAAAAAAAAGACGGGCGAGACGGGCGAAACGGACTCATTGTCGAACGGTTGAAGGAGCGCGAGCTCGGCAGGCGAAGGAGAGAAAAAAAAAGAATTATCGCATCCGCAATACGCAGCGGGACCATCCCCGACGTCTGGTCCCCAAAACCACCCCCGCCACGCGACCCCCTCCCCCTGGGGGCACGGAGACAACGCACAGTACGGCAAAGGGCATAAAATAGCTCGCGTCATAGTCGCCCGACGACCCATTCGAGTCGAGCACGGTGGTGAGGGGGAGGAAAAATCGATGATGGTTCGGCGAGCGCGGATGGGAAGGGATTTGAGGGAAACCTTGTTAATTCCACCACGGATAAGGGGTGGAGGGGGATTATGGGGGCCATTATCCCATCGCGGAGATTACGACGGGAGTATCGAAGGGAGAGAGATCACTCCCGCCCGCCCGCCTGCCTCGATACTCTTCTTGAGCATCGATTAACATCCGATCTCGCCGCGTCGACTCGATCATTCGCCGGCTCGGATACCTAGACGTCAGGCGCGGGTAACCTTACGTTTGCCGCATACTTCACCTCTCCTCTTGGTGCATCGGTTTTACCCATTAATGAGGCCCGGCCATGCAATGCGGAGGTGAGACTTCGCTCCGAGACAGACGCAGCCGCATAGGAAAAGGAACAGTCCGAATGAAAGAATGGAAAGGGGAAAAATTCATTCGCTCGCAAAAAACAAGACACGTTTTGATGGCGAGGAGAAATATAGTCATCACTCCTAACGACAACTGTTCCCATTAAAACTCGACAGGAATAATTTGTTAATTCATATCGCTACGCTTACGTTCGTTGGTATTAGCAACTCGGAAGTTGAAGGAATTCATTTTTCGGCCCGGGTGAAGAAATAATGTTGATAATCGAAACAATGGGACCGCTAGATGCACCGAAAAAATATGCTGTACGTAATGGACACACTTTTTGAACGATTGATGACTTTGGTATACTTACGTTTTGCGTGTAAAAGCAGGTTTAATCTTTATTTTTACGTACGCCATTTTAAATTATTTGCATACAAATATAGATCAAACTAAATGAAAGTGTGTGCGGCCAATTTCTTTAGCACCGCCAAGCAATTGCCAGGGCAGTAAGAATCTGAGAATGCTAACACATGTAAGAAATAAAGGCACATTGGTTGAGAAATACTCGTAAAAGGGCGCGGAAAAGTTGAATGAACGCAATTGACGAGAGACTGAAAAATAGAAATATAACAAGCATTGGAACAATAGCCAACGTATTCCTAAGTGCACTGATGTAATAAAAACCAACGGGTATGCCAGGAAAGGAAGGAGGCCGGGGTGGAATATTACGTTAGGATTAAGGTATTATACACACCTTTAACGTCTAGGACCGAGATGTAGGCGTGCACGTCTAGTACACGAGTGTTTAAATGTTTCTACTCAATAATAATAATAATAATAATAATAATAATAGAATTCGGTGTACAGTGACGTTTTTCTAGAGTCCCTGAGGCAAAGCCAGGGTGATGAGGGAGTCGCAAACTCAAGTGAGGTGTAACCCAGCGCAGATCCACTGTTGGCGTGACGCCTCTTATAACTTGGCAAGAAAATTGTAAGCCGAGTGCGCTAGACGGCCGTGATCGAAAATCGAGGATGGGGCAGTCGAGAGAGGTGCGTTCCGGTAGGAGTAACGGCCAACGGTCCTCCCTCCCACGCACCTCGCCTCCCAGCACTGCACTCGGGCACTTATCGGGAAAATGCGTGACGCAGTGCAGTGTCGCATCGGAGGGCGGAATCTTACGCAACATGGCGCACTGCGTGATGTCTGGCCGGTCGTGGGTGCTGGGTTACACCGGAGTACGAGCCGTGAAGAGGAAACCGGGATTACCTCATGCCAGACTAGGGGAAGTTTTAACTGCTTAAGTAAGCTCAGATGAGCTAAACGCAATGTTTTGTTAACCGAGTTAATATAAAAGTTAATTGGTAATCACAATCATAGGATTAGCCCTAAGAGTTGTTCCTAGAGTTGCTCCGACAAAATATTTTTACTCAAGCGAAAAAGCGTCACAAAAAATCATTCAAAATTCATGGAGAGACCGAAGAACAGATTCATTTCCAATAATACGGCCGAAACGCATTTTTAAAAGTTGTCTGACTTCCTTTCTTTTCACGTGAATTGGTATCAAACTTAAAAATTCCAATAAAATCGTCCTCGATCGAAATACTTACTAATGAATTGCCAAGGTTTACGTCAAGTTCTTTCAAATGGAGAGAACGCGTTGCGCTCAATAATTAACGGAAAAATAATTTAACGCCTTAAGCGATAGCCGAAAAAATAACTTTTTAACTCGACATAATAACGCTTAGCGGGATACCATTCCAGTCGGGTCCCAGCCAACTACGCACCACCCATTCGCCGCTACAAGCATCTCGGTTGGTTCAGAGAGACTGAACTTCACCAATTGAGTTATTTCATGGCGAGGATTTCAATGCAAACTTGCCGCGTTTGCCTCTCTGCAGAGGTAAATAAGAATACTGAATTTGCGAGATCATCAAAATTTGCACGAAAACCCAATTTATTATTCACCATTTGAAGTTCAACATGGACAAGGTAAATTTATTAACTGCGCTCGGGGGTGGGCGTAGGTGATTTCGACGTGTATTACACAAACTCTAGTCTCTCGTATTTACACATGAAAACATTTGATGGATATATTTTCACTGGATTTTTAATGTGAAATGGCGTAACTAAATCCCTAAAAAATACTCTACGCCTGGCTTAATGAATCATTTGGTCATTCTCATGAATCTAATCCAATGGTATAATTCAGAAAATATATTCACACCATGTTCCATTGGAAAAAAATATTTGCAATATTTTCAAGCTATTTCACGGGACGGATTTCGACACTAAAAACAAACAAATATACCCTGGACGTAGGATAAAAAAGAAAGAGAGGCTTCATAAATTACCCGATTGCATGCCGAGAGGAAAATGTGAACGCAAAAGCTGTAAGTTATTTCCCCGTGTTTCGTACCACGGCGACAAAAGACAGACTTGGAGAATTCCAGTCTCCAAATAAAAATAAAAGGGCTCCCAAGCCGCACTCGAGGGTGGGAGGGGGGAGGAACGGGGTCCGTAATTACGGTCCAACGTGAAAGCACCCGGCTCCCTCGACGACGGAAACGGACGCTATTGGTTTGGGGATAGCCCCAAATGTCAACGCGGGGTTCATTCACCAAGTAGCGTCGCTGCCCTTTCGGCCCGAGGGAGTTGGGGGCTGGAAAACGCCGCGCGACCCCCGAGGGGATGGGCGAGATGCGGAAAGGCGACCACGCCCGACCGTGGGCCAACGAACAATGAAGTAACAACGGCGACCTTGCAATGGTGGCGAGCGGAGGGCAGAGGGCGTGACGAAACAAGATTGTGCGACTCGGCGCGGCATTTCAATCTGGCGATCGGAGGGGGCAAGTTCGCCTGATAAGAATCCACATTATCCGCCGACTGCTAACTGCCACCCAATAACTCTTTTGCAATAACCTGTGTTGAATGAATCCTCGTCACCCAAGGCAGTGATTCTCAATCCCGACGGATTCCCCGGGATACTCTCTCGATCGACATAGGTAAATAATAACAACAATAATACCATCGCCACATTTATCTCCATTTTGACTCCACAATTAGACAACTTGAGGATTCTTCGACATAGGAAAAATCGCATTCAATCTGCCAAGGAGGAGTAGGATATCAAAATTCCCATAGACCTCGTATTTTAATATAGCTCTGATATTTTCCATTAAAGTGATTTAATGCGACAAGCCAACTTTGAAAATTTATTAGAAGATTGAAAGCGTTTAACCTGCGGTATCGATGGCTTTAATTAAGAAAAGTCCTAAAAAGTTTGCAAACGCCATTAAATTATGTTCATTTCCCTCTAAAATTGATGCTTTAAGTTTACTGAAATTAAAATATCTAGTCTGATGGAGAAATCGGAGTTTCCAGCAAAATTAAATCACGGCACGAAAATATGTAATTAATAGAACGTCGCATGATCACTCTCCACTCAGAAGTACGTGACAGCTAAAGCTCGATTTACCTTCATCTGCCTCGTCTACTCAACAGTCTAACCTCCACCTCACAGTCAAACAGCCACCTGCACAACATTCCATAGCCACTCTATGCTCCCAGTATTTTTTCCTGCCCCCTTTGAATATTTCCCAATAACACTGTCTTTTCCTCCGCCATGCCATTCGTTTGTTTCTAGTAAAATGAGCTTGGAAATCACTCCCGTTTCATGCCAGTCTTAGATCCTTTTATCCCGTATGACGAGCCCAATATAGACACAGATGAAGTGCTTCAAAAAATCTTTCAATTGAGAACAATACCGCCCTAGATGTTGGTTCCCTCGAAGCATCAAAACAAAACGTCATTTTTACTCAACGGGAAGCTGTCCGATTTCGGTGACCGAAACGTCGACACGGAGAATGGAGAAAAGGATGACTTATTGGATCCATAAGGCAATAAATCGTGGAAATTCTGAAGCAAAAGACGCCGAAAATCAACACATTTCCGAAAGAAATCGTCTGCCCTTGATGGGGAGAGAATAGGGGGAGATAGAGGACCAAAAACCTAAGGGGCATCGGAACGTGTTTGCTCCGAGTGATTTGGCAAGAGAATCAAGGAGAAAAAAAGGAGCTAGGGGAACAAAAAACAATAGAGCTACGCCAACTCCAAAAAGACCCGGGCCTTCAACAATACCCAGCGTGGAAGACCCGGCAAAACCACCAACTGGCTTGGACGCGTCCTTCAATTTCCTTTCCTCTTCCCCAGAACAGAAAGCAAACTCGGCCCCTTCCCCGCCGTCCTTGCACGCCACCAAAATAAAAATAAAACAAAGGATACAGAAGCCAAAAATAGAGGTGGGGCGCGCCGACAAATCAAATTAACGCTTTTCCCCTTGCTAATCCAACAGAAAATTTTGCAGAGCCGTCGGGATTCCCGAGCCGGCTCTCCACCCCACCCTTCATCACATACACCTTTCCACCGCCGGGCGAAGCTAGCAGTGCCCCGGAGTTTGCACTCCGCCCCCGCGGGAGGATTAAACGGCAACGAGGGGGAGGGGTGGGAAGGGCTGATGGGTCGGGCGACACGCTTAAGTGTGATTGTGCCCCGCGGCCGGGACGACGGTGGGATTCGCCCACCGCACGATCGGCGGGGTCGAAGTCACGCAAGAGCCGAAGGAAATGGAGAACCTATTCGATCCGAGGGGCTGAAGCGTCGCCGTGTCGCCGGTGACAGTTATTATTCCCGATGCACCCTGTACTATACATATCAATCAATATCTTTTACAAAATCGTCAATTTAAAACAAAAAGACACTTGGATCTGGGGAAAAATTCTTGTGCATACATCTCGGCACGGGTGGATACCTATACGCGATTCAGGATCGAGCGCACTCAGAAAGAAGACGAATTCTTGGAGAGAATTACGGAAAGGAAAATAGAAGGAGACGTCTCATGAGGATGCCCAAGCTACGAATAGGTAAATCAAATAGGATTTAATACAATCAGCATTGGATGGGGAAGAATGGTTCGTTCCAATCCATCTCATCTCCAGAGAGAGAGAGAATAATGGATGAACGAAGGGAGGGCGATGGGTTATCTTCCGTCGCTACCCGACTACAAAGCTCTTAGGTCGACTGTTAAAAGATTTTTCAATTATACTTGGACATCACCTCATTCTAGTGAGTCCTCCTAGCCGCTTATATTATTCTTTTAAAATGTTTATAACTGTAATGGAAATAAATTAACATAATGAAAGGAGAAACTTTGTAATTCCACATAGATTACAAAGTTTCTCCTTTCATTATGTTAAGTCGATTCCATGAAGTCACGCCTGAGACAACGAATTATGAAATAAATTAAGATTCATGATTTTTAATACATGTCGAAGCCGGATCGAAATGAACTTCGCTGCATTCGAGTGTAGTAAACACTCAATTATTTTATAATAGACGTAAATATATGTATCCTTAATTTACAAATAACAGCTGGATAAAATGTATTATGTACTCCTAACTAATTTCATATGCAGAGCAAAACCTCGAGTAAAGATCGGATTCTTTTACGGTACCATTCTCATTTATAACTTCTTAGGAGTTTTTAGGAACCTAAAATGGTCTCCAAAAATATAAGTTTCTAACGCAGAAAACAGCTCAACATATTACTAGGGTAAATCGCCTTAAATTTCATGCTCTCTTACAGAAAATAAATCTATTTTTCCAACTCAAAAGAGACGAGCTTTTCCATAAAAAGCCAGGGATGCTAGTAGTAAAGTAATGACCTTTCCTCCTCCTCTTTCCAGCTATAAACTTGATTCATAAAACACCTACGCTCTGAATACTTCAAAGGGCCAAGTTATATCACGTAATACACAGAACTCAAATTAATCTTTCAAGGATTTACGTTAAAAATTAGTAATAACTGTGAGAGCGCATAATTGATCATTCCGTAACGAACATGATTAATTATTAATCGTGCAATTACACTTATCTCACAAACAATTTAAAAAATATTCTACAGTCAATCGACAATTTCAATAACAAATAACGCCTCCATTCAAAATTTATTTTCAATGGGAGGAAAGGGGCATAATGGCACAATAATTTTGCATGAAATAACGAGAAAAATAATAACGTCCCTTAAATGACAGTAAAAAATGACGGGAGGTAAAAAATCGAGGTTCGCGGAGGCTGTTTAATTTCAGTTGATTGGGCCGCAATTACCAGGGACACTCCGCAACACGGCAAGCCTTGCTCCGCTTGTCGTGCAGCCAATATTTACGAAGCCTCGCCGACCAATCAGATAAAAGGGAAACCTCCCGAACACCTGCCAACCGAACCCCCTTTCCCTTGTTCCCGTTGAACGACGGAAATTTCAGGGCTGTCGAACTTGACTGGAAATGGGCGTCAGGGAGGGAGATGGCTGTATCCCGAGGAGTTTCGCTCTGGACGAGCGAACGGGAGGTGCCGTCGCAAATTCCCGGATGGTTGGCAAAGATAATCCGGGGGCGGTCGAAGGGACCACTGGGAATGAATTGAAGGGTAGTGTTAGGGAAAGGGAGAAAGGAACCGAGAGGAGGTGGACGTGGCGGGAAGGGGGGGGGACTGCTCTGGATGAGGGGAGAGGGCCACTTGAGATGGAGAAAAAATCGAAAGGAGAAATGAAGGGGGGGAGGGAGAGGGGATTTTGGCGAGCTCCTACTGCGTGATCCACCCGAGCAGCAACCTTCCCAGGCGTCACTCCTCCCTCCTGCAAAATCCTCCCGCACCACCCTCCCTACCCACTCGGATCGAGAGCGAAGGAGGAGGATGAAGAGGCATTGAAGCAGGATTGGATTTTCGTGCGCCCCCGCTGCTCGACGTCCATTCACTCCTGATTCGGAGGGGAAGGAAAGAAAACTAGTTGCGACGGGGATAGAGGAGGAAAGGAGAAAGGCTGACAAAAATTAACCTTAATTGGAACCCAGACCCTCCGAAACTTTAATCCGTACTTCGGAGACGTCCGATCAGAGAAATGTCGCTTTCACCGTCGGTGGTGTAATTTTAGGAGGGAGACGACTGCAATGCTTACGACTCGTGAGAGAAAAGACGGGTGACGGACCAAATTTGCGCAAGGCCGATGCAGTAGCGAAACCGCTTCTCATCGACATTCGCGACTCACAGTTCTAATACTAGAGTAGGAAAACGACAAATGATTCTCGCGTCACGTCAAATCATCACCTACTTCCTTGTGCATAAAACTAAACATTTTCCCCTTTCGTAATGACAGAACTATTGAAGTCATAAAATAGCTTGACGCCCAAGGATTCCATCAGGGTTATAGTGCAACGCGGAGCGTCCATACACAGGGCAGAACCCCAGGAGGAACGCCGTGCCAGATTAAACACAGATGCCACCACCGCCTGCGGGTATTCACAATGGAGCACTTACGTAATCCGGGCTTTACTATTGCACATTTCAGCGATACATCGAGGCTTATTACCCACGTGGATCACCACCCTTAGCCATAAAATAATTTGGTTCAGGTGTAATGCCATTATTTCACGCGATGGTGCCTCTCTTCTGTCGTTCCACTTACTGTTTAGCATGCCCGTGCACGGAATTTCACCGCTCTTAACAAACAGGCGTTATTATTTCACATTATATACTATTGCATTGTTCACAAGTCTACCTTAAAACTTAAAAGGCACAGATTTCACGCCGTTCTCTCTCGGCATGGGTCCCCATCAGGTGAATATTTAACTCGCAAGTGGGGCAGCAAAAATAACGAGAAAAAATAAATGTAAAATAATGAAATAATACACGAAGGAAATGTAACCGATTTTATTTTTATTTATTTCTTCGTTTCGTGAAATTCCTGAGAAATTTGTTCATACGACTCTATTAACATTTTTTTACCATAAGCAATCTCACGGAGGTCCCGACTAACATGCGATTGCCTTCGACTCATTTGTTTGTCCGAGGTACGGAAAACAGAACTTACACTCCATCGATATCCAAAGAAAGATTGGAACCCTTTACTAGCAGGTGGATGCTCATATGCATAGCTCAAAAACTTCCTAGACAAGCAAACGAAAGATAAAACACATCTTGAAGACGTTCTGACACTTTAAGCACCTAAAATACAGTGAGATTTTATATCCATGCACTCCAGTTATATGGAGGCAAACGACTTAACATAAAAGTATCAATCGTGTGCTCTAAAGATACTCAAATTACCATGGGTGAAGAGACACGGAAGAAATAAACGACCAAGGTCAAGCTCACCAATGTAACCGAAGAATAATGCCGGCAAGCTTGTCATGACACTCTATGCGGCGAAATTTCGATGAATGAAGTGGGGGAAACCTGTAAAATCCAGGAAATTCATATGTTTTTGATTCGCAGACATCCCTTGCGGTGCGAATGAACATTGAAAACGAACAAGAAGCGCAGGGGCCCGTGGAGCTGGCGCACGCCAGTGGAAAAAATAAATTAAAAGATACGAGAGAACGCGGGTATAAAACCGCAAAATAATTCCCTCCTCTGATGACGATGCCCTTGGGGAGGCGCGGGAACTTTTCGGCGAGACCGAAACTTTCGCCATGGAACGGAGGGATGGACTGGGACGAAGGAGAGAAAGGGGAGGGAAGAAATGTACCGAACGACCGAAGAGAAAGGGAGAAACATAGGAGAATCTTCGCTCGGGGGGGGGGACACACTTTATTTCTCCTCGAAAAATTTTACGGAGATGATGAATGACTGAACGACACACCCAACTTTCGCTGGATACCGTGTATCCTCAAAACTTCTCCAGACATAGACATGGGGGAATGCTTCACGTCAAAGACGGCGAACGAAACAACACTTTTCTCTAAACATCACATACAGGAGTTAAATTGCCAATAAAATATTGTGCAATGGAACTTTCTGAAAGTCGTCGTTCTTCGCTGAAAATTTCATGAATGCACCAAAAGCGTTAAGCGACGATTAGTAAACTTAGAACAGGAGCCATTTAATCACTTAATTTCCGAAGAGCACGTGTAGGTATTAGCCTACTGGAATAATACAAGTCATTCAAAAGAGTGCTGAAACAAGAGGGAATGATTCTAGCCCAAAAAGTACACCGCCTAATTTTAAATAGAATGAAGGGAGGTAGTATAATTACATAGAAGAAGTAATATATGTACATTTATATATATATATTTATATATATATATATATATATATATATATATATATACGTAACGTTACAGTGGGTCGTGGTAGTCCAGGGGGATTGCTGACCGGAGGGGTCCGGGTTCGAGTCCCGGGCCCCTCCCAAGCTATGAGATTTTTCGGGTACCAGATCTTCTTGGGAAACCATAACCGGCACAGGTAAAGGAATTGCCCCCACCCTCCCCTGATGCGTGAATTTCACACGCCGTCGGGCTTAGTACTGGGTGAACTCTACCATTACCGACAAAACCGACCTTCGGGTTGATTACTGTGTTTTTACATAATGTATGACGTACATGGAAAGGAACTGGTCCTCCTACCCTGACGCTTGAGTTTCAAACGTCTTTGATGAGTTTTTCATCATCTTTTAAAGCAATCTAATTTTTGATTAATACAGTTGGTTGGTGATGCCGAATGGTTGGCTGGCCAGTAACGCGTTAGGCTGGACTTGGTAGTGTAGCTGTATTTAATCCCTGAATACGTATAAACTGTCTACAGGGACAGGTACAAAATTATTCTGTTCGCCGAGATCACACAGGAGAAGACATGCAAGCACACCGATGTATGGAAAGTTTTTCTGATCAACAGTTCAACGGTCGTAAGAGAGACAAAAATTCAGACCACTACCTAGAATAACTTTAAAAAAATACTAAGTCCTTAATCAGTCCACAACAATGCCTTTAATGCATGTTTCGCTATTAACTTTCTGCCCCATGTATCTGTGGAGGTTTTTAAGAGAAAATGAAGGCATGGATTCCACCTGTTTTTTGTGATTTTGTGTGTGTTACCTGCCGCCGAAATGCAGATTCCGTTCTAAATTATGCAACCAACCTTTAGACTATGAATCGAAAGTTAGCATAACCTTAAGGGGCCACCGCCTCTTCCGATATTATACGAAAACAACTCTTTAACGCCTGGATATGAAATTATACCCGTTATACAAATTACATATATATTTTCGTAATATTTTTAACATGCAACCATCGCTGAAGGAACCATTCTTCTAAACCTTTGAGAAATATTTTAATAGAAAAATACTTAGTCTTGACACTACGTTTATTTTCACCAGAAGGACAAGCTACTCCTAATTAAACACAATAAAATAAGTTTCTCTTCATTCCCCTTTTGCAGGGACGATTAGCTGTTACAACTTTGTTATTTAAAAATTCACTTGCACCGAAAGGTTTCCAATTTTTAAGAGAAAATTGCCATTACATAATGGTGGAAATTTGTGTTAACTCATCTTAAAGATCTTCCTTCTGAGAAATTACAATAATGTAGTGCTCTACGTATTATTACGCAGTTGTCTATGGTATTTACTCTCATTCACTTTAAGCAACTCAGTAATTTTCTAAAATTACAAAAAAAATTGTTTTCAATATACACAGCTTTTTTTCTAAATCATTTAACAAATATATTTTTTTGTGAGATGGTATTAGTAACACGGATTATTTCCATTATTAGCTAATTATCCTCTAGTATCAATCAAATGAATTTATTTTAGATTTGTTTTTGGTTGAAACCGTGTATCTACACTAATGGATATTGGCCTTATGCCCAACATAAACACAATTAACATCGACACTTGAAGGTCGTAGGTGAAGTGCAAAAATTGCAACGGCAGTTAAAATATTTATATTCGACGACCATTTTAATTACAAACCTAGGAACAGCGACTTAGCTATCTCGCACGTGCAGTGATCTGGATATTTTCGTTAACTTTCATAATCGTGAACGAGCGGTAATTTCGCTCAAATTACTGAAGTGAGCTTATCATCTTGCACAAAAGTTAATTAATGACATAGCGCCGCTTTTAATATCATCTCTGACTGATCCCGAATGGTTATATGTCTAAATTATATCAGAGTAGTCATCGCTTTCATTGTTCAGTTAGTCTTTTGGACAAAAAAATAACGAAACCATGATCGCCATTAAATAAGATCGATTGAAAGGTATATTTCAGTGAACTCCGCTGGGTGTCGCCAACTGAAGGCTTTCAATTATCGGAACTAACGGCCGTACATTTGGCATGAATACTTAAATTACGACCCACAGCAACATCCAGAGCAAAAAACCACACATATACGAAATGAAGTAAAAACGCTTCAACTTGCATGAGGCTGCAATGAATGAATCCAACAACAGAAAAACAGCGAGAAGGATAAAAGTTTCACTACTTGACACATTTTCAGCTCACTCTCTTCAACAATTTAAGGTTAGCACGGGTAAATGACAGTTGATATCACGGTCGATGATACTTTTTCATTCGCTTCGGAAAACATGTTCCTGCTTCAACACCACAGTGATGACGCGAATGCAAAGCAGTCACCCCAACCTTCGTTTTGTTGTTTCCAGGGGAAGAGACCGAGTGGCCTAGCTGCCCCGATGAGCGTTTCTCACCTCAATCACTCGTTTACAAAACAGAGAATCGTGAGTGTTGTCGTTCTGTCGTGTTCGGGAAAGTGATTGCCTGTGGATTAAAACTAATCTATCGACAACAATACTTACAAATGCGTTTAATTTTATTTGCTAATGTATTTTGATTTCATTATTTTTGTATTTCTTCATCTGGGCCATTTTATCGTCACTTATTTATTATTGTTATCTTAGAAAAATTCTACATTTATTTAGAGCATAAAATTATTATATTTTACATAATACGATATCGATACAAACATGATATATAAACCGTTTAGGCGCCACGTGCCCAGCAGGGTTAAAGCAGGGAACAATGTTTATTTCAACATCAAACACTGTCCCAGGCGTTACTTGATCGAAGTCTTCCAAAGTAAATGAATGAAAACTAACTTCTGATGATGTCGCATTGAAACAAAGCCATGGCCGTGAAAAATAAAAAGTTTAGTGGAAATTGCATAGTTGGTCCTCATTCATTTATTTCAACAATTTGTCATGCAGTCATTGCCCGAAATATGGAATGCAGTAACGCAATTTAAATGCTCTTGGAAAATATGATCGCGTCGCTAAATTAACTACACCGTCAATCTGTTTCCCAGACTTTCTAAGGCGTCGAAATCATTAATCAAAATTCCAACTTCAAAAACATTGGTTTTCGAGGAAAAATAGAGCAAGACTTACTGGATCCGCGGCTAGAAATGAAGTAGGAGGCAAAACGAAAGCATTAGACGATGGCCATGATGACCCACTAGTGTGTGCTACGAGGACATTACCCCCCCACTATGGGGCCAGCAAAATTAATCTCCTGAAATAATTTTAGGAAGCTCCTAAAATGTTTCTGAATTTTCAATTGCACGTGGAATAATTTTCTCAGCTTGAATAAGGTGACTTGGATTGGATATTAACGGGAACATTAATTTTTAAATGATTTTTGTAATTGTCATTGAAAATTTGTATGTTTACGCAAATCATTTTTTTCATTAACGCCAATCACCGATGCTTGTTTTATTTTTACCACGTATATATATTATTATTTCATTTGTCTTAGAATTTCGTTTAACTCAAGTCGATCCTCCTTTTTTTCGAGTTTTTCAAGTGCAAATGTCATTCTACATGTTTTTTTATTTTGCCATTCTAAATGTAATTTACTGCTCATAAAAGGAAAATACATGTGCACCCCTACGATCAAGGACTTGTAACATGACTTACACCTCTGGGGCCACTGGTTGCACTTGAAATTGTCCGACTTCAACCGTGGAGCATACGGCTCGAAATAGACTAAAGATGCCATGGCAATGCGGCAGGAAGGTCGTGTCAGGATGAACATGACGCTCTCAACTCCCTACTCGGCAGGAGAAATTTATTCCCAAAATTTTGTTTTTCTGCACAAATAATTTTCTTGCTTTCCATTTTCACTCAGGCTGTTTATCGACACATTCAGTTTCGGCATCGCTATGTCGTAATCAGATGTCATCATGCCATCATAAAATTGAAGCTCCAGTGAAACTAACAACCACCAAGTTATTTTTCCCCAGTGTTCGTATTTTCCACTAAGTATTATTGGCCATGCCTGTAGAATCCATTTTTTCTTCATTATGCTCATAAATACACGCATAACCTTCGCTCCCTTCACTTTGAGGTCGGTAGAGTCCTAAAAAGACCTACTTTTAGGATATGACGAAGAACACCGTATTTTACTAATTTACTTCACATTGTCCTATCGTTGCCCTATTTCTCGGGCCAATGTCCCATTCAACAATTTGTTTCGTATATCCTTCCCTATTCTTGAAACTTCCAATATCCCTCACCTGCTATTCCAGAGGTCATGGTTTCAATTCCCTATAGATAGATAGTATTTCAATTAGGAATGCTGAGTTTCGGAATCCAAAAGGTGTGCTCTGTGATTGCCCATGGGCAAATTTAAAAATAAGTTGAGAAAAAACAAATACTCCTTGCACTCGACGTAAAGAACTGCCACCTCAAATGTTACCGCCATGTCGAAGAATACAACCTCAGTAAACAGGAGCCAATAAATGCCAAAGGAGGGTGCGCACTAGGGGCATCGCCCACGTGCCCTTTCCCCTTTAAGGCCCCGCGGAGTCACCTCATCGAGCGGCGGCCCTTGAAGCGATCCCCCCGCCCTTTCAGAGGACGTGGCGGAACGGAGCGGGAGGGTATGGGGAGGCGGATCGAGGAATTTCGGGGGACGAGATGGATCCCGAGTGACTGGTGGGAGGAAGAGAGGAAGAAGAGGAGAGGGAGGGAGAAGAGGGGAGGAGAGAGGTGGAACGCCCACGCCTCCTTCGATGGATGAAAATCTTCTAATTTCGCGACGCGCCCCGGGTATTCAATTTAACCACCCCATCCCGCCGCCACATGCATAACCCCGCACGTGAAGCAGCCTGCTTTCCATGAGAAAGAGAGTCGTCGAAGCGACGGTTGTTTTGATAATTCGCGAGAGGACGTTAAAAATCGCTTTGCCCTACCCCATTGAAAGTTCACACGTGACGATGATACGCCGCCCCGGCCTGAAAGAGTGGCGAAAATTACGCAGGAAAGAATAAGACGTTTGCCGATGATGATGATGACAGAGACCAGACCTTTGAAGATTATCATTTTATATTCCATTTCGGGGACATTTTCTGAGAGAATAGGAGTCAATGCAAATTGTTTACAAGTAATTAAAAATATAACTTTGATAAATCTCTACAAATTTCAAAAGGTTGATGGGTAGATTTATTTCTTCGATTTAGTTTCAAGTTTCGAGTTTTCGATTACAACCTTACTCGGTAGTTTCTCCATTTGCTAACACCCAGAATAATCGCATATATCCCACGGTCTCCACTGTTGCATATGCCATCCGAATTAAACCTCCAACAAACAGCATTGGAATGAACATGTCACAAAATTTGATAATGGCGACGGAAATCGCATTAGACATGAAAACCGAAGTCAAAAACCTCTAGAGATTTCTACCAGATTATTCATTTACATGTGCAATGCCAACATTTGATACACACGTATGCATTGAAACAATGGGATTATCTTTCACAAACCTGCGAGCACAGTATGAACAGAGAACACGAAGACATGAAAGATAAGGGATCTGCATAAGTGACAGCCAATGCCAGAGAGAACGTTAGCGCCCTCGATCTGAATCCGCTTTTGTTTGCACTAATCAAGAAAAAGTCCCACTTCTCATACAGAGATGAATAATAAAGATTTTCAACATGGTAAAAGGGTAACGGACGGAGGCATTGTTCGGAGTCACCCGGATGGTCAATATCCTAGGGGGGGAAGAGGTGCCACTCAGAAAAGGGAGAAGGCAGAATCCTATCAGAAATGGTACTCCCGTCTTCGGACTCAACAAAGGGATCGTACGACCATGAAGACCCTTCCTAAAGTCTTTTAACCCACTAGCGATGCGATTGCTCGGGATGTTCACCAACACACCATAGAGTTTCGTTTTTTTTTCAAGGTCGATATCCCAAGAACAAAGCCAAGAAACGGGATGAAGTCCCGCCCGGGCGTTTAGCTCCGGGCCACTAACATCTCACAAGGAAACATATGAAAGAATTCTTTAAAAAATATATCCATTTCATATTCCAAGAGCTCATCGCCATTGGTTCCTTATTTCTCCCGTTAGAGAGAAATTTTCTTTACTTGGTTTGACCCATTGATTTCCATCTAAGCTGGCTCAAAAATGGGTAAAATACCACATTTTCACTTTAAACTCTCTAATAAACGCACGACGCAGGAATAACATCAGCAATTACAGGTATTGTAGTGATGTATTAATTTAAAGCAGAGAAACATATCACAGCAGCAGAGTGACGTAGTCTACTATGCGTATTCGACGAGGATTTTTAAAACCGTACTCATCCATGCAATTTTATTATTTTTTAACTGCCATGGTTATAAAACTGATGCCATCGAAGGGGACAACAAGCTATATTTAAAAAAATAAGATAATCAATTTAATCCCCCACCTTCTATCGTATTTTTAAAATAAATTCATGGCCCAAATTGAAAAATACAATAGACCGGCTACAATACGCGCGCAGCTACCAACGATTTTAGACATTTTTTTTAATTTTCCAAATTGGCTACACGTCAAAACAATGAGGTAAAGAGTTGGAATTGCTTTTTTTATTGGAGAACTCTCGGCTGCTTTTGACGTGCGGGCAACCAAGGCCCGACGGTGTTCAAAATTTTCCTCCGATAAATCGAACTAAATCATCAGATATCCCATTTTTGGCACTGGTGATATTACGCAATGGCCTAATCCAGAATCCGCTACAGCCCAGGTGAATACCTAATGTCTCTAAAATAATTTCATCTTTCCTCTCGGGCAAAGAGACGATAAGCTAAATCCGGGAGGGACGTAAAACAAAATTGCCAATTGAAGTAACTAGGTAAACTTCACTATTTAGAGTTGAAGAACTTTCCCATGACTTCCCGCAAAAGGTGAACCGGAGAACAAATGAACGAGTGCACCAAATTCGTAGCGGATATTTCATAGTAGCAGTTTGTGAAACCTCTATAACGTGACCTCGTTACGCTCCGTCATGACCATGTTACAGAAACAGCGCTACGCCATCAAATTTTGCCTGAAACTGGGAAAACTAGGAAAGAGACTCATGACATGCCCAAGGCAGCTTATGGTGATAACGCCATAGCTAGATCGGGTGTTTTTGAGCAGTAGAAGTTGTTTCGGCAGAGTAGATAATATGGTAAAGATGCCGAACGTTCAGGACGTATTTCGACCTCAAAAAATCTTACCAGAATTAATTCTTTGTTGGACGGGGATCGCAGATTAAGTGTTTCCCATGGTTTCTGATGAGCTTGACATCCCAAAAAGTTATGTGCATCGAATTGCGATCGAAAACATGCGCATGAGAAAGGTGTGTACGAAATTGGTGCCACGAGTGCTCTCAGACGAACAAAAGTCAACTCGCACGCGGATCTGTCAAGAGCTTCCCGACCATGCCTCAGCCACCCTACAGCCCTAAAGTTGACTCACCAAAACTCTTTCTCTTTCCCTACCTCAAATCCGTGCTGAAAGGACGTCACCACGGCTCGGTGGAAGCGTTACTACAGGCCGTGACGAGGGAGTTTGCAGCATTCCGGACACCGCCTTCCAGAAGGCGTACGAGGCGTGAAAAGCCAGCTGACAGCGGTGTGTGGACGCACATTGGTACTACTTCGAAGACTTTTGAGTAAATGTATCAATTCCGGAAATGAATTTGATTTAATCGACTCAGTCCTACTACTTTTGGGACATACCTTGTAGTAATTAAAAATAGCAATTTTCCACAAAAATAAAATTTAATGCGACCGGTTTCAATGTTACTACATCATCATCAGGTTCATTTCAGGTTACTGCACAGGTTACTACATCATCGATGATGATGTAGTAACATTGAAACCGGTCGCATTAAATTTTATTTTTGTGGAAAATTGCTATTTTTAATTAATCATGATATTCCACCATATCACGCCTGAAACGTCTCTTTTTATACCTTTTAGTACTTATATGCCAGAAACTAATTTTAAATAACTGCCGTCACCAAAGGATAAAAATATCTACTGCAAGGGGCATGGCGATCTTTTTTTGTGCGATTAGTTACAAATTTATCAATATTTTCAAATTTTCTTGCAGGATGGAAGTTATAAAATTATTTCTGTTTGCACACACGAAAATGACCCACCCTTGCATGTTACCTAGATCATCTATTGAGCCAGATTCACGACATTTTGTGGAGAACCGTTTTCGAAATTGTTTCTTTTTGGGTTGGTAACCCTGGGTCCAGTAATTTGCGGAGTGGTTCGGCAACAAGGCCTTCAAAATGACCCCCCACGACTTGTCAGTCGACCCCCTTATCCTCCACAACACCTGGAGCGCGTCATGCGAACCCTGCGCTCCCCTGCCGTGGAGTGGGAGACACAATGTTCTGATTATTGTTCTTATAACCGTCGTCGGAGACCTCTGTAGCACCAGAACCACCATTCACGTGCTCTAACGCCGCATTTCACGTGCTCGCGGGCTCGCGCTCATGCAGCGCCACCGTGCGCCAACACGTGCGCCTGCGCCCCGACATTTGCGAAATACGCGTGTCGGGACAGACGTTTTGCATTTAACACGTGAATGTTCTGCGGGATATAGGAATCCTTTTGTTCACCACTTGCGAATATCAGTCGGGAAGTTTTCCTTCCAGCCTGTCTCATACACCACGGATCACAGTGATGTGAAACAATTTACTGTAAGGCACTTGCAACAACGATATTTCTATCGAAATAGTCTGTGGGCTCGGATCTGAAGACTAAGAGTTCCGAGTAAAGACGATTAGCAATTAACAATTACATGCTACTTACATCAACTAAGGAAAATAACGACGCACAATTACCAGGCTGCTTACATCAACTAAGAAAAATAACGACGTAACTGGTAGGTTTACGCAGAGAGGGATCACTCGCCAATGGTGACGTTTTTTACGCATGCTGATATCGGCTTGTCGAGTCCTGTGTTATATAAAGGAGGCACTTGGGGGTACGAGTGGTAAACATATGGACACATCTCTGCTCCTCTACCACTTCCGTAAATACGGGATCTGGAGAGTCACCACACTGAAGCAAGTCAACATTTGCATTGATAGGAATTCATAATTCTATAAACGATATTCCTACACAACATGGACATGTCAAGGATTCGCTATTATACACTCAATGACTTTAAATCTCTAGAAGGTTGAATTAAAAACAATCCCAAATTAATATACGATTTTCACAACATTTAAGCATTGGAACATATTAGCCTTCCGCGACGATGAAAACCTAGTTATGACTTTGTGTTGAGCATTGAAATAATTATTTTCCTTTATGAAAGAGTTCATGGAGCCATTGAAGCTAGGTGGTAAGCAGACATAAACAGAAGTACACAAAAACTTTGTTTCAACGCTTGCACGAGGAAAATGGAATGCAGCCGGTTTCCACCACCGGTGAGATTCATTTGCATTTCCCACCAAAAATATATAATATCATTCACCGCTGGAAAACGAATGGAGGAAACAGTGCACAATTAGACTTTATAATCGTTCGACTCCGTGTTGAATAAACGATTGTGGAATGAAATTAGGGCACACTCGACCAAAACACACTCGCGAGCGCCGCTGCATTCTGCACAATTCAAAACTTTTCTCGGCATCCACTTGAAAAAAACATTTAGTCGACGGTGACGCGAACTCACGGCCTGGACAAAAAGACGGCTGCATTTCAGCCATCCTCGCAATCGCGACGCGGCGATGTGCTTCGCGGAAGGAGGGAGTAAAGGTGAACAGAAAAGGAACGCAGAAACTAAATAAACCCCCGGGTCCGGAGTGTCCCGGAGGCGTGCCAAAACACACAAAACCATAAACTACGTCATGGTCCGCGAACGATTTTACTAGACAAACAGGAGCCGTAGTATTACGGTGACGTAGGAACCGCCGAAGTGATCGATTGGCTCCTGCGCAGAGGCACGTGTGCTGAAGAGCGAGAGAGAAGGCATTGCTACGTACGGTCGCCCATTTTCGTTCAGATCACGGCCTGAAAACGCTTTCATGGGCAGCCGATCGATATCAGTCTTCCATTTGCCGGATCACGAACTGTCACACCCGGTATTGCCGCAAATTGTAACCTTATCATTGAGCCGAGAGAAAGATCGGGACTATGGGGTAGGAGTGGGGGGAGGAAAGAGAATCGAAGAGCGAGTGACATTCCGGAAAGTCCTGCGAAAAAGGGCCAGCTTCACTATCCTAAAATGCGGAAAACTCGATCCGGCTCAAGTACCTGATGGAGCTCCTCGGCCGAGAAGTGCCGGCGGACGCATGGGTGACCCCGGGAGATAGCGGGGTCACCCTGGGAGGAAAGAAAAATGACCGACGCTCGAAACGGGCCGTCAGCTCTCCACAAAGCACCTTTCGTGACCGAAATCTCGCATTTTTCATCCCGGCTCAAGGGTTCAGCTCGAGAGAGAGACGGCTTATAATTCGTCCCGTTTCCCTGGATTATCAAGGACTTGCGTCATACCGACAACACGAGTTTGTTTTTTCATGATCATAGTTATAGGGGCCGCGGATACCTCCTCTTGCCTCATTTATCGTGGAACTGTTGGTCACGTAATAAATGCGAAACGTCCAACGGTGGAAACACAGCGTCCGTTATGACTAATTAGAATAAAAAGCTTGGTTTCTCTAATTAGGCAGGTAATTTCGTCTGAATATTTTCCCAGATCCAAGACCCACATTCCGCATGCGAAACAAATACATGTCAGACTTTATCAGTGAAAAAAAAACAAAATGTGATAATATGGAATTTCAGATGAAACTGTATAATTATTGAGTTGAGAAAATTTTAGATAGAAAGAAAAAGTACCAAGAGAAAATTAAGAGTAAAATCTTTTCCAGCAAGGCAGGCGGTAGAGATAATACGTTCACCCGGTGGAGTACGATCACTCGGATGGGGTTTGCATAGAGAAGGGGAACGAGTGAGGAGGGCATAGGAGTAGCGAGAGGGTAATTAGGACAAAATTGACAATATTAAGAAGGGTGTCCATTGGCATTGTGAATTTCAAGAAGGCGTCGTTCGACAGGGTAGAGTAGGCAAAGTTGGTGAGCCTGCAGCAGGATATAGGGAAAGAACTGGGATGGCCAGTGATAGACAAGGGAGTATGACAGGCATCCATGTTAGCGCCAAAGCTTTTAAAATAATATCATAAGGAAATGTTGAGGGAGGCATTGGAGGGCACCGTCAACTTTCACTCTGGGGATGAAAGTACGAGAGACGGTGTTTGTTTAATTAATTGGGTATGCAAATGATAATGCTTTGATTTTCCAACCGGACAAGAGATTAAAATCATTGTAGGGCGTATTGCATTAGAAGTGAGGGAGCGAAATGAGATCACAATCACACTTAAACATAAGCAATGAGATTATAATGGAATAGAAGACTTTGCCTAGCATTGACGTAGAGGAACAGAAAAGAGAACAGGTAAAACACTCGATGGATTCAGGCCATTTTGTACGAAAACGAGCAAGATGCAAGGAAAAAGAAGCATCGGAGAAAAGAACCGCTGGCGGGAAAAAAGTGATAGGGGAATCTTGAGTAAAGATGTCAAAAAAAAGGTTGGGTGGTTAATGACACAGATTTGAAGGCTCTTCCGTCTTCGAAGACAGAAGATAAGCGCAGAAAGCCGAAGAAAAGGAAAAACAAACGAATAAATGTGAGATATGGCAGGGAAAGTGAGGAACAAGTCGAGGAGAATCCGAAGAGGCCAGAGGCAAGGGATGGGGGAGGTGGAAAGCTGGGAGAATATTAGTTAAGCGCAGATGACAAAGCAAATGAATTTTAAATGGTAAGGTAATCAGACTCGAAAGAATGACTGTTTTATGCAAGTGAATCCTATGTCACGCAGTTATTAGAAATATTAAGTTCCTAAGAAAATCATTAAATTATGTCATAAACTCCATCAATACCCAACCACTCACCATTGGGCAAAACATGCCATACATCGTTTGCACAAATGAACGAGAACTTCCTTTTTAAGCCGATATCAATTCCTTTAAATTTGAAGCTAGGGTGATATAGAGCTCTATTTTGATATCTGAAAGACCTTTTCCTAACTTATGTCCCACTTCCAAAAATATGCACTGATTATAATATCTGAAGCAGAAATAATGAGGGTTTAAGTTGTTTATAAGTGGATATTTCCTTTAAAGATAGATAAATAGTCGTCTTTATTTTGGAGCGAGATTGAGACTCTAGAGTCTCAATGACGAAAGGTCAACGACGTTGCGCAAAAGCTATCGGAGATTGTCCCATATCTATTTCTAATCGTTTGACTACCTATAATGACAAAGATGGCGCAAAACCTGACAATAACTCTAACGAAACGATACTCAAAAAACCTTCAAATAGCATGAATATAACAAGAGCAACAATTTGTAAACATTACAGGATGAAACTCACCGTTAAAATGTCACTACTTCTGGGTTTAGATACACGCTCTGATTCAATATATATTGGGATATTTGTTCTAGCCCCTGCCCCAGAAAAGAAAAACAAGGGTTAAAAATCATACCAATAGGCATAGGGGTATTAGCAGTGCGGTGTTCAATGATCAACGCCGATCCGAATCGTAGATCCTTGGGAGAAAGGAAGGGGCAAGAATTTACCGTAATTTAAATCCATAATAAATTAAAACTGAAAGCTTCTCCAGAAAAGATTCGGAAACAGACGACAAAAAATAATTCCAAACCTAGAGCGAATTCCAAGAGTGTGACCGATGCCCTTAAAAGAATTTAGGTGTCCTATAAAAGCAGTCATGTCTCAAGGTTGCTCCATTTCGTGAGGCGGCTCACGTATTCTAATACCTGTTATGGGAAAGGGGCGTCTTCATCTTTTTTTTTCTTCTTCACGGTCGTATATAACTGGTTTCCTCTCATTCGAGAAAATCAAAGAGTAAACTAAAAACCAAGCACTGAAAGCCTCTCGATGCAATATAAGGGACACTTAGCGTGTTCATTACATTACCAGGTAAGGAAATAAACATGTTTGAGTACTTCGAAATGGACATACTGGTACGTTCAACGATTAAAAGGTTCATTACCTTGGAACTGATCTGAAGATTAGTGAATTAAAGAGAGAAATGAAGTAGCCAAAATTAAAAAAATATATAATAGATGTTTAGAAGAATTGAATACAGAGAAATATTCCCGTTGTTCACGGGTAATATTTTGAGGAATCTAAACTTAAAAGCGATTTGATTGGGAACTCAAACTCTCAAATAAACATTTTCGCGGGGGATTATGGCAAATGAAAAATGTAGAATTGAAAACCTTAAAACAAACTAAACTCAAAATAGGACACCTACAGTTTTTTCATTCATCTCCGTAGTAGAGAAAATCCCATCATCGGTGTCTTGAATATTGCAACATTCCTCATATACCGCTTCAATTTGTCATCTTACTTACTGGTTGTGATTGCTGATCAGCGATATATTAACAAGTTAGCACAATGGGGCACGTACGAAACCCTCGTCTGGCATGTGCTCCAAGTGCATTACCCGAATTCCGCGATTTTTTAAATTTAGCATATTCTTTTCCATAACATTTAATTCCCTTGGAAATCTTCCCAGAAATACGACCTCCAAATTATCCCTCTAATTGAACCCTCATTTCTCCCGCTTCTAATGCCAACTATTTGTCACACATTCGTTATTAAATATATATTTGAATTTTATTATATTTCCCTATTTCAAATTAGTAATGGTACTGGACATCCTGGTTCATAACTGATGCCCGTACAAAACTCCCTTGGAGGAATCCCCGTACGTTTGAGCTCTCGTACATGGGCCAAAATGCGGTGAACACACAAATGGGCGCATTAACGGGGAAATGAAATTCTTACTTGGTTAGTTAGATCATAGTTTACATTTAGTGAAAAAACATACCCACGTTTATCCTATGGATTTTGCGCTGTTTATAATTACAATATCACGCTAACCGTCTGGACCAACTACAGCAAAATATACACGAAAAAAGGCCAAGTTTGGCAAGGAAGACAGTCATCTTTCATTAAGACGCAAATTGAGTAGTTTCAGGCTACCAGCAGGTTTCCACTTGATGAGATTTATTGTACGACCGTATTTCGACGTAATACACCTAAAGATGATGTAATACATCAAAACGCGGTCGTACAATAAATCCTATCCAGTGGAAAAGTGCTTTGGGTGGACGGAGATTCTCTTCAAACAAAGAACTAACAGCTCAAGTAGACGAGTATTTTGCAAGTCTGAAGGAATCTAATTTTTGAGATGGGATCAAGACACTGGAACATCGTTGGACCAAGTGCATTAGTGTACAGGAAGACTTCTTTGAAAAATAAAAAAGTTTCACCGAGTTAAGTTTATAATTTCTATTCCATTCCAAGAACTTTTCAAATTATCCTCGTACATAAATTTTGGCCAAAAACATCGATTAACACTCAAGGGTATACACAAGGGTAGCATATACGTCAGTGCTGTGAAACCTATCAACGAACGCACAACACTTATTTTCCTAGAGTACAGAATTGAAGTACTTCAATGTATTATTAGTTACAAAAAGTAACTAGGATAGGCATTATTTATTAGAAAAATTAATAATTGATCAGAGATCGCGGGCCACAGAAAGGGTAGAAGGGAGCAGCAAGTTCTTCCCCAAGCTGTTGGAAGAATTCACGTTAAATCTTATATTCCCAGAGGCAACGAGGACAGCCATCTCTCTCCTCGGCCCTATTCTTTCCTATTTCATGGATACACCTACCTACCTACTTAAGTCTTTTACAGCACCCTTACAATTTGTAGGAATTGCCGTGGCGAAAACAAAAGTTAAAACATCCAAATACGCGCACTTTATGAACACGAATTATATTTCATAGCATAGAGAGAGTTATCCGAGTATGGGAGAAGGTGCTTCGACTCCCACAACTCTCCCCAGCCCTCTCACCATTTCCTTCCCATCCTAAAATAACACCTACCTTCAGAAAATCGAGTTTGATACTTGCAAAAAGGTGGAGCGTCTCCCCTTTCCATTTCAATAGCGCCTTTGCAAACTGTGGGGGACTCTACGGGAGAGAGCGAAATCAATACGGCGTGTCATTTCTCCTACCGCCAATTCACGAAATAAAATTCTGGATATTGGCGAATAAGTATTTCTCATACTCGCAAAAACAAAAATTTCTATTTCTATGAAGAACAAGACTGCACTCTACTTCGCAAACCTAAAATAACACCTAAAGCTTCTAGTAGCAAAACACATAATGCCTTTGAATTCAAAGCTAAGCAAGATCATAACGACTCCAATGAAAAACCCTTCCTAATTTCTTTTCCACTATCGTGCGGCTTTACCCATTTATATTGATTGATTTGATTCAGTTCCTAAACTGAATTGGACACAAAAACTTGATAAACTACTCCTCGCCTATGCCTCTGCTCGGACAGTAAAGCTTTAAAATTTAAACACATGAAGCGAAGTGACTGGGAGTGATTTCTAAATATTCTTTTTCATCCCATACACCGACACAGTCCTACTTTTAGCCAAAATAGCCAGGGTCGCTTGTTATTTAATAGTTTAGACCATTATCTCATCAATAAAAATATTAGGAATCGAACGTATTTCTTAATGCTCATTAATTTACAGAAATCAAACCGAAGGTATGCTTCACAGGTGAGTGCCGAGCTCACCTCATAGTAAGCCCTTACGACGTATTAAATTCACATATCAAGGTAGGGGGATCTGTCCTATTCCTTAGGCCGTCCGTGGTTTCTTAGAGGCGTCACGCGGAATCAAATCAGGACCCTCAGATAATTATTTCAGCGCACCAACCACTGAATTACCATGCCAATCTAACAGTCGCAACGGAGGGAGTATGTTAGGTACCGAGTGAGGAGGGAGGATGGGAATCAGGTTTCTAGACGGCAAGTTAATCACGAAGAAATGGAGAAAAAAATAAGTGCGGGGAAAAAAGGAGGAAATTCTCAAGACAGGGAAAATATAATAGTCGATAACGACCGTCCAAGAGCAGTCATTAATCGGTATGAATGATCTTGAATGAAATAACATACATATCATATAATAATAATGTCAATGATATCACAGCGAAAGCTCATAGTATGGAATCAGAGCAGGCATGAAAAGGTGGCGGCGAGAACAGGCTCTAGTCAAAGAAAATCCCTTGAGCAAACCGAAGAGCGCATTCCAAACCGTACAAATCCAGTCGGCAACATCAAATAGAACCCAGATTCTAAAGCCGATTTTGGTCGTGTATGTGATGTGGCATGACCTAGGCCCGCATTCCAAGTCGTCACTCTACTCCCGCCCCTACCGTCATTTGCAGGTCAAAATGACCTTCATACTGTGTTTGCAGTAGGCGATATGGTTCATCAGGCTCACACTAAACGCCCTCTAAAGTAGATTCAAGATTGGAGGGGGCAAATCCTCTACATGGCAACTATCACTATCATGTGACCGGCGGGTTGCTCCGCATTGAACGTGGGCATCGAGAACATGGAGTGACAAAAAATAAAGCGGAGTTGGAATAGGGGCAACACTCGTCGAAAGGCCAAATATAAATTGAACTAACAGCATTATGTTATGGCGTCCAGTTAGTTCGGTTATTAACCAGCGTGTCTCGGATTCATATCACGTGTTATGCCTTAAGGTAAGCTAAACTATTAACTGCGGGATTGAGCATTATCCTAAAATATGATGTACTCATATGATAAAATTTTCATCAAGTCAGGAATATCAGATTTAGCCTTTGAAAGGTCGGCAGCGAAATAACGATGGAAAACCCAAAGAACTTTTCACACATTTGTAATTGCATTCTTAGTGTGCTCGTGCACCCACGGCTAAAGAGGCGCAATATGAACTCATAAAGACGAAATATCTATCGTAGGGAAACCAGTCGAGGTTCTAGGACACTTTGGGAGGTAGCTGGCAATTTCAAATACGAACAAAAATAATTTTACTATCTTTTTTCCTAAAAATAAGTAATCTGAAAATTATTTTAGATCTAAAAACGATCGCTCTAAAATCGAAGACAGCAACGCACCCTGGAGCGAAACATTTAACGCTCAGGAGAAAAAAAAGATGTCACAATCAGCGTCAGGCAGATATATAGTATAAATTTTGGATTTTATTAGAGTCGAAAATATTCCGCAAGGGGAGGGGGGAAGACCGTTAGAAGCTCCCCTTGAATCCGCCACTGATGACAGAGCATCGCCTATTCCCTAGGGAAGAATCGAATCCCGACCTTCACGTTATCCAGGGGGGAGGGCGGGAGAGAGCGAATATTGCCCCACGGGGAGACCCCCACCCCCCGAGTTGACGACATAAACAGAGCCGGAGAGTCAATGAATGGGTGAGCGCATTAGGAACTGTCGGGAAACGCTCCTCGCAAGGACACGTAGCAAGACAAATTTCAAAAGAGGAGGAAGAATTATGGATTCGTCCTTTTGATCGTAGCCGGATCGACTGTTATGCACCCCCCCAGAGCCCATGCGGCGGACCCATCTGGATGCCTGAGAAAAGGAGGAAGCGAGAGGGACTGTTTCCCCCAACCCTCCGGCGGAACTGTCCCCGAACCATCGAAGGCGAAGCCGAAGGGGGAACAGGGAGAGGAGAGATGTATAAGGGAAACATGAACTTTATTTTCTTCGAGAGATTTATGCGAGCGTGGAACAAAAAGTAACCCGGAGGGAGGCTGGGGGGGCTAGAGGATTGGAGACGAGCGCTGCCTTGGAACGGTTACGGAGAGGGGGAGGAGGAGGTGGAAAACGACGGGAAATGAGGGGGCGCAAATGCAATGATCCTTGCTCTCCTGTGCGAGTGACTAGGCACGACGACAGAAGTGCCAGATATTCTCTTCCTTTTTCTTTCCTGGCACGTTTGAGGAGCAGACGGTGGAAATTATTCGCCGTCCCCACGCCGTTTGGGCGCGCGTGTGTCACGCGGCAGATAACACCGGAAGTACTCGAAGCGCCATCCTCCCCGGTACCCCAAGCCTCCAACCGTCTGGGCAACTCTGTGCTCACGACATGGAAAAATAAATATGTGTTGGCGCGTGCATATATATATGCAGTTCCTCAAACTTGATTAAGTTAGCTGGAGCCACCGAAATATTAAGTTATGAGGTGAGTCGATTTTCTTTCATCCAACTATATTTTGGCACTATTCACGTAAATATTTTAATCAACTTTTTTCTTTTGATTACTTCAAATAGAAAAATTCTTTACATTGATGCTTCACAATTCGAGCAGTTTCCTTCGTGAATTATTCATCGCTTACTTATTCGACGGATTATTTTTACTACTTATCCCTACTGAATACTCAGGGAATCATGGAAACGCTACCACATGTACGTTTCTTTTTCGAAAGTTCCTTTTTATTGCCCAATTTTTTTAACATTATAACGTAAAAGTTCCATAAAAAGTAAAAGCGCGGCTTAAAAATCGAATTGATTACACGGGAAAGCTTTCACTGAAGAGCAACTCCTTTGACCCTCGACGATCAATTAGTCACCGACTTTCGCGAAGGAAAGTTTGCCAAAAGAGCCAATGAACGCAACTAGCATACTGTTATCCAACCGTAGATGAAAACGCCACGATTTTCCCACAGCGTATGCTCATTACTGAGAAATTAGTTTGAATGCAACGGCAAAAAAATAGCATACGACTGAATGCCAGTGCTGTGTCATTCCTATTTTAAATATTATAAAATAACCTAATGAAATACCGCAAAACATTTTCGATTGCTTACCATGAGGTGTTATTGAATAAATACCTTGCTTTGAGTAGGTCACAATTCTCACTTCTATTAACCGGAATCAAATAAAATATGTTAATACTTAACACATTAATATAAAAATATAAATGTTCCCTTGGGCATCCCAACAAGAATCTCAGGCAAGTCCAACGACCTCAATGAGTCTCAGGCACCCCGCATTGGAAAACCATGTTATATCGAAGAACCTTTTTCTTTTGACTACGCTAAATTAAGTATATCTCGCTTGAGCTGATTGCGAATTAAATAAGAATAATAAATCCGTCTGGCTTGGTCTCCAAAAACTTTTCAGGGTCGAATAACGATTAATTTACCACTTAAGAGCAAAAATACTGAATGCACTCTTCGACGTTGAGCCATTAGGAGCCCGGAAGGAGGACGGTGCCAAAAAACATTTGGCAGATAAACGAAGAGTTCTCCTGGCATTCAGACTCCATTCATTTTATGAAGGGATTACAAATCATTTAACGCAGTGGACACGTGCCCTATTACGTAACGATTCATTGAATCGATGGGTCGATCCTACGCTAACAAATGTCTGGAAGAAGTTTTACCTATGTTTTTCGCCAACTATTTTTTATTCAATTTACTATTTTTTCAAAAGCTCATTTATCACACCGTAGATCGTGAAACCCTGTGAGATAATGCAAGATTTACACACGGCTCAAAAGCCTTATGAAATATATTCCACTCCACGTTGGGATGGCTAACGGATATTGACGGTATCCACCAAGTTTCTCTTTTTTATCGAAATTAAGTAAGATTCGGGAACAATGAGGAAATGGATAGTACCATTCGAGATAATGCACGAAGCGCGACGCTCATTTTTACTTCATTTAGACGCTCGAGTCGTTTCGATTTTATGCCACGTCCAAGCTCGCACGTTATCGAACGTTTTCTCGGAAATTCGACCGAGAGTGAGGGCAGCCAGCCTTCGGTCGCTCACTTTCTTGTCGTCGGCATTATAAATAAAGCGGCAGGAGAGGACTTCGTCAAGAGGGCTAAGAAGTGGTAGAAAAACCATTAGATTATGTGCCATCTCCAAAGCAGTTCCCCTGGCATACAAAATAAAATTAAAATATCATAATTCAGCACAACGTAAACCGCATCTTTCTTCCAGAGGCAAGGGAAAATGGTGGGCTTCTAAGAAAACAACTTCATTCAATTCATTTATCTCGTCGAATTCAACACGCTCAAGCCGAAGTCGCGCCGATGGAATGGCCTCTATGTAACCACTCACCTTCAGTAACAAAGACACTTACTCCGCTGTGAAAAAGAATTACGAGAAAATACGAAAAAACCACGGGAGCAACCACTTGACTTATAAAGCCTTGCCTGACTTTAAATGGGATGCGGATGAACAAACCCTGAACGAGGGAAATGCAAGGGTTAATAACCTAACTTACTAGTTATAAGGTTGGGGGGATGATGAAGGGGAGAAAAAATTATAGCCATTGCATACATGAAAAAAGACGGCGGGAAGAGAGGAAATGACTCAATTGAAAATCTGAAGGACTCCCGACGTTATCAGCCTCAGCAGCCCACGAAACTCTCCGATGAATTTCCCATAAAATTCATTCTCCAGTTTAGGATCGCAATGAGAAAAAGTCAACGAGATATTACCCCGAACCGGATGCCATTTTCCAGCAAAATTCGCGAGCGCACGAGTAAGAAAAACTCGAGCGTGACCCTACGCGAAAATTAAGCCCGATGCAAAACGCACTCGCGGAAGAGAAAAAAAATGAAAGGAGATCGGGAAAATAAATGTTTGCCGAGCACTCGTCGAATTCGCGAAACAATAAACAAAATGAAATCTTAATGAAGGGAGAGGGGCGAAACCGACTTGAGAGGCATCGAGTAAATATTTGGCAGCAGTGATCACGGGAATGAGTGAAGGGGCGAGGGGGAGACTTCAATGTTCAAAATACTCCGTACACATCCAAACTTAGAGTAAAATTAAGGCATTTAATTACATAAAGTTGCGTCAAAAGCTTCACCTCCTATCCACATCCTACAATCCAGGGAATGAAGCCATGAGCTAGCAATAGACAAATCTATGCACATTTAAAGTGTGCTTTTTTAATGCAGTGAGGGGCGGTGACTATTATTTGAAATGAGATATTTCTATTCTAATACATTAACCCTTGACTACCATAGAGCTATGCCAATTCAACGACGGTAATACGGCATTCTCAACTTACAGGTATATTATTAAGGCACGGTAATGGATATATTATTAAGCCACGCATGACAAAACGGGTCGTTTTAGGGGCGAAGAATATACGAATTCGAATGATGTTTCCAATCACAATATGGATACAATACCTTCCGGGCGGATGTAATATATTCCTCAATTTTAACAAAAGATTAGCAGCCAGTTTGCAAACGTGATGATTCAAAACGTAACTCCTTGGAAAGCCATCAAAAACTAAATGAGTCAACAGAATAAACAACGCCTCAGGAATGGATAGGGAGCTGAAATAAAATATGCAACTAGTAACTCATATAAGTAAGAATATGCACGCCCTAGACTTTTCAATCTGCGTGGTCATAACCGGGAAAAGTTCATTTTTAAGTGGAAGCCAGAACGGCCACATTTGAATGACGTTATGAGTTCGGGAACTATACTTCCATATTATATTAGCAGTAGAATTCCAGAGCGACAGGAGGGATTCCTATTGAATTATTCAAGATGGAATGACAACAAAACGTGTATTGCTGCTTGATGCAGCGAATCGAAAGTCTCAAGCGCTACATATTCATAAGGGGGACAACATTAGTTCACGGATGAGTTAAAACTAGGTCAGTCCCGCCATTCACATAAAACCAGTCGATTTTCAAGGCCACGGTACACAATCGGGAGAACATAACTGAAAATCCCCTCGCCTGGCTAGGCATACATATGAATAGTTGGGTAATATTACACGTATACTCGATTTAAAAAAAACCATACTGCCTGCTAAGACAAGCACACTGATAGTGAGTCTACGGTAGTAGCCGTGACTAAATTCATGGAAGATGTGTGAGTAGAGAACACTGAAACCCGAAATAAAAACTGGTAATGAGCACTTGGTATTCTTGAAGGTAACACCACCGGAAACATATGAAAATAAAACAGACTCTTAGATATATAAATTAATAATAACCTCAGGCGAAAGGCTAACAAATGACGGAAAAGAATTTTGGGGAAGTGATAAAATGGCAGTGGTGACCCATACCATGTGAATTGGATAGGAAAATTTGAGGCAACGAACGACGTTTTGAACGTACGAGGCAGCGTGACGGGAAAAATGGGTGAAATTTTAGGGAATCATTAGATCAGAACCAAGAAATGCAGCGGTTAGAAGAAAATGAGAGAAAATGCGTATTTTTAATCGGAGATGCGCGCCCGTGTCACCGGTGGGTTTCCCAAAATACAATCGAAAAAAGATGACGTTGTGGTTCTAAAACCTCCGTAGATGCCGATAAACCGCACTGTTTTAAAGTTTTGATGCTTCTTTTCGACTACGACCGAATGACGACAGCACATCTCGGAGAAATTTTCAGTTTCCCTCGAAATACTCCCACTCTCCTCCCCTCAAAGTGGTCACTGTTGGGGAGACGAGCAATCCAGTTCTCATATACTACCAGCTACGATCACGTGAGACGAAGAGACGAAAGCGCACTTCCTCCGGGAACATTAAAATGCTCACTTTCAGACGACACGAATGGAGTCTGGAGAATCCACGCGCCAACGAAACAATCGAACGGGTAATCCCACCAAGGGAAAAAGCTCCACCGGGCCTGCACTACACGACGAGAACGGAGAAGCACAATTGAGATCTCTTCCGAAAAGAAAATCCTCGCGCCCACGGTCCCAAAAAGGTCGTCCGCTCCCATCCCTCAATGCGCGCAGCGCCCTCGGGGGCGCGTCCACAGTCCAGTCCACTCCGCTCGCGGTGTTGGAACGAGAAGAGGAGACCCGAGCGGCTGACAAAAATGAGCAATATTCGCGCATGAGAAGAAATGCCCACACCGAGATAAGGGATTTCTCCCCTCCCTACAACCCCTGGGGGCCACATAACCCCACCCACCCCAACCAGCCAGCCGGCACAGCCGGGCGCGAAAGTTTCGAGATGAAAACTGGCGATAGCGCCGTCGAAAAGCCCAGTCCCTCCTCACCAATTACTCCACTCGCTCGATAAGGAGCGGATCATTTAGATTCATTTTCGAAATCTGCGGAGTCGCCTTGAATTCGCGGATTGAGGGTTGTGGCACACGATTCCTCGCCAAAAACCACGGCCCTAATAATCCTTATCGCAAAACTTTCATCCATGTATCGCCCACAAACTGCGAACTAATTAAGTTCACGCCTAGTGAAGACGCTCTTAAGGCAATAAGAATCCGCATTCACGCATTGTGAGGACAACTCTCCTCCCTGATAACATAAACGAAAGGTCCTACGACCCTGTACACCGTTAGTTTGAATACTGGTTGAACAATTATTACCCATTTTGTAAACGTCGACAATGTCACAGTTATCATTTAAGTTTTAAGCATGTAATTTAAACGATATTTTTTGCCGCTATAATTAATAAAATTACTTATTTTATCCAAGTGAAAAACGCCGTATAACCAAAAGTTATGATGGGGAGATGAATTCTATTCCATTGCGTTAACCGCGCAAGCAAACCTCTCCTTGCAAGACTCATATCTCCTCCGCAAGACTCTCCTATCAATTTTGTTCACCGTGTCACTGTCAACAGCATTACATGAACCTGAACCTGATTTCATTCTTAAATAATCCATTTTACAGCCTGTTTCTTCCATTATCTTAAGTTTAAGACATAGAAATCATGCCTTAAGTTTTCTGGAGAGAATCGCTAATGTATACCGACCACCTGGTTTTGACACAATTGGATAAACACGGTTTTACGAGGAAGAAAACTTTTCTGCTTCCACGCATCACGTGTACGGTGCATTCTTCAGGTCTTCGATACCATGACTGAATTCAATTTGTACACTCGTACACGCCTTCTCTCCATAAACAAATTAGGTCGAATGATTAAAAGACTATACTATAGTCTTTTAAATAACTATATTAAATAAGTATAACTATATTATGCATACGTAAGAAGCAAGATGATTGACGGCTAAGTCCTCAAAACGGCAAAAAAAATGACTGACTAAATGCAGTGTAGTGCTGTTATGCTGACGGCTAATAATCGCTTATTTAATACTGGATGGGGGCGGACAGAATGTCAGCAAAGGGTAGAATACACAGAAGGGTGAAAATACACAACTTCGTCTGAATTAAGTGGAGACTTGGCAGGTGAGTTCTTTACTACGCTTTCATTCATCTTTCCACTTGCATAGGGCAAATATCAAGAACTGTAATTGCAGAGAAGTGGGATTCTTTTTGCCAATAAGGCTGAACATTATGGATATTCCTCTACATACGAGGACCTCATCATCATCAAAAACGTGATGGATAAAAGTATACGCTGTCACCGCTCTTTTAATTTAGCATTCCAAGACGTAATATAATGAAATTCCTTACGCAAAAAATGAAAGTTGCGCCACAGGATCCCGACTAATTCATTGTAATCGTGAAGTAAATACCTTTTTTTACATTTCAGATCATTTACAAGAGAAAATAATAATATTTAGGCATTTGTAGGAGTGGTTAGAAGAACATTTTCTTTGCGTCTAGCACAATGGCAGACATTATTTATGGCATTTACAAGACTGACTGAGACTATGTTGAAGATCCGGCTGTCGGTTCTGTTGCTTAATTTCCAACCTCCCGTTCGACAATAATTCGCAGCACCACTGAATACAGGTGCCATGTACACTTTCAATTTCCACTGCATGTGCACAGAAAGGCCAAACGTTGAAACGATCCTTCAATTTCATAACTTCCCCTAAATCTTCGAATGGCATCCGGTTTCGGGGAAGAAGAACATGAACAGAGACCCTCCAAAGACTTCAACCGTTAGAATGGTAACTAAAGCGACCACGGATTTCCTGAAAAATGACATCATGAATTCGGGTGGAATATTTCTAACTTAAAAATCTCTCGCGATTTTGAAAATATTTCCAAGGGTCTGAGCTGAGCGTCTGTTTGTCAATCGGAGGTCCGAAGCGCCGGATCCCCGCTGGGGAAACGGAGGGAGAAGCAAGCCTTTCGGACTTCACGGCGGCGATAACTTCCGTGCACGAGGAGCGGGCAGGATCCTCGCCGCGATGCGCGGAAGCTCTTCCGGTAAAAGAACGTGGACATCGCGCGCGGCGCTGGGAGAATACATGACAAAGCGGGGAAGACGGGGACGCTGTTGAGTAGTTTTCACAAGCCCTCATTCACCGAGGGAAAATTACGGTCCACGAACATTTTGTACAAGTCATAAGATTGTTGACGATTTGACGTAAAATTAACATATACGTAGAACACACATTTATTTTCCCAGCATCCGATTTTTTTATTTATTTTTACGTAAAACGATATAATTCCTTACATTATCTATGCAAATTATCTATGCAAAACAACATTTTCTTATAAAGGCTCATTAATGTCAAAATAGCGGCAGTAGTCCAACATTAACACAATTAAGTAAGATACCTATAATAATTATTTTTCAGTCGATGTTTTTCCAATTTTTAACATACAGCATTAAATTGTTTCTAACAATATTTCACGATTAAGTTTTGTTTTAAAATTATAATTTAAAATGGCAAATGACCAGCACGCTGGTTATGCTACTTTTTAGCTATCCCTTGAGGAAAATTTCGACTTCCAGTGCCTCATTTCTTCATTTCCGTAGATCACAATATGGCAACCCTCCATCAACCTCCAAAAACCAACCCTCCGACGGAACTAACACTCGTTCACACATGGAGACTCAGTAGAGCGCGACCGAGAGGAGCCAATTCCCGCCGAGGTGGCCAACGAAAATGGGTGAATGAAAACGCATGGGCACGCGTGATGCACGTCCTCCTGCAAATCGAACAGTTTTCACGCACGTCGACGCATCCCGGACCGACAAAACATTACTGTCATTAGTGCGCCCAAAGACTATCCCGGTGAGCGTCGGCAGACACATTGTGTAACGGGCAACAGGTGACTCCCCGATTTTAGTGTTTGAATGATCCAACCGGCCAAGAGTCATCGCATTGGATTTTTCGTGGCCACGCACAAACCTGAATGAAAAGGATTTGCTCGAATCAAGCAGCGTGGGTCCCTCATTTTACATGGATTTCCAATTCCGACTTTTTTCCTTTTTTTCCCGATAGAGTGGCTCAAGTGTCAAGTCTATTAAGCGAGGAACAGCGCATGTAAAAATATATCTATAAGATTTCGCAGCCGAATTATCGCCCCTATAGGCGCTCGCCACAGAGCGACGTTGAGCTTAAACATGCTACATGAGCAGGTATCAGGCCACAACATGCTCCCCACTCCAAAGACACCTAAAAATACGAAATTCTGACGTCAAAATAATTTGAACACAGTACTGGCCGACAAATCTCTCCATTAAACTACTTCAACAATTCTATCTAAGCGATATTAATCAGTGTTGACAACACCCCACCTTTGTCGCCAAAATGGTCCAATCTGATGGCGCTAAAACATCGAAACCTTGGATAACGAATAACTGAATAGGTATACGGTGACATGAAACGTCGGCTGACTAAATAATGAATGCGGACACTCGCACAAAGAGAAGAGACACAGCTTGGCAGTATCCTCAACCTCGTCCGTAAACAAATTGAGTAGCTTCAGGCGTGATGTGGTGGAAGTCGAACATAATGAATAACTGATCGAAGCACTTTTCCGCCAATAATTTTTTAAAATTTTTTATTTTACGACCGGGTTTCGATGTATTACATCATCATCAGGTCCTCTCCCCCTCTTCCGGAATATATATATAAGCCTGCACACAACTTCAGTTCGTCCGTAACGTTACAAAAATTTAGATGCCCAAGCAACATATCAATATTGAAAGGCAGAATCGCATTTTATTCGCTTCAAATTTTGAACGAAATATTCCTTTGAGCTACATGTGTATCATAGGTAATATAAAAGTAAAAAGCCCGTTCATTTTGAGGGTGTAAGTAGTTTAGTACATATTACATTTTAAAAACAATCCTAGGAGGAAATAGGATTCCTTATCAGCAGACGAAAATCCGAGATAATTTACCCACACACAATATCGCGAATTTCTCTCTTAGTTTTCCATAAAACGAAAGTTTTTCGGAGCAGTAAAGATGATGCGAATCCAACATACGAGGATCGTATCTATACCACATTTAAGATGACTGTGAAACAAGGTATTTAAATTCACCAAATAACTTATTTAAAAAATGTTACTCCCCAAGTTTGAACCGCTTCTATGCCTGAATCACTAAAAACAAGTTAGCTTCATTCCAAAGAGGACTAGGCAGTATGATGTGTATCGTGCTTTTATTGCCAATTTAACTCGAGGTGCACGAAAGAATTTATTGCATTAAAAAACCAGTTCTAATTCATGTGAAGTAACATCATTACCCCTTCACTGAGAAGCAAAAAAAAAAGACTGGTAACGTCACGGGTAATGAGAACCATTCCTATCTTAATTTAACGTCTCTTTCACATACGCAATCGTGTAAAAACCCATAGGAGTAAATTAGCACACCGGATAAGAAATAAATTACAATCATTTTCTCTCGTAATTTACCGTCCCTTTCACTTACACAATTGTGCAAAAACCCATCAGAGTGAATTGGCACACCGGATAAGAAATATATTACAAAAACATTCAGAACCTTAAAATCTTAAAATTATTCTGATCTTAAATTTTCAAGTGAAAGAACTTAGTTTTTTTTCTGTGGAAGTACTCGCGATTAAATACCATGAAATACGCCTTGCAAAAAGCAGCACTCTGGAAACTGGAGTAACCATCCTGGAGTTTGTGCAAAATGAATAGAGGACAATGAGGGAGATGGAAAATGATACAACGCCGCAGAATCCTAATCGATGTTCCACAAGAGAGAGAGAGTTTTCGATTTTCGTTCAGAGGTTTGCATTCTTTAAAGGAAAATTTTCTGAAAAACTGATGATTTTCCCATATTAGAAGGAGAATATTAAGGAACCAACGCATGTTCGAAGCCTCCGAAACGAGCACACTAATCCTCATTATTAATTTAAAAATTTAGAACGAAGGCCGATTTCGCTGAAACGTATATTATTCCACTCATGACAATTCATTGAATGAAATCGAAGTTGCATTTCAATAAGATATGGCGGGAATTTTCCAAAGTCCGTCATACTTTGCGGTTGAGCAAAGAAAAAAGGCAAGTCGCTTTTTCTAGCGACATGCTTCACGTTCTGCATGGCTAACAATCATCTAAATGGAATTATTGATTTAATTTTTAATTACATTCTTCAGTAAGCTCTTTCTTCTCTACGACGCAATAATTATACGATACACCAAAATAATGAGCAGCTCCTTTTACCAAGGCACACAGTACGAGAGTAATCACACTGCAAGGCACTGAGCTATTACTAACTAGCGTCGTCGCTAATTGTCACTGTACTCTTATATCACACTCACATGATACTTTGAACAAGTTAAAGTTTCGCAGTCTGATAAGTTTCTACTTTTATAATGTGCACTATGACAGTTGCATGTACCCTATAGATTTTTCGGGCACGCTTCTCTAAGCTACAAGAAATCTCAAAACGAAAACCGACGAAACTCGAAAAATAGTGCCCATTAAATACCGCGATGTCCATAAACGTGATATTTGCCGTAAACATATACTTAGGCACTTAAAACCTCTGTACGAGTAGGCATAAAGGGTCAAAGGCATAAACAAATTGGCCTGAAGGTTTGAGAAACGGGCACTGGGTAAAATTTCACCAGTAATGTTCTCAAACTGAACACGCATGGCATGACGATTACGGAGAGGCACAATATGCGCACGGGATATTCCGCACAGTACGCGTGGATGCACCCTCCTCCGCCCCTCACAATCGCGAAACTCGCTCATTAATTAGCAAGGCTGCGGCTTGTTCCTGCGCCGTAAGCTTTCATTGAGACCCGCGAGCTGTTCAACATTTGCGCTGGTGCCTGCGGATGAAGAATGTGATTCGCTCACAACTTGCCAACTCAACGAAGAGGAGTGAAACGGGATACGAGAGGCGGTAATGGATTTGAACTACACGTAACACGTTCGAAAAAATACAAGGCCGAGGAACTATCGACGACCTGAACTCCCGAAAATTATAAGAAAACTGAAAAGAGGCCAATTCGCTGCACAAAGTTTTGTTAACTTTTTTTCCAGACCTGCTCGAAAATATTTCAAAACGGAAGTAATTGAATTTAGGGAAAATAATTTGATCCATGTCCAAGATATTTTCCACGGGTGCTCTTGCAATTTTGCACAAGTAAAAAAGCAAAGAGGTTTTGGCCATATAATGGCAGGCACGAAAGACTAACGGATGGACAAAAAAGGCTAACCACCTCAATATTCCTAGGCGCCAACAAACAAGACAACGCGACAACCTATAATAAACTTTAATAAACCCCCTCAATTCTGCATAATTCCTTTCTCCCTTAATTTGGTCCAACAGACCTATTCATTCCTCCCGCTATCTTGTCTGATAACGCCCTCCCCTCTTTCGCATTCTTCCACATTCCAACGCCAATCGAAATGCTCTCCATCCATCTTTCCTGCCACCCTTTGATTTCTCCCAAAACCCATTTCTCCACCCGCACAAAGCGTTATGTTTCTTTATTTGCTTTCCTTTCCGTTCATGCTATCTTTTCTGGCCTTCCCCAAAACCCGCATTTCAAACGCCTTTAATCTACGCCTATCATCTTTCCTCAAGGTGTAAGAACTCGCGTCGTACACAACCGCGCTCCATATCAAAGTTGTCGCCGATCTTTTCTTAACATCCTCACTGAACGTCCCTATCATCAACTCCTGCCTCCATATAAAAGTTTATTCGCCCAACTCTATTCTTCTTCTGATGTCTATACTACTGTTTTCATATTTGCCCAAAGCGCTTCCAAGATACGCAAATTCTTCTACTCCCTCTATAGTTTACGCTCTGAAATTTGAATGTTTAACCCAGAAGTCCTATCTCTACGGAACCCCATAACTTTTTTTTGTTCACATTGATTATTATCTCATTTTGAGTTGAGAATGCACTTTTAATGCTTAACTTAGCCTTTCTTATTTCTCGAGAACCTCACTTCCCTTGTTTTATTTACATTGATCCTAATTCCATCCCATCCCACTTATTTCATACTTACTAATATTTAAGTGCTTGGTGATGGTCAGCATAAGAATGGAGAGGACGCCAAATTTTATGCATGTTGCTCTAAAGCCAACACTTGAACGAAAAATACAAAACTAGTCCAAACAATCAAGGACAAAAGGATTAGATTTGAACAAAGCTCGTTTAGATGGCGTTTTGGCAGAGAGAACTGAATTCGAAAACAGCAACCGTTAAGGTAGATTGTGATTTCCAAGCTTTCCAGTTAGGTCCGAAGTGTGAAATTCCCCAAACGTGATCGAAATTGGCAACAGTGAGCACTCCTTTCCAATAGCTACCCTTACATAAATACCTACCCCTAAGCCCAAAATCTGCCTACGGTGCGCTGGTTATATGCCCCTCGCGGCAACAAGCTCAACAGCGGTCAGCGATCGTGGTCACATTCTTTGAGGGCTAACTGAGCTTTTTGGAGTCAAGAGATGGAAAGCGATCGAAGGTCCACCTATGCTTGGCCACGCTGATTACCTTGACTCCCAAGGGGAAATCTAATCTGCCAGGAGGTCCACGTCACTCTTGCAGCGAGAGGTGAGGCTGGCGTGGAGGGTGGAGGACGTCGGCGGGGGAGGGGGGGGGGGAAGAAGGCGCCACGTGATGCGTTCTATAGCGACGCGTGCGTGCGAATATTCGTGGGTACTGCTTCTCTGGAATGTTGCCTAAATTGCCCACGTCCCATAGGGCGGATTGAAGCATCGCCCGAGGGGGTAACAAGGGTGCGGGGGGGGGGGGGGTAATTTAATGTACGACGGATGAGATATTCAACACTCGCCTACCGCTACCAAAATCACAGCAGCAATCAATTCGAAAGTTGATTTTGATGGAAGGAGGGTCCGAACTAAATCCTGGGACGTTTGATAGTTCTTCACTCAGGCTGGGTGGGCAATTACCTTCCCTGAGCCATCAACCGATTTCCAACGAATATCTAGAGATCATATGATCCGCATGAATTTTAGGTACGCCTGTTCAATAGTTATCAAGCGGGATTTAGATCTGGTGACCTCAGGTCAATAGTCGAATGCTCTATACCGTCATCATTGTCTACTGCTTTTAAGTTAAAAGTCATATTTAATTCCTTCTTACCTTATTAAGGTAATAAAGTAAATGATGCCAAATAACGAGGGATTGTAACGTTAAGCTAAGTGGAATGGTGGTAAAATAAGAATGCGTTTTTAAAGAGAGGTATTGTGAATTTTTATAGCCTAATTCCCGCCTTTTATGCCAGAAGGCTTCTCTGAACTCGAATGCATTTTACCTAACGACACTAACGATTAATGCTGGCAATTAACATAACATTACATTCATTATTCGTCTTAAACTATTAACTCAATGCCTTTAAAACTAACCGAAGAGATTTAAATGTTAATTATTTTTCAATGCTCAAAAATTCCTAGAGGGTGGAGTAATTAATACTCCCTTGAATTCGCCCACGTCTCACATCACCCTACCTTGCACTAATTAGCTGATTTAAATTGCTAATTGACGTCGAGGGAGAAACGAAAAAAGGTCTGCTTCTTCCGTTGAAGGCGTGGAGTTTTTAGAAAACCATTTAAGGAACTACGGCAAGCATCCAATTAATAGGAGGTTTGATTTGAAGTGGGTCGAAAAGGAAAGAGAGGAGAAAATTTCGCCAAACGTGACGGTCAATGGACAGCGTGTGGGTGCCTTTACTTTAAGTGGGACACCATGACTCACACCAGAAAGAATAAATTTACATCTAAAGAATCGACAAAGATTCTCATTTCAAAACATTAATTTGATCAAACTCGCTATCTGAGAGCTATTAATAGGCTTATCTCATGCGTTATCGCTCGGATAAATGGATCTAAAGAGCACGAAGCGAGAACAATGAAAAGGCAATCACATTATGATAAACGAGAAACTTTTAACAAAATTTAATTAACGGATGACTTTCCGCAAATCTGACTCTGAAATAGTCCACAAATCGGACTCGGGCAGCCGAAAGCTCGCGGATGGTTTAGAGTCCATGGAACACCACCCGAAAGTTCCCCACGTAAGAATTCAAACCTACAAACATGAAACCACAAAATACGGTTAAATACCACAAAGTTGAGCAAAAATAAAATGAGCCAAGGCGATTCAAACGGAACTTGAACATATACTGATGTAATATTTTGTGCAATATGTATCCATACAGAATTTTTTTTAAACTATAAACACGTTGGAACCAAAATAAAATAGTTCTAATGCTTCATACAAACAGCGTTTTCTCAATTATAATTTCTGTTCCGGAACCGTACTGTCACTTAAAGTCACGTTGGCCTGAGCTAATTGCTTGTGTACATATATATATATATAGTATATATATATATATATTTATATATATATATATATATTTATTTATTTACCAGCATCATCAGTTATTTCCAACAGAAACCGGGTCCAACAGAAGTTTTCATGAGCACCTTGCGACGTTCATAAGCGATTGCTCAGGAATTCACATCATCCAAGTAGTGCGAAGAATTTTAATGCCAAAATAATCTCGAAGGAATCTGGCTGAAAAATGACTCCATGGTAAACACAGAGATTGGCCTCTGAGAATCAGAACGGAGATAACACGAGAGCAGAGTTCCATCAATCACTGGTCGGGCTGAAACTACCGAAGTGATCCATTTCAAAATGGGACGTGTCACTCGCATTCCTTCCCGAATGAATGCTTCACAATCTTGACCCGAGAATAAAAAAAATAGAAAGATAAACAAAAGAGGGTGCGCGTCGTCGCAATCACCGCCGACGGTTGCGGACGCGAATGAGTACACAACACGAAGAAAATTGGCGACAGAAGAGCACGCTCGTCCCCACCTCCGAGAGAGGGGTCTCAGGCGAATCGAAAATATCGATTTCCGCCCACCAAAACACGAACTCTCCAGGCACCGGAAGGAAGGCATCAAAAGACGTGAATACATACACGCACACTCGCACACACACTCAAGGGGGCTACATCACGAGGGCTCGCACAGCTGCCTTTCGCGATGAAGGGGGGACAAGGGCCGCGACGTGACCGGATCGAACGCCATCGACGGACACGACGCTACCGAGGAGGAACGCACACCGGGGAGCCGCGAACGACACCGGGGTCCACGCAACTCGCGTCTCCGCCCAGCCGGGCGTTGGAGGGCTATCCTAACCTTGACCTCGCGGCGGCGGCGAACCTAGAGCAGGGCACGCCGGGGACTGACGTCGCCGTCCCAGCGGGCGACGCCACCAACGGCGGGGGCTTCCTGCGGACCGTCCCGATGGCGGCACATCCACCACCTCCCCTCTGCATCCCGAAGCGTCCCGACGCGCACTCCGACTGCGCCTCCCGGGCCATGACTGAACACCGCGACGGGCCCACCGCGCAGTAAAGGCGAGAGGCACACGACCGCCTTTCCCCTCCCTACTCCGGCCCCCTCCGGGGAACGAGGCGCAAGCGCGGGCTTATATACGACCCTTCCCCCTCGCCGATCATACGCCACTCCTGCCCACACCCCTGCGTCAGAGGTCCCTCAATGTAACCCCCACCCTCCCCTTCACATGCACACACACGCACTCCACCACTCGCTCTTCCCCCTCCCCGAGAGTTACCCGCGTGCTTTTGATGTCATTGTTGATGATTCTGGCGTCAACGTACCCTCATCATTTATTCGTCGCGATGTGAGAGAGAGGAACGGGGGGAACGGGATGCAACCCTCCCCCCCATCTTCCCTTCTCTCTCAAACCCAATTAAGTCCCTCTTGATTCTTCACCTTCCGGCCTCGTAAAAATTCACGGAGCCCTCCGGAGAAATTGTCCCTTCCGCACGATCTCTCCGGAAAGTGAAAAACTTTTCATCCCTCGACCATGAGAGCGGGAGTCAGCAGCGATCTGGGAAACGGTTCAGGAAATCCGCGGATTTGCGCCGGAATTGTATGGCAGGGTGTGTGACGACTGATAGTAGGCATAACAGTCCCTGGATTGAGCACAGCCGCTGCGACGGTTCCTGTTTCCCTCCCATACGCGTCTTGTCACCTACTGGTGCGACCTATTACGTCAAATTAAGATGGCGATAAAAGCCATTTTTTTCACCCTCTTCGATTCAAGAGTAGCTGACGATCCCACAAGCGTGGCTGAGCTCTGATACTTCGTATTAATTTATTTTTAGAGGCTAAACATTTTGATACCCCTACAGAGAACGCCGTCAAGAGATGGTAACGAATGAAACGTTTAAGCCTTACTTTCTTCCCATCGACATAGGTTTTTTTGTAGGAGTATAGTTTAAAAATCTAAATGGTCTTCACCTATTATTGACGTTAAGCCTATTCCAAGAAGATACTGAAGAGTGACCGCCCTCCTGGATACAATTGGATAGACGCCTAGGAATATCGATGGTTTTTCAAAGTAGATGAGATAATCCAATTATTGTCAAGTCAGTACCCTAATATGGCAAGTGAGGAGTTAATACGACCACTCACTAAAGGTTAATTTTTAATGATCTCGGGATATTATTGCACCAAATTATTGAATTAACATTAAATATTAGCCAGAATCCTAAGAGTCCTCCCTCCATTGAATATTAATTCATTCTATGATAAATGAATGATGGCAGAGAGCAGATTTAGGTTTAATTTAATTCCAAAGAAAACACTAAGAAAAAAAAAGCACTTAACTGACGTAATACCCCCTTACATCTCTTTCCTTTTCTGATCCCCGATTTTCCGAACAAAACCTAACATTTCCCTTCTTACGGCCTTACTTAATTCATGCTCCTCCCTTCCTAGTAATCCTTAATCTAAAATAAATGATATTCTCTTTCTGATCCTTATTCATCATGCGACATTCCTCCGCCCATCACGTCCTTCGTAACATCTCCAAATATAAAATCAAACCTTGACGTGTCCTCCACATACACATTGAAGCAAGTGCTCCCTTCCTTCCACCGCGTTTATACTACATCGTCCCGCCGACACAAGCCCAAATAGGTCTCCAAATTTACGTACAGCGCACGTCGCACATTCTCCTCTCTAACTCCGAAGAAGATGAATTTCTCCGTCAATCCAACAAGAAGTGGAGGGTGTCTCGGTTTCCATGCATCCTCTTGCGTAAGGAGGGGCCAATATCATACCGCTGACTACAAAACCACAAACCACTGACAATTTATGGATGTTTCTTCGATCGTGGGAGGGGAGGAGATATGAAATCGGATAGTAGGGTTCGTGATGGTTTGTGGCATTTCATTTCCTCCTCGAAATAACTCGCAACGATCCACCACAACTCGGTGGAGAGCATTTTGAAGGACAGAGGTTCATGTTTCTGAGCGAAAGGTGTTCTAGGTCAAACCCTCTACGGGTGGTACTTCGTAAGCATTCGCACAGAGGCAGGAGAGGATCAGAAAAATTGAGAGTAGGAGCTCTATAGAGAAATCACCTATTTGAAAAGATATGATGGGAAGGATCACACTTGCCATTCTATATCGCGAAGGGAAGCCATTTCCCCGAGGAAATTAGCCCATCCTCAACCAAACAGGAGAGCTACAGAGAAGGGAGACGATTTCCCTCACAGATAAAAATTATACATTCCGCTGTGGAACCACTTTCATTCCAGTATACGGAGCTTCCTCTCTCCACTGATTGCTACCGTTACCATTTTAATTGTTACTAGAATTCGCATTCGTAATCCTTGAGGAATACATCTATACCCTGGTCAACATTCACCATTGCCCTGAAGCAGTTTTTAATATAATGACGACTTTCTAAATTACGTATTCTGAGATAATTATACACAAGAATGTCAGGACTCATTCATCGCGGATATAAATCTGTGCATGAGAAAATTAAAGCAGATGTGATTCAGAGGAATGGGTCCTATTGCCTGACGAGAAACGTCTGTTATTAAGTATCTAGCGCACGGATGCCACTTAGGCAGGACAGGAGTAAGGAAACATGCTTAACAGTGGTACATGAACTTGGGAACTGAGGAACGAATGGCGCACCATGTCACAGTATCTAGAGTCAGTTACACATCGTCAAAGCTCGAGGTCTTGTGGGTGTATTTAAAAATGAGAGGACATACAGAAGAGACCAGTGACTATTCATTATATTGAACAATAAACGTCAAAATACGATGAGTATGAATCGAAATTAGTCTTAAAAGCTAATCCGCAGCTTCAAAAAGAAGGCAGAGTGTAATGACCAGCGGCTGAATAGTCGGTTTCCCTTTGTCCTCCGCTGGAGTGCACATCACAATTTCCCCTTTTCGAGAGAAAAGATGGCGGTACCACGGCATTCGTGCGGCGGAGATTCTTCGACAAAAAAGCAACAGCAGACATTATGTCGTCTTAATATCTACGTGAGCCTCTACCGTCTATAAAACACCGCTCGCTGACCCTAGTTAAAAACGACACTAACCGCCCTTTCCTCTCCCTTCCTCGCGATCCATTTCCCAAAAAAACGAACACATCTGTGCACATCCGACGGGAGTGCCCACCTCAGTCAAAGGCGAGTGAAGAGGAGGAGATCGATTCGAGACTCCCTCGTGAAAAGTGCGCCCTGCTACGGCGTGCCTAGGCCACTCGCCTCGGGCTCCGAATGCTAATGAATCAACTAATGACTCAGGGAACAGTCTCGGGCGTAACTTGATGGAAACCTTTCATCATGGAAAGTTTAAGGAAGCAAAAACCACTGCATTTTCCTCGATTATGTTCTATTCAACCCGACCGCGGTTGAATTTCGTAGCATCATCATTATGGGCCCGTTTTTTGAATGTCAAGGGTGAATTTACTTGCGACTCCTCTAAACACACACGCAAATTTAGTTAAAGAGTCTTAACCACATAGGTATACTATTTACACCGACGCCATTAAGTACCAGGACATATTTGAAGTCATTAGGACCATGAAAACTAATAAAGTGAATTTGGGACTCTCTCTATAAGCTTCGTGAAAAAGAACTCAGATGATAGCGCTGAGTGTGACATTTTTCGATATACCTTACAGAAATATTCGTATTACATAAGAGAGGCTGTCGGGCATGTGAGATAGGGAGAGGAAAATAACAGGCATTTCGGACGGAATGAATGGAGGTGGAATGCATAAGGGAGTTTATTGCATTTTAACCCCAAATGGGAGTTTTTTGTGGAGTAGGGTGTCAGGTTGTGTCGTATTAGACGAGGCTTGGATATGTAGCGGTAGTTTGCCTGTGTGCCCATTCAAAGTCAACTTAAAGCGAGAGACTGCCATAAAAATAATAAAATTTCCTACTCATAACAAATTAATATCTTCCACGAAAGGATCGTTTTGCGAAGGGATGATCCAAGGACTGGGGGTTTACTTTGGTGCCTCGTAGATGCAAACACTTCAAATCCGACCGTGACTCACTTCACACTCTTTGAAGGACTTCACGAGTCACGATGCCTCGGCGCGTAAATCCGCCTCGCAAGCTGTCTCTCTCTCTTGCGCCCACCCGGCGAAAATCATCGCCCACTTGCGCAAATTTACACCCTCTCACAGAGAGAGTTTCCGCTCTTCCTCCCCCACGAGCGCACTCTCAACCCCTACACTCACTCAAGACCTCCCAGCGGAGTGGAGATTAAAAGAGGCGAAATTTCCCTGTACCCCCCTACCCTCCCCCGGGTAAAACCTCGGACCTAACCACAACCCTTTCGAGTGCGAGACACCCCACCCACCCTCCCTCTCGCCCGTTCCACGCGGTCGGTGGAAGGGGATTGCGGAGGGAAGGGAAGAGAGGCTAGTTCCGCAAGGACCGAATACGGGTAAGGACCACACTACCCCTCCCCCACCCGCTTCGCCCTCTACCCTACACCCCCCTCGGCCAAAGGGGAACGCACATACGCATATTCCACGGCTCCTTCCGACCCCTTGCGACATTAAAACCGTCGCAACCTCCCTCCCGGGCCCCAATTTTTTCGGGAATAAAAGACAACCCCAAGTTTTAACGGCCCCGGAAAAGGGATCCGAGGGAATGAAACTGGGAGTGACGAGGAGGGCAAGTTTCCTGAGGGCGTTACGTAATTTCCCTTAGTGGTAAAGCTGACCGAATATTCTTTGCCATGATTTAAGACAGTCATTCTCACCCCTCCCCTGTCATAGACCTGAAGATTCCACGAACAGTGCTCCTTAAGATTTCGGCACTTCTACCACGGATAAATGATACCGAAAGCAACGTTCATAGTACAAAATCGTTCGCCAAAAGACTTAAAGTGTACTTTCACCCCGTTAACTACGGTTCGGTGAACATCAACGTTTTCTGTGCCGCACATTCTAATTCATATCGGCTAAATACGTGATTTTATATTTTTTCTGCAAAAATTTCTACTACCTAAATCTACTTGAATAATGTCGAGATCAACACTTCAAATCCTACATAATTAAACAAGAAACCCTGTTGTTAGCAACCGAAAACCCTGCCCACTGAGCAACCAAAAGCCTTGAACATCGCAGATGAAACGATGGAAGAACTTTACACCGCATCACTAATAGATGCTGTACCTGTCAAATGCAGTTTTGGACAATTCTCAATAACTCTCATGCACTCTGTTTCATGCGGACTTCCTCTCGCTAGCCATACATTATTCCCTTCTTCATTTCTTCTTAACTTCTACCCGCATTCATGCCCATTAAGAAGCCTCTCTTCCTTCCTCTACACCGTTTATCTAATATTTTCTTGATTCTATCATGACCTTTCACATCATTCTTACTTTCAATATTTCCTCCACCCACTTTTCCTACCTGTTTCGGATTTCCCCCGGCAACTTTCACTCTTTTCCCTACAACTTTAAAACTTCGTCGAACACCTTCCTCTCTTTCAAAGGTTTTTCTCAATTCTTTTCCAGTCCAATATTTTAAAATGTTTCTAATCTATGCATATCCTCTCGCCACAAAGATCAATTTTTTTTCCGATCCGTATTGTGCTACGACCCATCGCATGACATTTTCGCAATGTGCGGATGGAACCAACGACCAAGGTTGAAGTTCTGATTCAACTCTAACTTTTGCCGAGTAAAATATTACGAAAGTAAAATGAAAACGGAGCTCACTTCCGGTCGCAATTAATTTCACCGTGTTTCCCAAGGTGCCTTCGGAGGTGCTCGGGGTCGTGGATGTGTGCCCACGTTCTCCCGAGGGGAGCTGTGTCAACATTTGGAGAGTGACTTGAGGGGGAAGGAACACACACCTTCTAACGCACGTCACTTATTCCCCCAACGCCCTGCACTTCCTCCTTCCAACCCCCTTCCCCGCGCGCAATCCCCGCCGGGTAATTGGAAGGGCTCGCGAGATTAAAACGCGAGTCAAGGGTCATTTTTTTTCCTTCTTTTGCCCAGTCCTCTTTCTCGAATCACAAGGGTACGGTACTTTCGAGTCTCGAGGCGTTCTCCCTGTCCCGATTTGGGAGAATATCTAAGATTCGTCGAGATCTCTCGAGATTTCATTCCCTCATCTCCTCATTGTCTAACACATCGGAAGGAAAATTCGATTTACGTAAAACAGTTGACTCATCACACTATGGGGTTACGCAAAGCTGTTCCAAAGTCACAGATGGCTGGTTTTTACTACGAACAAGTTTCGTGAAATATTTTCCACCTGATTCGTTTAATTCTCTGACAACCTCAAGTACGAGTGGTACAACGAGCCCTGACTACAAACGCTGAGATACTATGATAAACAAATCTCCTTACCATTATCAAAAATTGACTCGAGATTCAATCAAATTGGTTTATGGAATGTTTTCAAAAACAGCACCCTTAAAAATTTTTTATGAAAATAATGGATGGCACCAGGCTAAGGTACGTATGATAATTAGTTCTCTGCTTTTCTTAAGGAGAATTTCCACTGATAACTGTTAATCATTGAATTCAATGATTGAGGAAAGTGATATCTGATTAACTGATTAACACTGAATCAATATCCTGCAGTTTTTCAAGTGTTGCATTTCACATAGCATGCATCGATTACCGATGCGCGATGGAAAAGTGAAATTTAAAGCCATTTCCACAATAAATTCAGCCGCGTCAAGCGAGACGTAATTGAACAACATTTCAAATCTGTTTATCATTTCATAGAACGCTAAACGCATCACAAAATGACGTAGCACGTCTTCAGCAGTGAAACTTCTATCAATTTACTCCGCATTCCCATCACAGGACGACACCTTTCCAAAGTACTGTCAGCGGTTTCATTCGTGCTCAGGGAGAAAACTTATTCCCTGCCAAAAAAACAACCCCTCGCACAGTTTCTTCGAGCCGCACGGATAAATATTGATCTCTCCAAAGCTCGAGAGGCGAGTTTCTTACGCGGCACGATGACACGCGAGGGGATGATCCAAGAGAGGTTGGGAGGGGTAGAGAACCACCTCGAAGACCCCATGCGTCCCTCGTCCATACGAACACGTTAAAAACCGCCCGCTCCATGTCCGGGAGTATGAATGTGCATCACACCCCATCGAATGGCTGACATGTGGGTGAAGTACGGGTGTGTCCGGGTACGGGGGAGGTGAGTAGTGGAGGGAGGAGGAAACCGAAGACAAAAAAATTGAACCAAAAGACCCTTTGCTTTCATTATTATCGATCCTCGTCTCGTTCGTTTTTTCCCCTTCCGTAACTGGTCCCATTCCGCATGAAACAATAACCCCTCCCTCCCCTCCCCCCCCCCAGCAACAGGAGGGCGTGGTCGAAATCACTCAGACACGAATCCACCCGGTCCCCACCCACAATCACCGCCGCCGCTACGCTCTCGGGGGGTCCCCGACATGGAAAGAACCATTGAGCGGAGAGCGCTTTAAGAGGCGCTAGCACACCCACACGCACGCCAGTCCTCCACCCACTTACACCCCCCATGGCCTCTTCCGCCTTTCGCGGTACCGGGACGCCCGAACCGGGGAGCCTTTTAGGGCCGGTGGCTCCGGAGTTAGAATTTCAACGAGGCAGGAGGGAGAGATGTGACCCGGGCATGACGAAAGGATCGGTGTGAACGGACGGCGTCACACTTCACATCACTCCCAACACCGCAATGACCACCACGACTGCTCGATGACGAATGGGAATGAAGGTCATATTGATTTTCATTCATTACGTAAAATTGATATTCCCAAAAGGGGGGGCACCGATTCCCGCTGGATCACGACAGAGATTTGCCGAATATTTTAAAATTATTTTTATTAGATTAAAAAACAGATGTGATATTTGCAACTATTTCCAGTGATAAAGTAAATATATCTACTTGCATGACAAATATTGAGAAATTGTGTATTTGCTCCCTAAATAGTATTGTGAACAAAATATTTTCTCATCCAGGAGGAGGGAAGTTGGGTGTTTCACGGAATCGGAGGGTCGCGAATGAACAGAATGAGATACACTGATTTAGAGGATAGCTCGTTGTGTATGTATACTGTAAATTTGGGCACTGTTAGACACCGTAGAAAATTCAGATAACGATCAAACTTTCGTCACGATCTCCATAAAAATACCTTCAAATCATCGCACATCATCATTTGTCTTCTGCTAGATGGGTCCTAACTGCTCCGCCAACGATACCTATCCTGCACCATTCTCTTCACACCCACAGAGGGATTACCCTTCACGAGATCTATATGCTTTATTTAGTCTTCCCATTCCCTCCGCACTGTTCCCTCGATTATTCCTTCCAAGACATCATTGAACAAGCAGCCCTTCTCAGCACATGCCATGCCAGTTCTTCTACCTCTTTATGATGTCATCAATCAAGTTTCTCTTTTCCCCGATTTTTCACAGCATCTCCTCGCTCCTTACCCCGTCACCGGTAATCGTAAATGGGACTATTACACACGGGGGTTTAGTTTCATAGGACTCCACAAGGACGGTCGGTTTTAAGGTGTCCTTTACCTACGAGCTCGCTATCACTTACGGCTGGATTCGATGCTTAGAAAGAATTGGCTATTAGATAGAATGCGACCTTATCGCCATTTCGTTTACCTCGAAAAAACAATTTGGGTTGGACTAGTGAACAGAATAAAAGGCGCAGCTTTTATTTGTTGTTTTCTCAGAGTATTGAGGAAACTATTTATTTCGTACAAATTAATTCTACTTTCTAAGATTTTATGAGCCGGTAACAATGCTGACTGCGAAATGGAAACGACATTTTTGAACGAGTTAACACGATTCACCTTTCACGAAAATCTTTACACCACAAACCTTCACAAGGGCATGCGACAGAAGGTCGATTCCAGTAGAGTCGAGCAGTAACTCGATTCGAAACGATCAACTCCTTGCGTAATTGCTAGCTAAATCATTCCTTAAGAAGTATCGAACACAATTTGATGGAAAAGAAAACGTCGAAGTTCGCACAAGTGACTGTTCCTGAGACTTTACATTCGGAGAAGAAAAGTTTCAGATTAGATGCCTTGGAAATTTCTAATAGCACTCATTATAAGGTTGTATTGGTTAATGACCTGATGTATTCCTCCCGCTCCCCCTTCCTGGACCTCCTTCTCTTCCACAGCCCCTCCACCCCCGACGACATACCCAACCGCCCTCTCCCCCTCCCCCCATTTACACACAAGTTTCCCATCTCTTCCCCCTCCGCCCACTTTACCAGCACCTTCCTCCCCTCTTTTCTGTCTATTATATGAATCTGTATGTCCTATGTACTTCACCTGATGATGACTTGATGAGTCGAGACCTAGTTTGTGCATTATAAAACGTATGGGGAAGAACAAAGTATTTTCTTTTCCGAAGAAAACGTCCTTACACTCGCGGATACAAGGCGGGGATTCGCAGATAGAATTTCTATATAAACCATTACACACACACACTTACATTATGTACGAATATAGTAAAGAAATTCGAGCGCCTCAAGCATGCTCGCTCCGACACTTAATTTACTAAGCAAACTCTTTTATTTCCAAGAAAAGAGCTTATACGTTCAAATGCACGATTTTTATGCAAGCTAAATGATGCCGCCAAATAGTCTTCGAGAAGGAGCTCATGAAACATGACCATTACAGATACATTGTAAATTTCATGGCTGCTGAAAATAAACTGGAAAAATATCCAGCAAAACCTCGGTATATTCAAATGTACTCAAAAATTATATCACATTATTATTATATTTTTACAGTTTAGCAGAGAAGGTCATGAAGATTCAGTCGTTCCAGTGCACTGTAGCATTAAAACTATCATGCAAGACAGACGTACAAAGAACCTACATTGATGCAGAAATACTTTCAACACAGGCATTACTTACAAAATTATTCTTTTAGATTACCTTATTGGCATTGGTCAATCCGGTTGCTTACGTCTGCTCGAATGGACAGGAGACAACAGGAATCCCGAACGGAAAGATGCGGGAAATCGAGAAAATTGCAAGGAACAATTACCTAACGATTGTCAACTACCACCTCATCCGAATCCTCCTCAATTTACGCATTAACTCTTTATGCGGAGTTTCCAGTCTTCCCGAAAATACATTATATTCAATCAGACCAATTGTTTCAATATCAATACATGGATAAGAATACCAACATTAGAGAATCAAATACGGGAGATACGACGGAAATACTCGAAATTTAACACGCTAGTTTTAAACATCAAAACGACTGGTTTGGGCGAAAATAAATACATTACATAAAACCTAGAATGAAAAAAAAAGTTCTTCCGTAATCCAGTTGGCACGTGCTGCTTACCGAGTTTTGAAATCAATTACGACTAAGTATTAGCTTAACATATAGAATGATTTCTCTGAATGCCAATTTTTGATTTCACACTTGAAAATGGTTATCAAAGTCATTGTCATTATGGATAACAACAGTTTAAGGTAAAACATTCACTCGGTAAGCATAAATGAATCGGGAGAAGGGACATGGCAAACCGGAACGTAGGGCTCATCATCTAGGAACCATTAGCAAACAAAACATTTTTCACTTCTTTTTTCACCATAGCATTTGGATGAATTCTCGAGCTCCAAATAACAATGCGATAGTAAGATGGCACTCGACGGTGTCGAGAAGTATGCATTTGAACACGGGCAGTGAGCACAATACTATGGTATCCGATAATTTCCGAAATGCACCGTTTCAATGCGCACCCATTCCCAAGTTTTGGAATCAATCTTCAGAGAACAACAAGTGACACACACACACACAAATACTACTCAGCCAACGTATAATGGATGAAGAAAAACCTTAGTGCAGCTTGAAAACTACGAGGGTCATCCGGAAAGTAGTACCCGTTCGTGCCGCATGAAGTGCTGACGACGCGAGTAGCCGCTGGACGAGGTCAGATAGCTTCAGTGGCTTGTCTGCCTTCTCTGAGCCAAGTTGCGTGACGCTAGCATTGCCTGTGTTGTTTCTGTGATTGTTTACAATGTTTAAAAAAATTGAGAACGCCGCCAGTTGTGAAGTGAGGGCAGTGATTAAATTCCTCAATGCAAGAAACGTTCGCCCATGTGATATTCATCGCCAATTAAAGGAGGTGTATGGAGACAATGTAATGGACGAGTCGTCTGTTCGGCGGTGGTGTCGCACCTTCAACATGGGGAGGGGGAACACACACGACGATGAGCGTTCGGGGAGACCGTCTGTCATTACAGACCAACTGGTGAGCTCAGTTGACGAATTCGTGAGGAACGATCGGCGCGTCACAATTGATGACATCTGTGAGCATTTTCCCAATGTTTCTCGAACAATTGTTCATGAAATTGTTAAACACCATCTGCATTATGCAAAAATTTGTGCAAGATGGGTCCCTCGCGTATCTCAATGAGCTGGCGGCGAAGGACTATGCAGCAGGAATACAGAAACTTGTCACACGTTATGACAAATGCCTTAATTTGCTTGGAGATTATGTTGAGAAGTAGTTTAAAGTATCCTCTTTCAAATAAAATTTTTTATGTTTGTTAATATTTACTTTTGTGTCTTTATTTCACGAACGGGTACTACTTTCCGGATGACCCTCGTAAATATGAGTTTAAATTTCCATTACCCCATAATAATGCTAACGTAGAAGTCTGAAGGCAATAAGGGCCTATCCTTGACCTCTTGCTTGTGATGAGGGCTATATCACGTTGTCGGCAAAGAATGTTTTGCCGGATTACCGAAATAGTTAACCACACGAAATGAGTTTCTAATAAACGAAAACCTCGACGATTTCACGAATAAACAATTACGGCAGGTACCCCGCACTAAACTCAGATTATAAGCATACCTTAACACCGCAATACTTCCGACGGCATCGAGATTTGCTCATTTTGATATCTCCAAGGACTGGAGAACTTGATGAATTTATTTTGTTTATTTTTTATTTTATTTTTAGTACCCTGCAAGCCACTGATAGGATGTGTGGCAGGGGGTGAATACACACCAGACTAATTTTGGCCAGGGTAAATAGAAAGAACTACAGAATAAGTAAGGGAAATGAAGAATTATGAGAAGAAAATGATGAACAGGAGCACAAAGAGCGATAAATGAATGAAAGGACGGGAGAAATACCACGAATACTACAAACCAGAACTCTGCAAGTTACCTTATGACGTTGACCCTTGATACATGTTTACGAATAAGGTCACAAGAAAATTAGAATTTTGGTAGATGACAAGCAAAAATTCGGGCTCGTAACTGGAACCATATTTTTCTCTTCAGGGAGGTTATTATTGTTGATCACTGGTGAAGAGGTACTGTCATTTGCAAGGGTCTGTAGGCAATTACTGGCGAGCCGAGATTTTCATTTATTTATTTATGTACCCTGCAAGCCACCGTCAGGGTGCGTGGCAGGAGGTGCATACACTTCAGACTAATTTTTACCCGAACATGACCCTACCTTGGTCGAACAATGTTATTTTGATTCCTTATCGTTCGTGGAAAAAATAACATCTTAAATCTATCTGTTTTGCACTAAATCTCTCGAATTTTACTAGCATGATCTCTCCTACCGTAGCACGACGGGGATAAATATGCATTTTCAACATCACTGCTAAGGAGACGTCCTTCCAATTTATGCAAGAGTGTCAATCTATAATTTAACCTTCGCACTTTGGGTGATTCCCAGCATAGCTTCTCTAATCTTTTGCACACACTACCAAGTTTATCATAACAACATTTTACATATCTAGCTCCTCTACGCCGCATGCTCTCCAATTCGGCAATTAACCCAAATTCGTGAGGAACCCATACACTAGCAGCATATTCTAAATGGGCCTAACTAGCGACAGATAACATTTCTCTTCGACCTTTTCATCACATTTAGCTAGTACTCTTCCAATAAATCCTAACTTTTGTTAGATTTCGCTAGATTTGAAAACGAGCTACAAATTTCGTTACGTTCGCCTTCATTGGCCGGCAGGAACCTATTTGACACGATAGTTTCACCAGCCATTGCATGTAAAGTTGCAAAGGTATTCACCTTCCTCCAATCCTCGGCGCACCAGTGATCGCCCACGGAGTTTTGAAAATGAGAGTACATATACTATCGCATTTTAGGAATGGGTAATGAAAGAACACTGCACGACATTCAGTAAAAAAAACTTTGTCCAAGCTAAAGTGGGTTACGTTGCGATGCAACAAGTTTCGCGGAGACTGGAGGTATTCATAAATATCCCTCGGCAAATTTCCTGCCCCAAACATTTTCAATTATGTACTTTGACCCAGTTAACGCAGAGTCTCTCATGTGACCAATAACACTGCCTATATGGATGAGATTCTTGCGCGACATCCCCTTGGAAACTTTCCAATAGGAAGTATCTACGCTTTAAGCAACGATGAAGAGAGATGCACTCCGGGTCGAAGTTCAAAGCGGGTTTCCTGCGGTTCTACATGCGATGCCCGTGTCCTTTTTAAGTACTCGATTCTAGCAAAAAAATTGGACAATATCGCTCTGGTGATTCAGGAAGTATAACGCTGTTTAGTTTCATGACCGTGCATAGCGTTATACCTAAAATATTGGAAATCAGTAGCCGTGAGACTTGCAAATGAACGACAAATAAGAAACAAGAAATATGAGCGTAATTTTTCACAGTAGAGCGTATATTATGGAGCGCACGTTCTTTCTGATGGCATTAGTCATTTGTTTCCCACCTTTTTTCTCTCACATATGGAGCAAAAAGACAGAAATGTAAATAAAACTGACAAGTCACTACATTGCTAGTACATTTTATGTTAAAACCATGCAGAAAAATTTCAGCCTTGTCTCTATCCTGGATTATGTTTTTCAGCCACGTTTCCGTGGTGAAAATGCTAGCGGAATAAAATGATTGGAAACTAATACAATTAGATCCACCGGATATCCTTGACATAAAAGCTGCAGAGTGTATTTGAGGGTGACTAAAAAAAAGTAAAGTGGCAACTTTTATTTATACAGCGAAACGCGAGTTGGGTATCTCTAGCGCGACTATAGAATATCAGAAATAAAATAAGAGTTTTAATTTGATTCTAATTAGTTTTGGGAAGCCTCACAAAAAGCACTAATGTTGGGAGACACGGCATGAACTGGAGCTGGAAAGCCGGCAAAGTGTACTTGTTTTAACGAGTAACCTTTTCCATAGACTCTCGAAAAATGGATTACAGGTCCAATGAATGACTCCTCTCCCACCCCTTCAACCTTGTTCTACGAATATAAAATGCATGACCAACCCTAAAAACTTACTTAATTATTACTGGAGTAACCTGTCACGTAGAGGTGGTAACTGAAAACCATCAGGCATCGTATACGATATCTCATTCTATTACGTAGCACAATTTGTTCTGAACGTGATGTGGACGGCGTGAGAAGATGTATTGCAAAAGTGAATGATGTGTTAACGGTGCGGGATTTTGAACGGTATATGAAGTTGAAGATTGCGTGATTATAGACGTAGTGTGGTGATGGACGGTGCGTTGTATGTATGGGGTGAACTAGCCCATGTGTGATGGTAAAGGTGCGGTTGGTTATCTTTAAGTGTCATTGTATAATAGACCATTTGGTCTTATATTTATTCTTCTTGTGTGTGTATGTATGTGCGTGCATTGTAAGTGTCCGTTGACCAGACTTGACCGTTGAAACCAGGACAATTGCCTAATTGCAACGATATTTATGTAATAAAAATAATAACTTAAACACCACAGACTTTACACGCACGATTTCCACCAGCAGCTCTCCATATTTTCAACCTCCATTGATTTCCCCGTCTATCCGAGCCTTTAATCTACATCTACATAATACCCCGCAAGCCGCCGCAAGGGCGTGTGGCGGGGGGGGGGGGTACCGCAATAACTCAAAAAAATTATCCAACTTCCTTCACCGATCCTATGATTGCTTTGCTTTCTTAATCACCATTTAATAACATATGCGACCAAAATCAACCACGTGTGGTTGCAGTACTAGGGCTTTTTAAACACTGGGAAAATCATAGACAAGTTATGGCAACCGTTTCCAACCAAATGGCACGATAATTCCATTGAAATAATCATCCATTAAGCGAACATGCGTCAAACATTCATAAAGACGGTAATTGCATTAATTAGACTGGTATCAACTAACCACTTGGCTAACTTTCCATTAACATTTCTGCCTTGATATGACTTCAAGTAAGAAATAAATTTTATGGGAACGATTATTTTATGGGGAGGATACTCCTAGCACTCTAAACTCAAAAAAATATGGCTTCGGGGAGAAGCTAACGCACGCACAGTCAAAAGGAAGCAACCTAACCGTCACACCACCCAAGGGCATTGAATCATTTGCAAGGGCTATAATGATACATCAGGCGTCATGCTGCACAAGGAATTTGCAAAAAAAACAGCGATAATATTAGTTAACGGAAGTATTGTGGCCGAAGCATTGCTCCTCACGTAGAAGAGCAATTCAAGAGCAGGAGGAAACCGAAGTTGCCAGTGGAGTGCTGCAATTAGCACCCTCCACTTTATTAGTGCCGCCTTGATTTATCATCCAGAACTTGTTTCTTTACGAGAGGAATACATGGCCTCGTAATTCAATTCGAGCGTTAAACAGCTTACGCCTGGATTCTAATTTATTTTTGACACTTGCGGTTTAGATCTGGCGATGTAATCGGGATTCACACTCCACCTCTCATAGCCAAGCGTGGAGCAACTATCCCCCTCACAAATCAATGGGAGATAATCGTATACCGAGCGGATTCAACTTCTGCAAGCAAATGGATATCCAAGCAAGACGAATATGGAGCTAATAGAAATTGACTAATCTCACATAAAAATCATTATGGCAAACGGATTTAGTTAATACGCGGGGATTGGGGATTTTCATTTTTTTCTTACATATTTTATTTTTCACCCCCAGACAATGGCCATCAAAGAGTAGGAAATTAATATTTTAAATTGAGATAAACATTCTTATGTTTCGTCTCACTGTGTTTCGCATATGAACTGTGCGAGGGAAAATCAGTTCCTTAAACTTGTCAGTGATCGATGAAGTATACATCTTATATATTTATTTAATATTTTCTCGTCCGAGGATGGGAAGAGATAGGAATTACTTCGTCTCATACCATTGTTAAATGACACGACTTTTTTGGCATTAATATTCATCCAGCGACGGGTATTTGTGACTTCTGACACCCCACCTCAGATAATTCAGGGTGAGGTGTACGTGATTGTTTCCTATAGGTCATCACTACTGCTCCGATTCTGTCTTATGGAGACAATATGTCAACAGATTTTGGTCTGATTTTTATGAATTTCGGTATCCAAGATTATCTTCCGTTGACATCTTTTTAAGGTTTTGAGCTAGCATCAAGGGGGAACACACGTAATTGCTGAAAGAAGTTATACAAGTATACTTTTACGCGGACTGGATTATTGTGTTGGCTAGTGAACCGCTTCCCCCGCCTAGGGTATAGGTTTGAACCCCGTGGTGACGAATGTCTCGGTATTATTCCAATTCCTATTCGGATACCACGTGCGGAGCACTTCAAAGAAAATATTTCGTCCGTCAGATGGGATTTAAGTCTTGCGAATCTCTTGGAATTACTTTTCAAGGGTTGGTCAAAGCCAATCTCTCCCCACTATCTTTCGATTGCTAAAAATCAAATTCCAGGTAACCTCAAGGGGAATGGGCTACAGACGAAGAGATCACTCCCCTTCACTTCTTTTCCCGATGTTTGCTGGAACTCGACCAATATTTCAAATCCACGACAACTTTTAAAACTTAAATGGTGGTCTTTGAAAAGGGAGTCAAATCAAATGCTTTCCAAACGAATAAGGCCTCCTCATAAATTATTATGGAAGTTCGACTACATTGAGGACGTGTGTTCAATTCAGGGGAGTGATTCTTCCACCAGTATTCATTTCCAACTCGATGTACATCTGATGCACCTATCTTTATGCTTCAGAAAATACTTCAAGCTAATACATCGTTCTGAGTGAAAAGAAAAGAACTTCAAAAAACCTTCCCAAAAGAAGAATAATTTTATAATGAGGAGGAACAGCCAATTGCTACCCCCCTCCCCTCCATGGCGATTCTAGTAATGTTAAAATATCTCACCATTTTAAGGGCTGAAAGTCGCTCCTTGTACCTGAGAGCGACACATTTCTTAATTTCAGATAATAACATTTTATATAATCTCACGAAAGCCTCAGGGTGTCTTATACAGTTTTCTATAAAGTCCAAAATATTAAGTTTCGAACAAAGATCTAGTTTTAACACATCTCGTGGCACTAAGGACCTCGATTATCGGATTAAAGATTATCCTGAAACATTTCTGCGACTTAGCAACGTAAGGACAGTCCCTGTCGTACCTGAGAACCTGGAACAGCCAAGGCCTAGAATTTGAATTTTTTTAACGATAGGTAGTCCACCGAGTGAATGTAGGTTATGGAAGGTTTCTGGTAAAAAATACGCAGAAATATCAATTCCTTCCAAGAGCCGTTGAGAGAAGGCGATCGTAAATCTTGGACGCGACGCAAGAAACTAGGATACCCTCGCCCGATAGCTCACGACGGCGGGCGCCACACGCCCGACACCGCATCGTAATCCAAACGCGGCGGGGACTCCGTCGCTCGGCCGCGGGGTCGCGAGTTCGATTACCTCCTCCGCAGGCCAATCCATCCGAGATGTACAGACTTATACACCAACCCCCCCACCCCCAACCGTCCCCGACCGACCGCAATCCCATTGCTCCCATTAACTCTATCCGGAGGCCTAAGGTCGCGACTGGGGATCGAACGGGGGCGGGGGTGAAGGAGAGCGAGCGACGGTTGCTGGGGGAGAGTGAGCGATCGCGAGGCACCGCGTAAATAACAAGTAAAAAATAATTAAAAATTAAATAAAGCAAAAGGAATACCCCTCCCCGTCCGATGACTGCGGGGTGGTCAAAACGAGAAGGAAAAACTTGACCTTGCCCGTGTGAAATAAGCACAGAGGTCACTCTTTACGGGTGATCCCGCGGCGCCGCTCAGGAAAGGGGAACGAGCTTCGGCGTTCCTGTTTAGGGGATAATGAGTCATCCGACAGCCGGGCGGAACAGGGAAGGTTGTCGGACCAGTCCCTGCGAAACCGCCAGGGAAGGGATGAACTCACGGCCATTTAAATGCGACACCGAGCGTTATTTCTCCTCGTCACGAAGCGCAGGTAGGGGGGAGCCGGGGGTAGAGAGAAATAAAGACTCATTTGCATGGCCGCGAGGGAACGAGAGATGCAATCAAACTTGAGAATGTATCCACGAGAGAACGAGCAACTTTCTCATTGAGTGAGACTGATGGCTACCTATTGTTGAAGTGACGTGGGAGCACTCTCTCAGCGGGTTCGGAATCTCAAATCGTGATGAAATGATATTGGACCTATGGAAATGGATCATCTGGGATATGAATTTCACACATCATTAACGGGGTTTAGCATGAGATAAAACGTCCTCTATCATGCCAGCATTTGATATAAATACGGCGGAATTTCGATAAGGATTGCTTGGTTCCAAAATACGTCAACGAATTAAAGAAAAAACTAAAATGAGATAAAATTCCCATTGGTGTCCATCTTTTATTCTCAGCAGAGCACAACGAAGAATAAGACGTAAATTTATTCAGTGACCGGGTCCGGCCGGTGGATAACACGCCCTCCTACACGGTGTTCCCGCGTTCGAATCCAATCTCCGTCAAAGGTGCTTCCAAAATGTAGGTTAGTTTGAATTCTTGGAGACCTGATAAGAAACACCTCATTAAATGTATTGAGGGCTAGGTACAGAAATACAGTGTCCTTATTTAAATATGCGAGTAGGAGAAAGCGGAAAATAGTCTTTAAAAATTGATTGAAGTTCACAATTCCTAAGAACCTTTTCGGAATTCCGTAAAAGAGGATAAAAACCTAAAGTTTATTCATTTTCTCGAGGATCTTCCAAGTTTGGTAAGGAATTCTGATTCTTATCGACTTGATTCTTATATATATATATATATATATATATATATATATATATATATATATATATATAGAATGGACGTGGCTTAATGATTTCGCCAATGATACGCAAAAAGTTAGATATCTAGGGAGATGGGGATGTGGAATTATCCAGGCATGAGAAGGGTTACAAACGTGAAAGGCTGCAAGAAATTAACACCAACCTAAGGTGGATAATGAATACTTGGAAATCAAGGCTTCCGTGGAATAGTATATTCCGAAAGACAAGGATTAACCCCATTATATTAAGGTCAAGCTCAATGCCATTGGCTCTTACGGTGAAATGCGTGCCATCTGGGATCAAGGGCAACTGCTAATGAAGAAGAAACCCATTCACTCATGTGATACGTCCGAACTCCTTCGAGTAAATAAATATATTTTGTAGTAGCCTAATCACACGCTAACAATTGACAGATGTGAGATCAAAAGCATCATCAAATTTATGAAAAAAACGACTCGAAAAAGATATGAAGACCTGTCGGAATTGTGGTCGTCGGAGACGAGACTTCCCGACGAGGAGTGAGGGACGCAACGGATCGTATGTTATCTCGCCCGCAAGATCTGTCGATGCAAGCTATTTTTCTCCTCGATGTTTTCATCGTATGCATTCTACCTCCGTAGACCTTTTCTTATTCTTAAACTCAGGAACAAATTGACCCCAGCATATGTCCATAGGTGCCACAGTCAAAATCAACGAGAAAAACATTCTTCAGCGTGGCACGTGGAAACAGGAACTTCGCAAAAATCTCAGTTATTTATCCATTGACAAAACGAAGTGACAAATATTTATCAAAACAATGTACAAATAAAATCAGATAACATATGAGGTTTACTAAAGGAATGGTTTTTCGAATCAAATCATTTCACTGCCATTTTCTTCTTCGGGGACTAGAACAAGTATCTTTTGATTAATTAAATCTCAGGTGCTCTGATTACTCATTAGGCTGTAAGAATTATTTTGACACACAATTTATGGAAATCTATCGCAAGCGTTCCCGGGTATCTTTCAAATGTCTGAACTTTTCAAAATGACATTAATCATCACTCTGCTTAATTTTCCAAAAGGTGAAGAGAATATCTTTACTCCTGGGGCACAAACTACGATATTGTGATAATATACACTAATGCCTATTTAATGCAATAAGTGAGGAACGAATGCTTAAGTATGAATCCAGAAAGTGTGAATGGCATATTACAGAGTTAGATTGAGAGTTGTCAGTGTCCCATTAAGAACCTCCTCTGACACGTAATCATCGGTCAGTCCTTAACAGCCATTGTTTAACGATTTATTCTGATAGGGAACTCTCGTAATTCTCAACATACATATGACCACCAATGGTGTGACAACTAAGTCGAAATTGAAGTACCTTTAACTTCAATATCCAGAAGAGCCATTTATTTATTTAAGACGCAAGCATCGTAGGAATTTCGAAAGAAGAGAGTTCTAATTGTAATTCTCGAAACAATACAGTTAACGTAATTAAACACGAGATACTATTAAGTTTAATAAATACGTTACATTAAATTAACGAGCTGAAAATAAACGTTTAGCGATGGAATTTTGGCAATATTTGAATTTTAAAGTAAATTTACACGACTTCTTAATAAACGAGAAATATGTATATTATATTAAATCCAATGTCATTGCATACAAAGACAAATACACTTATTAGAACCAGTAATATAATAGTACTGATGCGGCTAATGGAAGTCGGGATATTACACGGGTAGTTTGAAAGGTACTCGGAATCATCACCAGATTTCAGCGCTAGCACAAAGACTCCCGCGTAGCAATAGGTAATATTTTTTGAGTGAACACGTAACGCGCCAGTTCTCTGGGAAGATATCTATGGTGCGAACGCCTCTCTGTTGTTATTGCCGCGTAGTGATTTGTGAAGATGGAAAAAATTAAGATTCGAGCAGTGATTAAATACTTCGTCAAGAAAGGAATGAAAGCAAAGGAAATTCATGACCACTTTCAGAACATTCTGGGGAACTATACTTCATATTCAACTGTTGCCAAGTGGACAAAAGAGTTAACGTTTGGTCGAGACAGCTTAGAAAATGATCCGCATAGTGATCGGCCAAAATGTGTCACTACCCCAGAAATTATTACCAAAGTGAATTAAATGGTCATGGAGGATCGCCTCCGAGAGTGCGAGAAATCGCTGAAGCTGTAGGGATGTCATCCGAACGGGCAAATCATTTTTTAACAGTCAAAATTGGATATGAGAAAATTATCTGCTGCATGGGTGCCGCGACTTTTGACTCATCACAAACGCATCAGAATGGAATTTCAGAAGAACGTTTGGCCCATTTTAAGAGCAAACAAAAATATTTTCTGGGCCGTTTTGTGACCACATATGAAACTTGGTTCCACTACTAAATCTCAGAGACAAAATAGCAGTCAAAGCAGTGAAAAAATATAGATTCACAGCCACCAAAGAAAGCAAAGGCAATACGGTCGGCCGGAAAAGTGATGGCTTCAGTTTTCTGGAATGCGAAAGGGATTCTGCTGATAGATTATCTTCCCACGGGTCAAAAAATTACTGGAAAACACTACACTAACCCCTTGACCAATTACACCAATGGATAAACGAAAAAAGGCCAGGTTTGACAAGAAAGAAAGTAATTTTTCATTAAGACACAAGTTGGGTGGTTTCAGGCGTTATGTGGTGGTAGTCGAACATCGTAAAGAACGGATAATAGCACTTCCCCACTAGATGAGATCTACTGAACGATCGGGTGTCCATGCAGTACACCTAAAGATGATGTAATACAACGAAACTCGGTCGTACAATAAATCTTATCCAGTGGAAAAGTGCTACTATCCTTGTTTATTATTTCATCAAGACAATGCACGCCCACACAGTGTCCTTGGCATGGCAAAAATACGTAAACTTAGATACGAATTGTCGCCACATCCCCCTTATTCGCCTGATTTGGCATAATCAGATTTTCATCTCTTCCCCAAGCTCAAAATTTTCCTCGGTGGACGGAGATTCTCGTCAAACAAAGAACTAACAGCTCAAGTAGACGAGTATTTTGCAGGTCCGAAGGAATCTAATTTTCGAGATGGGATCAAGACACTGGAACATCGCTGGACCAAGTGCATTGGTGTACAAAAAGACTACTTTGAAAAATAACAAAGTTTCACTGAGGTAAGTTAATAATTTCTATCACATTCCGAGAACTTTTCAAATTACCCTCGCATTTGCCTAATTCAGCCAAACCAGTTACTCTGTTGGTTTAGGATTTACGTGGAGAGCGAGCACTGCCTTTTGATTCTGGCTTTCTTGTGTGGATCACCTCGAGAAAGTACACGACGACACGTCCTAGAGAAAAAAATAGATTCAAAGTTCTGTTCAAATGCGGCTAACGAAGATTTTTCAACTCTCCACAATGAAAAGCGACGAGAAACCTTTACCGAGGAGCAATTTTTTTTCATGAATATATCCCATATTAAAAGACAATAATTCCGACAACTAAATGCAGACTTGGTCGTCGTCCGTCACACAAAAGGTTGAAAATTTCCGCCAAACACTTTGCTGAATACTGTTGCAGCCATCAGGAATTCTACTCGTGAGTCAAACTCCTTCACACATTGCTACCTCCCTTAACAATCGGTTAAAACTATAAAAAAACGGTAGGGATGTTAAAGCTTCGTGGGAAAAACATTATGCCGTTCGCCGAGGAGGCAAAAGAATTTAACAATAGTCCATTAAGTTCTACATGTCACTTCCTTATTACCGAGTTTATCTCCAGACTCAATCTCGTCTTCTAGCATTTCAATTAGGCGAACAAGCACAAACAACGCAGAAAGCCATTCTAAACCTACAAATTAAAATATATCACCGGGGGAAAATCAACGGGGAATACGGTAGGACGGGGCACCGAGCAGCAATCAACTCAACAAAAACGAGGGCGAATAAACCAAAAACTTAAAAGAAAGAAAAACACAAAAGACCAAACTGGATATATTTGCAGGTCAAAGTGAAATTTTGGCGCTCTTAAGCGCTCAAAAATAATTTAGAGCTCGTTTTAATTGTCATCGCATGCTATCAACTATTTAATTATCCACAATGCGTATTAATTAATAATATTAATATCATTAATTGATTGACAAAACGGGCGGTTCCCAAAGCTCCTCAAAATAAGACGAGCGACTCGCATGACGGGATGTTCAAGTAAGTCTCGGAAATAATCTCAATTCGCAACTAATGTGTCCCTGATACCATCACAGATGGTTAGAGATAAGGGCGCCCAGTTATACTGGAGGAAAAGAGCCCCGTATAATAGTTCAGAATACCAGCATTATTTTATCGCAAAATAAGGTATATAAATATAAATATATATATATTTACATATATATACATAATTTATTGATTTATTTATTCCTAGGGCTAATTACGATTGCTTCCTCGATAGCTTAATTGGTAGAGCATCGTCCCAGCAAGTCGAAGGTCCGTGATTCAAGTCTCGATAAAGGAAACTTTTTCCCTCTTGTGATCCGCATCCATTCGCCTTCCCCACTAACGTTGTGTTTGACTAAACGTGAAATTACGAAAAAGTAGCAAGGCCGTATATAATCCAAAGACAAAAGTTAGGCAGCAACGGACCAAAGAATAGTGTAATTCACAGCATAGCTATTTATAAAGAGTGCTGTAACTGACTGATGAAGAAGCCCTGATGATAGAATGAGCTGCTTCTCGGCATACCTCGAGGAGATCTACCAATTGGCTGGCTCCATTAAATGAGCAATCAAGGGTCCAATAACGAGCGGGGGAACACCCACACACGAAGATTCCGCCGCGCGCGGCAAACAACGTAAGGAACAGAGAGGGAACGACGCTTTTCCACGAGAGACCGACAAGTGAGCAGGGACCATTCAACGTGTAGCTCGATCTCCCTACAGACGCCCAATTAAACAAACGCAACCTCCAGAGATCCACATCTCCCAATAACAACGCGGACGATGAAGAAAAAAAACGAGGTGAGAGGAGAATAATACACCCATTGTCCTCCCATTAACGATTTCGAATCCCACACCCGCGGCTACAGCGTTCCACTCTGACACCTGTTCCCACGCTTCCCTCTACCCCTACACCCCAACGCTCACACCCCCCCCCCAACCACTCCCACCCCCTTTCCCTTACGACGGCGCCGCGGGGGTGGAAAAAAAGGGGTCTCGCTTAAGAGCAAGGAGATGGCAGAGAGACGGACCGCTTCCGTTCTAGTGACTGAGGTAGTGTGCGGGGCTTGAAAGGGAAGATACCACGCTATTGTTGTACCTTCGGATGTAGTTGAAAGTTCAAAAAAGTCGACTCAATTACCTGTCCGTTCAGAAGGTGGTTGAATGGCAATCAAACTAAAAATAAGTAATTTACGGGTAGATGGGTATTTGTGCACGCTATTTGGGGACGAGGAAGGAAAATGGATTTTAAGGGCAGAATAAATTGCCGAAAATTTTAGAAATGCCAGATGAAGAAGAAGTGTACTTGAAGGAAGAAATTTAATCTTTGCGGAAGTGTGTGGAGGTTCCCGACGATGAATTTCGGCATATGTGACAAAGGTTAATGACTCTCATGAGCGGTAGGCTATTTATGATAACTTAATAGAACATTTGTTATCCGTCAAATTGGTGTATCTCTCAGGAACTTGGTTCGCTAGATTTTACCGGAAGCTGTAATATAGTATAAACTACCACAGTAATCAACTCGAAGGTTGGTTTGATAGTTGAGGGTAGAGTTCACCTAACAGAAGGCTGTTCGACGTGCGAAATGCAACCATACAGAAGAGGGGGCTAATTGTTAACCTGCACCGCATTTGGTTTCCAAGGAAGATCTGATACCCAAAAGATAGCATGGCTTGGGTGAAACCGATCCCACAGGCCTAACCCGGTAAGCCTCAGCGCTCTACAAACCACACTATCACGCACTATAATATAAAAGAGCTATTTTTATAATCCTTTTCATACACAATTTCGATCATTTTGAGTATATTTCTTTTTGGATTTCCCAATGACCAGGTCCGGTTAAAATTGAGGAAGAAGTTAACATTCGGCTAAACTATTCCCGGCCGCATTATAATTTGCACCAATCCGCGTGAACTTCAGAGGAATGTTTCGACGGGGAGAGATCCCTCCGCGATTTTTTTAACTAACACGAATATCGCACTGGAGAAAAGACACCTTTGCTGGTTCCACATCTTCGATTAATTTGAGAAAGAGAGCTCTATCGCATTCGTAACAACATACCCGAGGCCGGAGAGCAAGAGGAGCACTAAGGAAGTGGTGCGTGAACCTCAAAAGGACATGACTACCCCCACGACGTCGAGGTCGGAATAATGCTCTCCGCCATTTCATTCATGGGCTCGAGTAAGACTCGGAAAAGCGTTCGAGGATTTAACGAACCATAATCCATCACAGAGCTAAGTTAGGTATCATGAAAGGTTTTTCCTTTTGTTTTATTCTGACGGGCGATACTAATCGTGGGGACTTTGGGCCCCAAGCCTCATGAGCCTCAAGCACGAATGTCCCGGTGAGAAAATTAAGAATGCGGCGTTAAGATTTATGTTTCCATATCACGGGGGCCAATGACCTACAGTTGGCTATTCCATAAACGCTCAACTTTTAAGGCACACTTAAGTGGTGACTAAGTCCTGAATCCTTACTTCCTGTGTACTATCTTAAGGCTCTAAAAATAAGGCAATAAGGACTAAAATTGCCATTCCCTAGTACAAATAGAGACATTTATATCAGTTCAGAGAAATATTCACGCCAGTTTCTTCGTTTTTAATAATATAATTGTCTCTATGGTACTTTAATATTCGGGCCTTTCAAAAGGTCAGAAAAGTTAACCGATTTAACCGCTTTGAAACGTGCAAACTGGAAAATGAATGAACGCGGTATTTCCAATGTAACCCGCACCTGCATCATAGGCATATTTAGCTATCGTTTAAAAAGGGGATTAAACTTGCGCCCAACTATGGTTAACTTGCCTCATAATGGGAAGGCGGTGGAGATTAGCCCAATTTACACAGGCTTAAGACGGGCCTAATCATACGCTTGCGCTAAATTGTTGTGAACATAGAGCACAACATAAAACCTCTTGCATACGCCACGGTCCATTGTAATATAAATCAAATATCATTATATTTCTCTTCTCTTTTCTTTCTACCGCCATCATTCTTCCCATTACAGCTTCACTCTCCCCCCTCTCCAGCTTAGAACGTGTTCCTTGCTCCTTCTCCCAGTCACAAAGACGTATTGTTAAATAATCCACTTCTATTTGAACAGATTCAACTACTCCTGACTCGGAGGATTTTAAACATCCAGAGCGAGTTTACTCATCGAAGTCGAATCAATCAATCCTAGGCTGATATTACTAATTAGCCGATCGGACTGGGGATATTAAATCTAGTAAACGGTTTGTGGTAATAGCAGGTTCAAGGTCTCCATTTTTCCTTCACTAACACTCATGTATGCACTTAAGATCTCAATTTCTGATCCAATCCCTTCGAACCATTACACGCTCCCTAACCCTTGCCATATGTCTTTGAATCCCCTACCTAGCACCGCCTAGTAGCTTGCAAGATAGTACTTATGCAGGTGTAGCGCTCATCCATTGAAAACCTACAGCATATACGTATATCTTCCATAAGGGTATTGTATAGTATGCTAATAATTCATCGAAAGGAGAAAATTATTTAAAACGCAGCATTTGGAGGGCCAAAAGACATGCTTCCTTTAAGGAAAGGCACTTTCATAAATAGAGAGGTAGTTACACATGAAACCATAGCCCTCCGTCAACATAATTGGTTTGTAATTACATTCCGATGGGTTCAGTTGCTTGCGCAAGACGCTGCCACATAATTACGGAGGCAACACCATGCATCTCAAATTCGGAGGACACGTAAAATGCATGAAGGCGAAGGGAACACAAATTTACCGAGCGACAGGAAACGTGGGCATGAGGGAAAGGTTGGATGCGATCACCAGTCAACTAGGGGCAAATCGGCCGCACTCCAGTCATCGTCACTGAGCCGAGACTTTTTTATGTTTCACAGATGAACGGCTCCTCAAGATGGTCAAATCACCTTGAGCGTTTCGGTTCACGCCGCAAAAGCACCGCTCGGAGCTTTAACCAAAGGAGCGGAAAAATCAAGGAAGATCTCGTCTCGTGAGGGGGAGCCCGTCCCCAAATCCCCAAACTCCCCGCTGCCACCTCCGTGGATCGGGTCGGTGCGGCGGCTATAGGGCACTGACTCCCCCCCTCCGAGATCCCAAGTTCGAATTTTGACGGCATTTTTTTTTTCTGTGATATCCCGATCCCCACGTGGAGAGCACTTCAAGTGAATGGCTCCGTCCGTTGGATAGGACGTGAAAAAGTGGACCTCTTGGCGCCTTTTGTTACTAAGTGCAGGCTAATGCAGACGCTGATAGGTTATTCCAGTGGGCAGCACATGCCGGCTTATCAGTAGGCCACGTTCTCGCATTCTGTTCGAGTGCTTTCAGGCGTTGCTGAAGTTAAATGCTTTGATGTCATTGGTTTTCTTTCCGTTTTTATTTTCTTAATTGTACGAAAATGCCTCGACCTTCGGATAACGATTAATTCAGTGAGTGTTTTATTTCCTCAGTTCCACTTATATTATGATAACTATCAAACTGAAAACCGCACTTTTATCATACCGACTTTGAACCTTTGCCGTGTACATCGACTCTGACGTTCTCGTTGAGAAAGTATTTTTTTAATACACATCTCTCCTAACGCAAAAAAGCATCTTGGACAAAGCTCGAGTAAATAAATATAACGAAGATTCCGCGCACTGTTATAGTAAATAAATTTTTTTAAACATAAACCGTGTGTTCTATTTCCTACATCCAAGTGGCCACAATTTACGCAACGGGGGCTTCAATCAACTACAAGGGAGTGGAGAAAGTTCGAATCGAACGTTATGTGATATAAAAATAAATGCGAAAACTCCCTTGATTTAGCAGAGTTTCACTGCTAGCATGAAAAAACGAGCACCTACAATTGGCCTTCAAAATGACGAACGTTTCCTAATAACAATCTTTTAAGTGTTCCATTCGTCACCTCGAGTCCGAATGCACCTAAAAAAACACACTGGAACCTTGATTGACGGCTTCAAATCTCTTCTCTTCTATAGGCCAGAAAACACACGGACAACTACTTTGACACATAACCCATAAAATATATAGTATATTACCATTTCGTCGAAAAAAACCGAATGACGGGAGGCTTAGCAAAAACTTGGGAGGGTTACGAGAGACATTTTGGCCTGTAACAGCCCTAAGTCTTCCGTAGGGCCTCATCATATTAGCTAACCGATAATTATTTCACAACGTAACTATTTCTCAAATGAATATTAAATTATGACAAAATTCTGACAAAATTTTGCACAGAAATTGTTTCCTTTTCGACAAACATAACTGATACCATACACTCCGAATGAAATAATGATCAAAAGATTGTAAATAGAGCAAATATTACAAATCTACAAGCATCCACACGTGAATCACAATTTATTCAGTGAAATTGCGCATGGTAGTGTACGTAATGAAATGCTGCGGTAACTTAAAACGTATCTTGGGTTAAATTCCCGTTCAGATAAGGCACCTGGGCAAAGGGCAATACCATTCTTGATAATCTCTAAAGCATATTAATCGTCCAAGAATGTTAGAACATGAGAGTATATATTCTATCTTGGGCGACGCAATGATGAAGCATGATGTGATCGCATAAGTGAAACTGTGCGATGTTCGAAATTTAACAATCGCCGGACGATTGAATAGAGCATTGATGCTCAAGGACAGTTGAGCATAAATGGAAGACATCGAATTTCATACTGCACATGGGTTGATTTTTATTTTGCAAGGGATGTTTAGAGAAAAGTGATCACACATTTTAGATTGGCACAATTTACTATACTTAAAGTGTCATGAATAGTAATATGTTACAAGTTTAATAGCTTTCCAGGACTGCATTAGCAAGAAGCCGTTATAATTTGAAACATTCAGTACTTTACGAAAATCCAATGTTTTATCTACTCCCCACAAGTACTCCCGTTCTACAAATGATTCGAGCTTCTAGTCTCACTTCAATGTGGCACCACGATTTCATCATTTTCCTAATTCTAACAAAACTAATCGGAAGTTCGTCGACGAGCTAGACGTCAAAATGACGCCTTATGCCTGCGTCAAATGAATAGGAAAGGGGACGTGAGATGCGGGCCCTAAACTTCCGCTAGAGGAAAAGACTTGGTCTTTCATTTCCTGATAGGCGAAGAGCGAATGGAAATAATTGAAATAATTCACGGTCGCGGAATATATCGAAATGCCGCCAAGTGAAGGGAGGCATCCTAACGAGAGGGGGAGGGGATGTCCAAGTGGCAACAGGACGGCAGAGGTCGAACTCCACAACTGCCTCTTTAATTCCACGTCCGATTCCAGAAGAGATGAATTGTTACGAATACGAGTACGTGTGCCAAGTCCTGCACGGCGCAAATGACCACGCACGATTTAACGTATATGTTCCACAACGTTTCGACAAATATGACAGGCGATAAGACATTCGCGGAAAACAAGCACGTCAACTCCAGCAGATCTGGGAAATATCACACGCAGCTGATTACGTTACTCTCCTTTTCCCCAGCTCTATGCAAAAACCCATCCAATCAACAAGAGGACTCACTAAAATGGTGTTGTCAGTAAAGCTGGAAGAGTCTTGGGATAACCTAACTAACAAATTAATCTACATTTCAATGCATAAGCGTCGAAATTTTAGCGATCCTGCTCTTATAGAATCGGGAGGTCGGCTTTTGTTGATTGCATATACTTTCTACGTCAATGAGAATTTTGATCAGCCAAAGGAAATTCTTACGTTTCCCAGAGTAGGAGTTAGTGGCAGCTTTAGCGAAAATTTATTGGCTTTGCATCCAAAAATAGAGGAAAAAATAGCACTACAAAATTTGCTAACTTTTGACGCAAACCAACATATGGGGAGGAAATAAAAGCGCGTCGGACGGAAAGAAGGGATGAAGTAAGTACGCGGAATTGAAGAAGGGTAAATCGTAGTGTCGGATGTCAGGTTGTCTGGTAATGCGAGGCTAAAAACTTTGGAAGTGCTACCTTTGTGTCCATCCCAAAACTTCCCTAAACAATAGTCTACCGAATAATACTACTAATTCCTAGAGAGGTAAATGGTACAAAAATGGCGCAGAGTACCGATAAAGTCCCGTGATAACAAGTCTTATTCCACCGGCCCGAAAGAAAAATTGAATGGCATTTTATAAATGCTTGACAGCAATTTATCAATTTAGAAAAACTATTTCTCAAATACTAAACAAGTATATTATCTTTACGATGCATAAACGTGACGTTTAATGAAGTGGGAGGTTCAATGGAGGGATGGGGTGGAGACTATTGAAGACTCTAAGAAATCAATGGTTGACGGTTAACTGCCTATAGTGCAATATTGTTCTTAAGGGCACGAATTCGAGTGAAAGTGAGACCGACTCCCAAGACTATGTAATATATCTAGGAATGTCCATCTCAAAGACGCTAACGCAGTCCACTTTTAAGTCAAAGGGTATCGCCTTTGTGTTTCGAGGGGATATAGTCTACTTATAAACATCTGCGTATCACGAAAATAACGTCTTGAGGGCCTAAATATACATAATACCCCGAAATCCAGGGGCGGGTGGCATGAGGTGAATCGAATACGGAAATAAGATCGAAAGAGGATGGACCACGGCGATAAATACCGCGAGGACGACCAAACTTAGCACAAGGCGGACAAACATTCGCATGAAAAACCTGTGAGAACCTTAAGTACTACTACATGGAGGTCTCTCTCCAGATCTTTGGACACAAACAGGAACGCTGGATTTTTAAAACTACACAGATGGGGGGGGGGGGAGGAGTGCTGGTGAATGGCAGGGGGCTTGGTGCCCACTGCATGCAATTCTTCCGTCCGTGTCTTAGCACCACCTTTCGGCGAACTTGCGAGGGAGACGGGTGCATGGGGGAGCAGGTGACGTGTTGCCTCGGGGTGACAGACGCAAGGGGGAGATGGGTGCCAAGGAAGACTTAGGAATGAGGGTAAATGGGAGTCGACTGGTATGGCAGGCAGGAAGGGCAGACGAGGTTGGGCCAGGGGGAGGGAGAGAAGGGAGCCGGAAGGGGTGCTTCCCTTGGAGGTGGGCGACAGGCGGGCGGGCGGAGGGCGCTCCGAGAGAGGCGACGGCTCTCCTTGCTTCACGGGCTGCTGGGACCGTTCTCAACCGAGAATCTCCCCTGTCACTCATCAAAAGCGAAAAAAATTACATTGAAGCAGTCCGACTATCCGCCACAGCACCCAAGTCGGCTGCCTCGAATTGAACAACATTTTGGGGAGCACGAGAATGTTTTTTACTACCGATGTATTCAACACGATCAAAATTAATACGGGGTATTTAAGTGGATAACGCACTGGCCTCCCACCCCGGGGACGCAGGTTCGAATCCTGGCGTTTGCATACTTATCAGAGATATCCCGAGTTTTTCTTGGGTGCCATTTTGCGAACGCTTCAACGTGGGGTAGGTCGTCCGTCGAATGGGAAGTTAAAATGCGTGACCCCTCTGCGTTTTCGGTTAGAGTAGACGCCGATACTGGGGTTCTCTCCACTTTCCCCCATTCCCTGAATACCCTATCCCTACCAAATTACCCACCTATCCCTACTGGAACAAATGAACTCAGCTGCCTTACTACTATGATTTTAATTAATCAAGAAGAGATACTTATTGACAGGGAAAGACGATGAAAATAAAGTATACCGACACAGAATAATAATGAATACGTACCTTGAATAGTGGGCGAAGGGTGAAGTAGCCTACGGAAGATATCCTGAGGGAAGAGAGTTTACCGAAGGTCGGACGTGAAAGACATAAAGAGGCAAGGAATTACACGGAAGATTTATTTAAGAGAAATAGGCGATGGAAGATACCCTCGCGAAGTGATATGAGGGATTGAAGAGAGAGGCAGCAACAGTAAAATTGGAAAGTTGCTGCAAACCAATCCTCAGATTGATAACCACCGATTATGATGAATTCATCAAGAACTTAATTGTCAATCATGTATTCTATCATATACCTAATAATGGTAATAGTGGCCGTCCATTATTCCTAATGTATATTTCCTTACCTTTCTAAGAAATTCTTTTTCTCGCATTTTTCCCGAGCGCAATTAGTAATAATATGGCATCAGGGATGAAGAAAGGGAGCAGAGAAATTCAGAATGAATGAAGTAAAAGCAAACGCGTACTTTCAAAAGAAAACCATGATCAACCCCATCGCTAAACCCCATTCGACAAAATGCTGAATGAGCTTGAGGTGTTGCCGCTTTGGAAATCGAATCTAAACCCTGGGAGTATAGAGGCAGAACAATTTTATTATTAGCGTAACCTATAGCATAACTTTCTCGTAAATGAAGGTAAAACCCATATCTTGATTAATGATCTTTTATTCCAATAAAATATCAGCGAGAATGGTTCAAAAAGAGAAATGCTTCCATTGTGATGTGGAGGTTCACATTGTCCATATGGTAAAAATTAATTAGTTATCTTCCGCTAATTTTTATTTTTTGCTCAGATATAAGCGGTTTCGTCATACATCCAGACCAGGACGGAAACGCCAGAAAATAAAAATCATATGTGTAACATTACAAGGTAACAGTTCACTACATGACACAGGTTTTCATAAACGATCTTCCACAGCCAAACGCACAGGTGTTTCAAAAATTCACACAATTCCTTCCTTCCGTTATTTTTCTAAATGCCACCGCAATTAATTTACCTACAACGCCCCACAATAACCTAAGGACCGATTGAAAAACCCATGGATTGGTTTTTAGACACGGGGAAAATGTATGCTATCTTTATCATTCGCCGACAAGACTCGCTGAGCGAGCGTAGACCGTGTTCATGAAGGTGTTGCATTTGGGGAAGTAAGGGCCTTGAAAGTCGAGCAGACAAAAAGAAAAGAACCGAAGGGGCGTGAGCAAAGACATGCAATGTGAGGGATACCTCCCCCATGGACGACCGAGGGAAGGTCCCAGGGACGATTTTGCGTCGTGTTGCTGCGTGCCAGGGGGACAGAAGGGTACATCACAGATCTAAGAACACATTATACGTTACATTTTGAGCTCTCGAAGACGGACCTCGGCCTCGTTTCGGCTAAAGAGTGAGCCCTCAAGTTATTATACCAAAAATGGTTTTTCCTTTTTTTCTTGACCACGTGCTGCAGATTACGCTGCGTAACCTATATACTCTGTATCATAAGCGCCATGACGCCCTGAAATCCTCTCTCTTTTACGACTTTCGGGGACCAAGATCACCTATGGCCTTGACCATACCTACGCTTTTACTCCCGATCAATCACAGTCACCTTTCATGCATAAGCTACGCAACGCAGATGGTAACCCTGAGGCTTAATGTCCATGCAAAAACTACAGACACACGAACCTGGAGATGTTAGGTCTCGATAATGAACTAAAGAATTGTGTTAAATTAACGACAAATTATTAAGTACTAAATTAAAATTCTTTGATTGGCCAATTCCAAGAAAGCCGCGACAGTAACTATTAACGGAGTCATCTGCTAAATGTGAATTACAATGCAACGATTTCAAAGAGTAAAACCATTCGCGGTCAAGGTGAATGACTTTTACATTCTGAAATTGTTGCATCTTTAATGGGCATTAAGAATTTTTAAATCGTGCAATAAAGCTTTGATGGGGTATTTTTTCTGCCACTCTACGCTCGTAAAATTCATAGCACCACGTTAAAATTTAAACGCCCAGAAGATTTGTATCACATCAACTAACTATTTTCAACCAAATGAGGATTCTAATTTAAATGAACATCTGCGAGCGTAATTCCAATGGCACAAAATTAATAACAGAATTTGTTAAAAGTGTGAAACGCTCTTAAAGTCCTCAATTATCGATTGATATAAAAGGTAATGACATCGTAGCCACTGTAAGGAAGGCAGTATCACAAATGGCCGCATTTTTAATTTTCTATTTAATAAATTTTTTTATTTTAACCTTCATTTTGGAATCAACTGACTCCCACCCCAACACACCCACTCACAAGTCCTCCACCCACCCATCCAGCCCCTCCGCCAACCTGGTACAGTGCCGCAGACCCTCGGTCGCCCCTAACGTCGCGAGAAGCATCCCAAAAGGCGAGCATACCGATAAGGCGGAAAGTGACGGGGCCCTCGAGTGGGTATTAATGCCCCCGCGGGATACCCAAAAAAGTGAAAACCGAGAAGTTTTGGACGATAAAAGAAAAATGATAACAAAATCGTTCTTAAGGAAGGATCACATGGGATCCGAACGGTAGTCTCCCCTCTCCTGAAAGGAGCGTTGCACGCGCCCAGGGGTTTACCCCGAGCCCCCAGGTATTTTCGGTGCCCACGTGAACCTCGTGAAAGGATCCAAAAAATAATATTTACCGAAAGTGAGAGGGGTCTCTTGAATCCGCCAAATACGTACTGATCCCACAGAGTCACCACAACAATGAGAGGCTGGCAAAAGGCAAGATGGCTCTAAGTTGTTTCCGATACAAAAGACGATTATCAGTGAACAAATCTGTGATGTCTATTTGAAGTTCACTTCACGATGAGCACAGGCAAGCAAACAGAAAAAAATATATACGGGTACTATTCAGATGGCAGACATCCAAGGTTTTGCTTATTAAGAAATGGATGTGGCGGATACCTAACAGTAGTCAAAACGATCTAACCAGATAATTCCCATTTTCTTTTAATCAACCGCCGTCTAATGATCCTTAATTTGATTAAGTAATGGGCCCCGAATGAAATTCGAGTCAAAAACTCCGAAGAATATTTACGAATTCGTTCGCTTAAAATTCGCAATACCTATTTTCTCAAAAAAAAAATAACCACGCTCACTTTGAACAAGTACCATTGAGAATTGCTAAAAACAAATAAAATCAACAATCAAATACCGCTTTCGAACAAATTGTACACATTGTCATGCAACAATCCTCACAACTTACAACGCTTGTCAAAATCACTTCATGCCAACTAAGAATGCATCCAATTCAGTACGCTCTGTAAGAATCAACAAAGTTTCTCTTTTGTTAGCCTCAGATAAAAGTTAATGACGGATACAAGTTTCAATTTTCCACATACGATTAAAAATACTCGGAAATGAATACTGACTTGCCCTGTCTCCATTCAGAGTTCTTCTAGAAATTTGCGAAGGGCAACATACCGTTAAAAATTTTATTTATACGATATAGCAGTAACTAAAGACCACGTAACAAGAAGTGTATGAGCAAGGGCTTGGTGTACACAAACAGTACATTCCATTTCCAACATTAAATCCGTTGCCCCAAATGACCTGATGCTGAAAATATTCTGTGCGTTACAGGCTTGAAATCTTGAATAACCAGATTTAACGGCCCACGCATGGAGCTTGACATCATTCTCGTACGCTTTTAAATGAATTCGTGGCCAGATCCAGTCGATATCGTCCCAAGCATGCTGGATCTCAAAACTCGATGTTAATGATCGTGCTACGGTTTACCTGGTAAAATCTCTACTCAGCGAAAAGAAATCACTTAAAAAAATCAAATATCGACCCTAGTTTCGATGCAGCGTACCATCGCGATGACAATCGATCTCAACATGGATGCCGTGGCGCCACAGCCACACGCGGGTAACAAAAGAGTCCCGAAGGCCCCCGAACCACAGACTTTTGCGAATTCACGCAAGAACGGTACTCGCGAAGATGCAAAAAAATGGCACAAGGGCCCCCCCGACGAATGGGCCAACAAACACACTTCAGTTGTCAAACAGAGCATGGCACAGAGCAGCAGGGAAGGGGACAAACGACCCGGGCTTTCGAACAGGAGGAATTCCTCGTCTCCTTGGCCGAACGGTGTGGACGAATGGAAAAAAAATAACAACGGACCGATCACCTTGCGCTACCTTGCGGTTGAGTGGAGGACGGAAATGCTATAGTGGCTCCATCATCCCTTCCTCACCCCCTGCTCTCCCCTTTCACGACCACTACGCGAGTCTACACTGGTGTTTTCCCACACGTGTCTGGTTCGGCGAGGGATGATTCACCGCTCTCTGCAAATTCACGCATGAAAACAAGACGTGTACAGAGATGGGAGTGAAAAAAATTCGCTCGTATCCCCTAATAGGATCCTGCACTCCGTCGCCGAGTAATTACGTTAGTGAACTAAATATGGAAGTAGATGCGGATATATAAGCTTTGCAATAGCGTGGAGAGAGTAATACTTATTTTTCCGAAGTCCAAGCGCAAGTTCCACTCCGAGTGATATTTCCAAGATTCTTGTGCACCGCAGCTTACCTACCGCTCGCCGCTTCGTATGGCTTCGTTGTAGTAACGAAGGCTTCCTAATTCGACGAGTGGCACATCAGAGAGGCTAATAGAAGGGGCTGCAAGGTTTGAAGGGATATTTTTTTTCCAGTTGCGACTCACTCAAATTGGATGGGAGGCAATTTCATGTCCGCACGGCTGCGGATAATGTTAGCGTGCAAACCTGATAGGAGCTATTTTGGATAAGAAATTCATCGGCACATGCTTCGCAGACAGCAGTGCATTTTTAGTGTCACTCAAGTGTCGTGAGGCACCAGGAAAAAAAACCGCAGCATAAAAAAAATTAATCATCACATACGGAATACGAATGAGTTTATTATTCATTACCGCTTACGCTCGAAACTGATATCATCGCACATTTGTACGTACTCGTACATTTGGACAAAGTCGGTGCAGTGAAGCTACCCACTGCGCGACGCCTCTCTCAAATTATTTCATGTCGTATCGCATTGCAACTATGGATTCATGCCGTTAATGTTACTCACCAGGCGCATCGGGACTCCGTGAGATGAGAATGATTACTGAATGCAATCGCAGTTTTCTGCAGCAGTCATTTCGGGTATCAAAGAAAAAAATGAACAAAATGTCCTTCTATTTAATGTTTGCCTTCGACACTAATGTATTCACGAATTTCGTTAATACTACGGTAAAATCACACATAACCGGCCTTAAAAAGTAATAATTTCAAAGCAGCTATCTTCCATTGTATCGGCATTGCTCACGTAGAGGAAAAATGTATGATAAAATAACATAATAATAATAAGTTATGTTCAGCGACGATTCCAAGGTAAAACATGTGGCACAGGTTGAATTAAATGCCGTACCATGCAGATATTTGGCATAGAAATGTCACCCCAAAAGGTTTTATTCGGGTAAACTTATTTCTTTAGGTAAACTGTCTCACATTAGGGATTATAAATCGAATTCATTCATGGCAAATTGAGCACAAAATTGGAGGAGCAACAGTCGTTCTATGAATTCTTTTAGCTCACCATTAACGCACAAGTGAATGTTTCCATTTACTACGCATGTGTTGTACTACAAACAAAATTGCGAACATTTCAATACTTTAAAAACTCTCGAGAGGAAACGGGGATTAGGGTGTAGAAGGTTCGACATCCATACCTATGCAAAAGGAAGAGAGGTATATAGTATGTGACAGCCTTCTGTTCGAGCTGCAGCTGGTCCAACTCTCTGAATTGATTCATATGATCCGGAAATACCCAACGCGGCCGTAAGTTTCCTTAGCTACTGAGGGTATTAAGGACCAGAGTCACACCAGGGGGGGGGGAACGAAAAGTTCGAAATGATGAGAGGAGTAACGTAAAATTCAGTGATATTTTCATCGATCTGAGGCGTCTGCTTCTCCGCCCAGGAGGATGCATTGAAGCATTTTCCCACCAAAAAATACTTGAGTGAATGATGATGTACCTATTATTAGTCTGTTGCCTACTTCCGGCTTCAAACCTTTATCTCGTGAACCGTTTTAGACACGCCTTCTAACGCACAAAATAGACTTAATGATGAGGGAATACTTTTTTTTATTTAGTTCCCGAACATCCATAGGAATACGAGCAAGGTTATTGAAATGTATGAAGGTAAGTACGATAGTGAAAACAATAAAATTTAAATTTACCTTATTTAAATTTAAATGATTTTGTCCGCAATTATCAAAACCCAATCGAGCCTCAGGACAAAATAAATACAGATCCATGAGAGAGAGTGGAAATATTTCCATTAGTTTTTAAGTGGAACAAATAAAAAATTTAACAAAAGGGAAATTGAATGACTTTTTTTTCTATTTACAACGTATAAATTTCGAATTAACGGAAAAGAGAATCACGACGCTGCAAAATCATGCCGACAAAGCCGAGTCAACGTTTCAAAACGAAGGTTACGGCACAGGATCAAGTCAACCTACCTAATAAGGCGAAAAGCGATGCGACAAGCAATGAATACGGCCAATATGAAAATGGCCAACCGATTGACTCTAGTTCATGGAAAATGAGGTCAAGTAGCGGCGTTGGGGAAAACCTAAACGGATACTATGTATATTTTATTCGTTAAAAAACTAGTCAGCATCATAGCTCGCAAGATGCATCACAATGATAGTTACGGAAGGGAAGTGGCGTCGAAACATACGTTTTAGATACTAATTCATCAAAATGCATCACACCAACATCGAATTCTTACAACCATTGGCTGGCAAGGAAATTCACAGCGGAAGAATCCTAGGTTATTTTCGAAATAATTGCTTTCCAAAATATACCGAGAGATTTTATCTAAAGAATCATTGGGAGGAAAGAAGGAAACATAATGGACGGCATGAGGGAAGGTGGAAAAGTGGGAGCTAAAGCGTGACAGTGTACGCTACTTACAAGTATGATGCGCGATGCTTTAGAAGTGTTGCTACGAAAACCACGAGGATTGGTAGAGCATTTTTCAGGACTCCATTAATTTCCTCAAATCGGTGGACTGCTGATAGCAAATAACAGTAGCGAAGCTATTTCAAAGCCTCAAACGGGAGATAAAAAGAAATAATAGCAACCTTGACATTCTTAAAGGGGCGCTTGGACAACTTTTAAGGATTCTTAAGCTCCATAGCGCACCAACCGTTACTTTTGACATTCATGACATCCGGACGTGGAATAAAACCACACGAATGTTAGGCAGAAATGCATATTCCCGACGTCAGACTTACGAGCTAGGCACGGCAACACGAATGATTAAACTTTGCGAGCAGCCCTGAAACCCAAGCAATTTCTTACGAAAACAAATATACATGTACGACAATGGCAAAAAAAAACATTTGCGAATTTTTTTTTCTCTGCGCGACTTCAAATCATGCTGAGTATCATATAAATTATACGCATTCTAGTTTTTTCCTTGGATGCACTCTTCCGTACGAAGGGTAACGGTTTCGCAAAAAATAATCATAGGGCTGCCTCTGAGAAATTTCCTGACCGGGCAAAAAATATGGTAATATAACAAGATTCCCGGATGATTAAGTCAGTTATGTTTGCAGATGATCAAGTAATAGCGAGTCAGAAGGCTAGGTATTGCAGTTACTGTTGATTGCTTTATAGGAAAAACGAGAAGTTTGGGATGAAGCTTAACCACGAGAAAACAAAATTGACGAGATTCTGGAGAGGTAAAAAACCTAAGAAAAACGCTTAAATATTGAGGAAGTGAACTAGAGCAGGTGGAGGAGTTCGTGTTTTTGATATGTTTGTAGAGTATTTTGGATGAAAATGGGAATAGAAGAGGGACACTGGGAAAAGAAGTTCTTTGGCGTAAGAGGCATTCGCAAAAAGAACAGAGGTGATGGCAGGCACACTAAGTAAAGATGTAAATAAGCGATTATTCAAGAGTTTAATACGGAGCATAGCGGTTTATGGATGTGAATTTTAGTCTTTGAGGCAATAGGATGAGCGTAAGTTGGGAGGATATTGAGATGTGTGTGCCGCGAAGAATGGAGAAAAGTAACTTTGACAAGGAGGAAAACAAACCGTTATAAGTTTTGAACATGGTGGGCGAAGAGTGGAAGTAACTGGAGAAAAACCTAAAAAGACAGAGAAAATGGACGGAGGAAACATTGAAATGTCGTGAACGTCAAAGGCCGAGATAAAAGGGGAAGATAGTTGGGTAAGCGGGGTGGAGGAAGGGAGATATTAATGCTTTCAGCATGACGACAGGCAGAAGGAGAAATAAAGACGGGCAAACGATAAGATTTTCTCGTGATACCTAGATGGTAGTTTGGCGACCGATAAAAATCTACACTATAAGGTAGAACACCTTGAATGAGTAGCTAGATAATCCCCAAGAAATTATAAACACACTCCGGAGCGTCCGTCGAGGAGGTGAGATTTTATCTCGACGTTTATGGCTTCGGAATCGTCCGATGCTTTCGGAACGGGATTCGGTGAGCACGAGGCGGAATGGATTGCGGCGAATGAGAGGGGTGGATTCGCCCTCGCGCACCCGGACAAGCGACGCGGAGCGGACCGGAGCGACTCCGGGAGTCCGATTCGCCGTGTCCTGATGGATGCTGCACCTGCCAATCGCTCAGGGAAAAAAACCGTGACGCGCGGGATCCCCCACCTCTCCCATCAATCGCCACTCGGTGAGCGGTGAAAAGATGCCGAGCATCGTTTTATTGCCTGTCCGCGTCGCGGGCACTCCGTAAAAAATGCGAATGAATCATCACGAAAAAAAACGGAAACTGGAAAAGAAACGACGAGAGAAATTGCGACGAGTCTAAAGACGAAAGATCACCTGCAAAACGAGTTTTTTTTAAATAGAAAAGAATGTACCACACGAGCAACTACTTTTTCATAAATCATGATTTAGTTGATCTGTGAACATGGGTAGTCACCTGTATACTTGTGAATCCAAGTAAACAGGCGGAGTCGAAAAATATAATAAGGAAAATGTATACCTCACAACATTCCGAGTCTAGCTGAACGATAACTAAAATGCAAGGCCCAATACAGAACAGGCAAGGCATAACAGTTAAGATCAATGATGGAAGGAATGGAAAAACATCGAAGGTTGTCCGTGTGTCCTATGCACACCCCATAACCATGCACAAACACCCCAAACAGAAGTAGGTCAACAACACTTCTTCATGAAATAAAAGAGTCAACGGCAAATTAGGCGGCAAATGTTCGAGCAATTCAATAATGTTGCTGGATTCATCACCCCCTTACCGAGTCATTTAAATTAAAAACATTTGAGGCCGATAATGAGCAACGACCAATCGTATCATTTCGACTTCCTCCTCGGACGATTACGCCACCAGAGTGAGAAAAATCGTTGCTTAAGTGAAATAATACATTTTTCATTATAAAAAATAAGAATGCCTCGAAAAGGGATGGTTCGTGGCCGGGTGGGAGAATGCTATGTTCGGGTAAGCTGAAGATGATATAGGTATGGAGAGTATAGAAAAAGGTCCCCATAAGGTGCCCTAATTTGTGCCTTCTAGCCCGTAAACCATCTCAGTGGTCAACTGAGTACATGTATGTACGTGTGTGTGAAAACCTGATATTGCACCTAGAAAATGAGAGTTATCTGACCAAGGCCACACGGTCGGGGCAAAATAGCGCTGCGGAAAATTACAAAATCACATATGAAATTAATACGGAGGGCTTCCACATCGTATCGTCTCAAACGCACTTTTACATTTTACTTAAAGAATGATCGAATAAAATGAGAGCCCATTCACCATTTTAGGGACATGATTTCGATTGGAAATAGATTATGCATTGCTTTTTATATTGTCAATATCGGTTATATATGACGAACGAAGGAAACAAATATAAAGGTCAAAGATATAGAGAGAGAAATATAAATTAAATTCTTTACGATTTCAGCAAATCGGAAAAGTAAAAGCAGGTTCCGCTCTAAAAAGCAGTTTCCGCTAAGCCAAGAGTATCAGATAAGGAATAACCTTTCTGGAAATGTTTCCATAAAACGTCATAAAAATATAATACGGCATTTAAACATTTCACGGCAATCAATTAGGATTGGAAAAGAGCATTACTAACGATGCAGTACAAGGCAAAAAAACTTCGTACGAGGAGAAAAATCTAATGCCAGTACCAAATAAAAACCTCGAAATTGGAAACTTGATAATGGCATAGACACACAGGAATTTATACCTATACACGGATAAGTGACTTGATCGGTGACACCTGCAAGGAATAAGATTGGAAGATCTGAAAATTATGCTTTAATTGAGAATTAATGTCAAATGGACGGATCTAGTCTAACGAAGGACTATGAAGGTAGAATTCTAGATTGGGAGAATTTTATAGAGATTCGCGTCCAACTAGTAAGACTTGATGACGAACTTTATGCATACTTAACAGTAAACACTGCATTTACAACATAATAATCCATTATGTTTGTGAAATATAAATATAAATTCAGATATTGATATGCTTTAAACATCAGAATATAAATATAAACTGATTGTCATGAGATGTACTCTTCATTTGACAAATATTTACCGGCAAAAGATTTCACTCCAAGCTTATTTTCACAATGTTCACAACACGGTTGCGAAAAACCGTTATAATAGCGGTACAAGGTTAAATTACATATAACCCTCTATGTATCCTTAATAATCAGTACGTAATTCATGTAAAAGATGGTTTTTAATGCGTTATATGTGCTTCCACATTTTTAACATAGTACTGTGTATATACGAAGAATATGTTTCCGCGTATTTTATTGCTTTCATTAATTAAAATTAAAATCTGCCAACGGATCAGATGATGGTGAAATTGCCAATTGAGGAAAGCATATTAAATGATTTGTGAACACTTCGTTTGGACAGCCAATATATCGGGAAAATTTTCAAGTTCACAATGCGCAGGGAATGGTTTAACTGTTGGCAGCATGTCTGGAAGTTTACCGTTAATCTAAGAGCGAAGAAAACCTTCGTAAGCGTAGCAAAATTGTTGCGAAAGGATAGCAAACATACTGCTCTCCCTCTTGTGTCGCAAGTTAGCAATTCGCTTGCGGATTTCACGTCATGACTCTCAGTCCTCGTCATATCCCACCTCTCACCTACGAACAATCTACCAAGTTTTTACGTGCCAAAGATAAGCTGGCAACGGGTATTATTCCACTTTAGCAATAAGGACCCCGGCGAACTAGCCTAATTAATAATCTGGCATCCAATTTTTCTCACTATCGAGATCAAACATTGCCACAAATTGTAAATTTATCTGCAAAACAAAAAAATTAAAACGATCCGCTTGGTGTTGCATGCCTACTATGCAATCACTCCAGGCAAATACCTTGGCGGTGGCTTAATGGGTACCGTTTAGATTTAGGATAAACGATCTATCTTTGATATCTCCACGCATTCCTCCGCTAGTCACGCTTAGGCTTCACAAACACTATTTGTACATTCAATTTTTTTCCGGTAATTCATGCACCGCATATTCATCAGCCACCTGCGCAAATTGTTACAATCGAAATAAAATAGGGTCATTATCCATTCCAAATTATCCGAAAACAAAATACGCATTATATATTACTGATGAACATCAGTGAAGGGTAGCGTAATGTGGCAGGAATTACATTTGATACCATCTAACGTTAGAATTCATGACATTTTTCATGACACCGGAGACCTTATCTTGGTTTCACCGGTAAAGTGTAAAAGACATTTGCAATTGTAGCACCAGTGCCAAACGTGCACAAGCCGGGTCTCCTTTTGCAGCGGACTAAATAATGGTGGGCGGTGAAAAGCCCTTCGCTGGTGAAAAGCCTGGAGAATAAACAGTTTCAAGAGAGCTTTGCAGCTTAGACGGATGACCCACGCCTGGATAAACCATAATCACGGCACACCGACCGGGAGAAAGAGCGATTTGGAAGCACAACCTACTTCTCATAATGACCCCCACTTGGCAGTAAATCACTTGCATGCAATTTTAAATCTTTCTTCCAAGCGAAGTCACGCCAACAGCCTATGCAGGACATACACGAAGTTACGCTCGACGACCGCCGACACGAATGTGGAATTTCCGGAGTGCTTCATGCTTATCCTCAAGTTTATCCGTTTCCTATATATGCATTCCCTTTCACTAATTTCCTTCTAATTGTCCACGCAAACTCAAAAAAAACGAAAACCCTAGCGACCGTGTCTTACGCCACGATGCTTGCGTCTCAAAAGGACGAAGGTCCATTCTTCGCAACCACGACTGGTTCGAGCCAAGCCATTTCTAGGACGAACGAGCATCTTATTAGCCCACTTCTATCTCTTTAGATATTGCACTAACGTTCCCGCCATTGCAAACATCAAGTGAGTGGATGAAAAAGTCAAATTTCGAGCAATCAGCTATTTATTCCCTCGAGCCTGCTTTAAGTATCGACTTTGTGTGTCGCGAGATAAGAAGAGTTGCACCAGAAACAGGGCAACGCTGCAAATATTTCACCTTATTTTTCCAAGCTCGAAGGAGCACTAAAAACCATCGTTACAGAAATATCTCGAAATTTCACAAGTTGTCTTTCAGACAGTCTTTGTATGTTGTCAAAGTTGGTAGCATATGCACATCAAATCCATAACAAAATCAATATTTACTGTCGGAACAGCAAGATATATTCATGTTAACGTGTAAGTGAATACTCATATACGTAAAATGCTCGTGCATTAACGTCTCCGGCCACGCGCCTTTACGGCGTTTTGCGTAGATGTAGATACAAATGATTGGAATATTATGTAAGAATACAAAATTACGTTCTTATTTAATTAATTTAACTTTTTTTACACGACCTTACAAATTTGAACAGTAGGGCTGCTACAGGATACGAACATGCATATTGAGCAGTAATGGAATGTTCAAGGCTGTCATAGAGAGAAGAATAATGAATGAGTGAGCAAAGGACGCGAAGGATGTGTGAAGTTAAGGAATGGTTCATTGTAATTAGGATTTTACAGTATTTTAAGTCAGCTAACGCAGCATTTAGAACTGTAGCACGGCTCGTTCCTTGGGTCCAATAGAAACCGAAACTTTACGTTCGACTACTGCTAATGAAAAATTACTCGTAGTAAACATATACACTACTTGATTTTATAGAATATTCTGCGACATTTTTCTGGAACGAGAAACGAGATGTATCCATCTAAACCGTGGGGTTGGCGACTGAACAGCAAGAGCCAACGGCATTCTGGGGAAAATTGAGGGTAGACACCAGACAGCAACTTTTCAAATAATTGCTTTCCGTTAGAACAATTCGAAACAGATATGATCAACACATCCACTCTCTCCCCATATACGGCCAACGAAACGAAAGCCGCTCGCCGTAGCGGAAACAAATATCATCCGAGAGAGGGCGTCATGAACACACTGAAATATCGAAATTTGGGACCCACCAAAAATACGCAAGTTGCGTGACGACTTCCTCCAAAACAAAAACAGCCGTCTTATCGGTTTGAAAGAAAACATCTGAAAATGAGAAACTCTTTTGGTAAGAACCAACTCACCCATTGACGCGCTCCATGACCGGAAAACGTCCCGTACGTTAAAAATAATATTTTTTTTTAATCCGCTCTTTATGAGCGAGGAGGAGTCCCCTCCTCGTATTTCTTCTTCCTTCGTCCGGCTTCCTCCTCCTCAACCCCTCCTTTAACTTTCACCGGCAAATAAAAACTGTCCGTTCAAGGTCTTCCTCCTCTTGCGCACTGCCCATCCGGTTCTGACAACACAGGCGACGAGACGGTTTCTCGCGATGGCAATGGGGGGCAGGGATGACGAAAAATAAAAAAAACAACTTTTTATCCCCGGGAAAAATCCTCAAACCAGGAGTCAAGGGAGAAATGTACACGCAAAACCCTTTCGCGTGGCCACTTTTCCGTCATTCAGGGGTGCATCGAAGAATATGTTTAAAGCCGCTGCTTGCTTCGAAGGGCAACAACCGTGAAAAATGGTACTAGAATCTTGAATTAATCCATGGCGGGAGTTGCTTCAAAGGACGGCGACGCCCGCTCCAATTAGCATGAACTTGGCACACACGATACACACACTGGTTTCACTTCACGTCGAGAGCGTGGAACCTGCTCTTGATTTCACGCTTAAAATCCGGACCTTCTGCGACAACCGTCTGGATGGATTAGTGCGTGTACTCCGAGATTACAAATGAAAGCCCTCGAGATAAAACACATGCTGGCGAGATTGACCCGGGATAACATGCAACAAGGCAGCGTCTGGTGGTTATCAACTGAGTTCAGGGAGACAAAAACAACAGCGTATGGAAAGCAGATGTTTTAAATTTAGCCCTGTAAAACATGTTTTTATTTCGCGGAAAACGTATGCGAATCAGTTGACGTGCATGACATCACAATGCACGGATGGTACACGTGAAATTTCCTACACATTTCGAGGAATCATTATGGTATCCACGATAAGAGGTTGGCGAGATTAAGCGAGATCGCGTCTGCATCACGGAGCCTTCTGAACGGATGGGCTATAAACCAAGAGGAATAATTTAAAAGGGAGGTCGCAAAATTGTCGCACGTAAAGTACGTTGGCGGTCAGACAGGGATATTAATGGACAACGGCCCGCTGGCGGCGGGGATCTACCATACGACTAAGGGGAGGGCCACACGCGATCAAGGATCGTCTGCCATTCGTCTACACGTGTCACACAGGCTATCGCGACGAGCTCACGTTCGATAGAGAGCGTCACGTCTGGCAAAAGACGACACTCGCTTTTGACATACCGCCCCCGGAAACAATTGGTCATTCCAGGAACCAGACTTGGGTGCACGGCACCTCCTCTCCACGGAAGAGTCGGCGACTTTGAATGATCACCAGGATTACGGCAGTGTTTGCATCCTAATTCTTCAAGTCCCTCGAATAAATTTCCCGTTTACCGTCATGAACACCTTCTGCGGCGTTACAACGAATGAAATACGATTCTCGTCTCGCGCTAACAATTGAAAAAGCGATTCAGTAGTAACTAAGAACGTGAAGAAAACCTCGAAGCACGCACGATTCTTTACAAACGAATCCACAAAAATATGAAATCAAATAAGAAAGATAGTCAACGTGGAAGTTATGAACAGAAAATATTAACACATATCAGTGACACATAACATGACAGGTTTAGGCGGTCTTTCCGAAAAGGATGTTTACAAAACCCGACCTGCGACAATAGTCCGCTCATTAACCCCGCGTAGATAACACGAACACGAAGAGAGCAAGCGGCTAAAACCGAAGGAAGCTACGGTATAGTGACACGGTAAAAGAGAGGCTGGTCAAGGCGATGACATAAGCAGAGGGGGAGGGGGTGCAAGGGCGTTTTTCCCTGCAGTGGCGCTGATTCGCAAGAGAGGAGAGAAAAGGGGCTAGGACTTGGGCGGGAGACCATTTAAAATTTGTCCATCGGGCGTTGAAATCCCCACGACCGTCGACGCGACCAGTAGGCGCATAGGAGACGTACCGCGAAGCGCCAGGTGGTCAATTGGTGCGGGGGCATTCCTTATTCCAGCTCGAAGACTTTTGTCCGACGCGTTGGCCGCCCAATGGGAAAAAAGACCGGAGCGGTGCACTTTTCCACCGCCCACTATCGTAATCTCCGACGCGGCGAGACCTTTCCCATTGCTTAACACCGGGGGAACGCGAAAGTTGGTTCGTTCACACTCGAGTCGGCTGGATGTAAGCACGACCAACGCACCTGGAAAAACGCCTAGCAACTGGGAGTTACTGTAATCCACGAAACGATGTGACGGGAGTAATCACCCCGTAATCAACGGTGCTTATTAATATGAAATGGCATTTTTATGAGGAACTGGTGCGATCAATTAGAAAATCAATCGCGGGGATAATACCTAACAAATATTATGCTTAAAAAACACCATTTCTAACCTTACTTATGAAAGTACTTCAATCTCGTTTTGCCGAATATGACGGCAGCGAAAACCTAGGACAACATCTATTAAAGAGATCGAAAAAAGTTATATGTATGCCTCAATGAAACTCTCCTGAGCTGGCAATGAAGGTGACGCACTTGCTCACAAATAAATCATAAAAACATGTTTACAGTTGGGAAATTTTAGTTATGCAATAAATAACAAGTATGCTCTCACTGCGACGAAGAAAGGCGAAGGCTATTAGCCAACCATTAACCTCAATGAACTCAATTCACGCAACAAATCCCGATAAGGGCCGTTGAAAAAGAAATATCTCACATCACTTGCTGCGGTGTTGAAAAAAAATGATCAACACATGCTTCGAGAGGTCTTCACCAAATTTCATGCTCCACACGAAAACACGATATTGACGGGAGGGCGAGCTTAAGACCCAGGTCTCCGATTGCACACAACACTTCCCAAAAAGTAAATTCCCCGCAGGCGAGGGCGGCCGAGGCTTCCACCGCAGCAACAGCTGACACGCTCCCGTAAACGGAATAAAAAAAGGAAAGATAGGTCCCACGGCGACTGAGGCCTCGCGATTCCACGAGGGCAGGAGGGAGGGAGGTAGAGAGAGAGGAAAGAAACGAAAACTTCGCACTCCGTTCCTCCAGAAGAATGTCGGGCGGCTCGCTCCAAATCCACCACGGCAACTCCTAGTCTGAAAGGCGGTCGCGACACCCGATGCGAAGGTAGGGGGACGGACGGAGTCGGTAGGAGAGAGGGGAATCTCCGCAGAAGGTTGGGGACTGAGCGCGATCGCGGGAGTCTTGTCACGCGAAATCCAGAGACACCAGAGCGGCGACGTCGAGCCAACTCCTCAGAGCTTCACCGGCCGACTGACTGACTCACGCCGCCTCACCACCACCCCTCTTCCATCTCCTCCCCCCCCGCATCATTCCCCTCCCCCGCATTCTCGCAGGTCCGATTGCCTCCCGACTCCCCTCTCTCCCGCCTGCCCACCACCAAGCCGTCCTCCACCCCTCACGCCCCCTCTCAGCAACCAGCCACCCCGCGGACTGTGACGGCGGTATCCCACCCTCCCACTGAGCCCGGGTGAGGTGGCGCGTGTTGGGGATACTGCCCCCAGGTTGAGTGAGAGTTTTCGTTCTCCCCTCTCGCGGCGGGGAGAGAATTCGTGTCGCTCCGATTTTCTGAGCGCGACTCCTTTGTGTGCGTACGAGTTACTAACACGATGGGCATTATTTTTTTGGGACGAGATGTTTCTACGGGTTTTCGACGTCAATCCCATACCAGAGAGGAGACATTAAGATGTAGTGGGAAGTTCAAGCCTATGGCGAATGATGAAAATGATGGGGAGAGCGAAGGGATAGAAGCATATCAAGGCCGATCAGGAAGATGTAATTGATGCCCTCTCCCATGATTTGGGATCCTATAAAAAAAAATCTGGACAACAAATTCAAAAAATTAATAGTTTTTTTCCAATAGGACTTTTAAAACATGATCAGGTTACATTTTTTTCTTCATCATAAAAATAAATTGGCTGTTAATACATACGAATGTTAAATATTCTAGAGAATAGAGGTTTCCCTTTACTCGGGGCTCTCAAAATACGACTCCCTCCCCCCTCCACATTGCGGGATCGTTTCCCCCAGTTGCTCTTCAGTTAAGGGAGGATAAGAATAGGCATTTTTGACTACAGATGGTGACACCGTAAGGGAGGATGACACCGTGTAATTTAAATGGATGAATAGAATGGCTTAACAGTCCCTAGTAGTGCTAGATTCTTATGGCAATGCGTAATGCAAATCAGGATCCAACTAAATTATCTTCCACCCCTTTCTGACCTGTTGAACACTTCTATTAAATAAAAGGAACATTCTTTTCGAGCTACGATGTGGAGACTAGTTATAGAGATTTAGGACATTTTTTCTCATTTCAATTGCACGGAATCACGAAGTAAGTTCACCAAGTGTTCTTAAATGGAAGGGCAGACGATAACAAGGTTTCCAATAGTGAGATGTTCAAGGCTAGCCCTGATGAACATGATGGGGAAAGGGGGGGGGACGACCTTTTAAGAAGGTCCCATCGAGATGTCACGTATGTGCTATTTTAATAACATTTCCTCTATTTGTAGTCCAAAGTACATTCTATAAAAGGGCGATGATATAACACGGACAAAATGCTGGTTGCATAAAAACTGACATTGAATATCCATTTATGTATTCATGCTCTTATGGTAATGGAGGACTACTGCCATCATAACTGTAAATTGATGATTTATAAATAGATTTTCTTGCGAAAAACTAATATCGTATGCACAATTATATAATAGTTATAATTGAGCTAACATAATAGCATTCGTCGTCTTATTTCAAATGATATTTATTAATATTCGGGAAAATAGAGCTTAAATTGCATAGTTTCAAAAATTTGCCCCTTAAAACTATCCCAAAATAAGTTTCAGAAAGTTTAAGAAAAATAAAAAGAATCACGCAGAGTGCTTAAAACCTGGATATTCACTTCTTAACTGTTTCGGAAATACGAATGAGTGAGTGTCACATTCATTTCATCACATCTCGTTAATAGAAGAACTAAGGTGGCAAATTGACTCGTGCTGTCACGATCGAACATCCTTAAATCTATTCCTCGAGTGATTTATTTCTCTGTGTAGTCTTACATGCCGATATAATGAGGGACTCAATAACACCCTCTCTGGAATCCGTTAAAACTAACCCCTCCGTCAATTTCTCAATTCTTTGGTGTTCAATTGCTCACCTTGAGTGCTAAATAGTTTACACCAATAAGCGTTGTTTTTACAACGATCCAGAAATTGGTACTCCCATCTCAAAGAACCCATTCCTAAATCTAACAGATCTTCAATGGTCTTTACTCATTTGATCAATCCACTTTCTCCGACGGATTCCGAATCTTTGTCGAACGCGCTAAATGTTGCGCTAACGTAAAACAGCACAATTATTTTTTTATACAGTTCACCCACTAATCGTCTAACGCACCTATTTCATCAGCTCGAGCAGTAAAGTCTTATAATTCATAATAGCCGGCGCCTATTCGGTTCTCAAAACACAACGTGTCGTACTTTCTCGCAAACCATGGAGGCAAATCTTTTGCATTAACTTCAGGCTCTTTCGACAATGGATACAATCATTAGTTCGTGTGACTGGACAACGGAGAGGAGTAACAAAGAGGGTCAGGACCTCGAAACTTTATCGAAAAGCAACAACAGAGTGACACACTTATTTCCAGTACCTGCCTGATTAACTACATGGTCCCGCATCACCAGAATGATCCACAAATATCACCAAGGTTTACGCACACCTCAGATGACGAAAGCCAGCCCTATGGGACCAGCCACGCTTTTAAACTAAAATCAAACGACCCGTAAATGCTCCAATTACGGTTAGCAATAACGAAGACTTTGCTGGCGCTCAAAACAAAGTGCTAGTCGAAAATAGGCGTTTCCTTTGTGGTTTGGTGAGGAACTCTGCGACACAATCATTTTGGAGCAACTACATCAAGCGAGTCCGCCATATGAACCGGTGAACAAAGATGTCAAGTCTCCATTGATTTAAACTGCGCGTTTCTCTACCATCATCAAACAAACTGGTGTTGGCAGAGGGGAAGAAATGATAAAATCAAATCAGAGATAATTTAATAACGAATTATGAGAAAGAAATGACAATCGAAGTACTATGACCATAATGAATATCGTCTTTGGAGTGACCGCTACCATCCGACCAAGATTATATAAACATATTATCAAATCATCCAATTGAAAAAGTGCTGCGTTTGCTTCCACTTCTTTTGACTGCCATGGGTCATAAAATTATTCTTGAGAAAAAAGTATCCTTGTCTTCGTCAATTTCGGAGTGTGCCTTTTGAAAGACATTAATATATTCAACCTATAGTCGCAGTTTCTACGTACCTGAATTCCCAAGTGCTGGCTGGCTGAATAATGCTGTGATCGCCGATATGGCGAGGGGTAATTAGACTTGGGTTGCGAAACCAATGAGAGATCGGGTTGATCTGATTGCTGGTTTAGGTATTGAATTTGCAGCTCTAGGGCCCGGGTTCGAATCCCGGGAAAATTGTTCAGTGGTTTTCCGATCCCTTCTTGGATGCTACGTGGAGAGCACTTCAAGTGGAGTACGCTGTCCGTCGGATGGGGCATTTAATTGCGCACCCCTTGTCGTCTTTCGTTACTAAGAGTAGGCTAGTGCCAACAGCGGGTTTTTCTATACCCTTCCCCCATTCCCTAAAAATTTTACTCACACCAAACTTCTAACTACTCCTAATGGTGTAAATGACCTCAGCTGTTGACTCCCTCCCCTTATGAATACTTCTACCACGCGGGGAGGGAATACCATAAGCATTTCCTCATGCCACACTAATATTCATTTCAAATTATCGTCCGTTTAAACGGTAAACACTACTGCGGGGGAGTAATGAGTCCTAGATGCTTTGTCAATGTCATTTTGAAGCAACTTTATTACGGAGAAGTACACTAAGAAGCGCGGCTATGGCAATAGCTTGTTCCCAGGTTCATAGGGGATCCTCCTCCTCCTCATTCATATCCACCATACAACGGAGGGCCCGCTTCGAAGGTTTTCCTCATTAAAATACAATTGCTGACCCAGAATTAAAATTATAAATTCCGTGTGTGTGCGTGTGTCTACGTGTGTTTGCCCCTGCGTCGATGCTACCTGAGATGCGCCCCAGCATAGAACGGCCCTTAAAAAGGGCTGTTAGGGGCTATATCGAGGTCCAGAGTCGGGTAAGTACATTCTCAAAGGGAAACTACTGCCACCATCACGCCATTTAAACTGGAACGAGACTTCCTAAAGCTATTCGAATGCGTCGTTTCACGAAAACATTCCGCATCTTGAACTGGCGGGTCCAAGTTAACCACCTTATTGCAGAAATAATCTGAAGAGTAGAGGCGTAACACCCCGAATGGAAATTGTAGTGGTTAAAAGAATCTAATAGATTTGACACACTTAGTTATACTGCTAAATTGTAATAACATAATAGAAGGGAAAGATCCACGACAAAGAGCACCGATCAACTTCGTATACATATATATTTTTTTAATATCTCTCGTGGCGTATTAGATACAGATTCGAACACGGAATAATGAAGGCCCGCAGTCAATCAACAGCCAAGTTTGACGTATCGAAAAGCTAACGACCATCGCTAATACAAAAGAAGTGAATTATTCAGTGACTCATTCCTCTTTGAAGAATCATTGTGATAAATAATGAGCAATAATACCAGGGCGCTGGGTATACGACTAAACAGTGAATGTTTACGCTTGCGCCTTCGATACACACGATGAGGTACGAAATGGTCAAACTAAAAACTTTTGCTAGTTTTCTCGGTCGCAGTTACTTCTCGTGAATCACTGAATCCCCTTTGACCTTTTAGGGGCTTCGCCGCGACTTTATCGATTGCCCACCCCGCTCTCACTAACTAATCGTTTTATGGCAACCTGCCGAAAGCGCGGAATGATAAACACCATAACTCGCGCGTCTAAGACTCATTCTCATGATTTCGAGAAACAAACATTCATCTAAGTAGAGGGAAAAATAGTTTGGTCAAATACTTATTTTATAACCTTGCCTTCAGCCATGGACGCGTCATAAACTTTTACAAATCGGCGATTTCAATACTTCTAATAATTCTCCAAAAATTAAAGAATATGACAGGCTGTCAAATGATGATCGATCGCCACTTAATAGCATTGATTGCGAAACGTTCCTCGTGTTAGTGTTATGAGGCCATACGCTCCTACCACTAAAATTTTTGAGCAGAACAGATCTCGGAAACCGTTTCAAAAACAAGCAAAAGGGCAAGAAACACAGTCTTCATGGAGTGAAAACAAAATCTCAGCGGAAATATATACAGATTCGCGAAGACTGGTAATTAGGAGGACAAAAGGAGGAGAGTAAAGGAATAGTATCCTCTAAATATACGCGCACACACACTCCATACAGCAACACTCTACACCATCTGAAATCAAATGACCCATGTGATGTGCATCTCATAACTTGTCCGAATAAAGATTAAATTTAAATCCTGGGCTTCTTTTAGTTCACGCTTTTATCATAGATTTTTCTTGTCGGAGTTTACAATGTGACTCCAAAGGCCTTAACAGCTTAAAACACTTAAGCCTGCGTTTAAATGACATGTCAAGAAGTTAATTGTCCTGAAAACTATTACAGCCCTCGGGTGACTGGTAGCGAGTTTGGTAAGAGTGCTAATCCTTGCTGAGTGTCAATTTCACATAAATCACCACGTTGATAATGCATGAGAAATTGCTGCGTGCGTCAGTTTCGAGGGCATGTATTTCTTCCCTCACATGAAACGGAACTCTAAGCAAATCTTGTTGACGGAACCTTGAATGAAAATTTCATTCAAGCACGCTTAGTGTTTGAAAATATTACGGTCTTGCGAGTCACATTTATGTATTTCATCGTCGAAGTTCGATAAAACTAATGAAACCCGTTTTCTCGATTGACTCTGTGAAGACTACTCGCATAGTATGCGAGGGGTGGAAGAATAAAAAAGAAATGATTAATCCATTTGAGAACAGCTTCTAGCATAAATTTTCCAGGGGAGAATTAACCACAATCGCCTCGGGAAAAAATATGTCACGCAGCGACCGACCAATGAATGCGCTTCCCAAAAAGGAACTTAGGAAGATTTGTCGGAGTTTCGTACCCTAAATTGAATCCGCACAAATGGGTTTCGGGGAGCGCAGAAACTACGGCGGGGGGACAGAGCCGACGATCACCATTAGCATGAAGGTTTTCTCATCACTTTTCTCTCCAAGAAGCCACCTAGGAAATTCGAGAAAATATATTACGCAACACCAAAGAAAGGACCGGACTACGCTCAAAGGGGTCGAGGTGAAAATTAAGGGGGGGATTTTTTTAATTGAAAATTAATTACTCACGATTACTAGTTTACTTAGGGTATATTTTAAATGGGAAAAAGTAAAAAATAATACTAAATATGTATAATTAATATCACGCGTGACTGAGTGGTGAGAAAATGAGTCGTGGATTTTTGGATCGAACGAAAAAGGTGGGGATAGGGATGGTGTGGCGGCTAACGTACTGGCTTCCCACCGAGAAGGCCCTGGTTAAAAAATGGCAGATATATATCAGTGGTATCTCGATCCTTACTTGAGGTGCTTTGTGGAGAGCACTTTTAGTGAGTAGGTCGTCCGTCGGATGGGACATTTTTAACTGCGGACCCCTTGGCGCCTCTCGTTAAGAGTAAGCTAATGCCGACGCCGGGTTTCTCTTCACCCTTCCTCCTTTCCCATCCATCCATAATGGCGTAAATGACCTCAGCTGTCAGTCGCCTCTCATAAAATACTACTATGAAAAAGGCATCGATTTAACGGCTACGAATTTATTGCACTCAAAAACATTTTCACCGAACAATACTTTACAAGAGTTGATTTCATTAATTTAACACGGAGTCAATCAAGCACGTACCTTTAAATAAAAATTCAACACGAAGCACGAGATCCGATGGTTACATTTTTAAATGTCCAGGAATTCTTAAGGGGATGAGTATCCCTTTTGACCTACTTGAATACCCACGTGCGCGTTCCCAAAATGTTTCACTTGCACAATGCAAGACCATAGACAATATTTATCACTGCTAGCATAATCGCGCCAGATGAAAAGTTACGAAATCCCCGATGAAAACGTTCTGCGGGCTATATAATACCATTTTCACGCTCTAAAAATAATCGCCAGCAGAAAATACGAGACACCACGCAGTTAAAGCAAATACTCTCGGCGATTTTATTACATCTCCATCAACGAATGATACATTTGATGGACTGGAGGAGAAAGAAGCTACAATGCCTTTCAAGAGATAAGAAAGACCTTGCTGTATATTTTGCCGGTTGATACACACACACGCAGGTGGTTTCAAGGATCGAATTAATGAACTACCTGCCAGCGCCCGCATTCATGAATTGGCGTTACATTTCATCGTTTGCTTGAGTTATATCTGTTCGATAGGATATGGGCAAATTTTTATTCGATAGGAATACCAATCAAATATTTGATATTTCTTCACCAAAACCCACTGACCTGTTTGCTCATTGACATAAGTTCTTCGTAGATGTTAGGATTATAAATGCGAGCGCCGTGGATTTTTTAAAATCAAGAAACCGCAATTCTTGAAAATCTATCAAATCTTATTTTTATACCGGAAAATGGGATAATTAAAAGGCAATTCAATGCAAAACTAGATCAAATGAGGTAAAGAAATCAAATCGATCGGCAACGTGCTATACATTATTTATAGAAATGATAGAGAGGAAGAAAAGAAATGATGTTTCACTCCCATTCTGAATATAGTATGTTCACATCCACCACAGACGCTTGTGACGAATTGGAGTGGAAACATGTCCGCGATTTTTAAGTAAACGGAATTGTTGCAGCACGGACAGATGAATCTGAGTTATTTCGTCCGTTAAATCAAACATGTAACAAGGTCCGTGGATGGGTGCATATTCCTACGTCTTGGTCATGCGTCACAACCGGAGGTACAAGTTTGTCTAAGGTGGAATTTAACCCCACGACTATTCATTTCGTCACTCGACAAGCACACCTCTCACAAAGACCATTCGGTCAACGAGTCAACGGGACTACGTCCTGCAAGCAGAAAACCTATCGCGGTCACGCGTCGGCATACTGACCCGTCGGTCGCCGGTTCGCATCCCACCTCTGGTGCGTGAGCCCTGTCAACTTGTCCTATTACTCTCCATTGTCCTCTTCAAATAGTTTCTCTCCACCTTCCCTCCTATCCCATCCATCCCTAATGGCAAAAATGACCTTAGCTGTCGGTCGCCTCCCCTAAAACTACTACCAAGTGCACGCCGTTGAGGTTTCCATAAGTTTCCGCCACCCAATATCACCGAAATGAGAATGTGGTGGTGGAAGTGACATCCTTGCAGATAAAGCAATCGTCCCCCGACGAACCTCCGACCAACTGTATAAACCCAGAGACTAAAACATCCGCGACGGAGGGAGGGGGAACCGGAAAGGGTCACAACACCCGAAGAAGTAATTTCATTTACAAAATTCTGTAGACAGTCAACGGCGAGCCGGAAAGGTGACTAAGTCCGCTATGCTGTAATTCAATGGCTGGCGGATACTCCGGCCTCTCAGAGCGACGTAGAAGGTCTGACCCAAAAGTAGTATGATATTTTTTCCCTGATAGACGGACGGGGGTTTATCCGGCTGGGCTCGAGGGAGGGGGAGTCTTAAGAAAGGCTGCAGGCCGATGGCAGTTGGCTACCAGCCTCAAATTTTGGCTGAAACTGGGGAAAACCGGGAGAGAGATTCATGACATGCCCAATGCAGCTTATGGTGATAAGGCCATGGGTAGATCGGATGTATTTGAGTGGCACAAATTGTTTCCGGAGGGTAGAGAAGATGTTGAAGACGCCGAACGTTCGGGATACCCTTCGACCTCGAAAAGTGACGAAAATCTAGCAAGAGTGAATGCTTTGTTAGATAGGGATCACAGATTAAGTGTTTGCATTGATTTGTGACCAAAAACATGGGCATGAGAAAGGTGTGTGTGAAGTTGGTGTCGCGAGTGCTCCCGAACGAACAGAAGGAAACTCGCACGCGGATCTGCCAAGAGCGTCTCGACCATGGGAGTGAGGATCCAAATTGTTTACATAATGTTTACACCAGACTTATTCTTCATCCTCTTCCTCGTATCAGTGCTGAAAGGACGTCAATACGGTTCGGTGGAATCGTTACAACAGGATGTGACGATGGAGCTTAGCGGCATTCCAGAAGGCTTGCGAGCCGTGGAAAACCCGCTGGCAGCAGTGTGTGGGCGCACAAGTGCGCTACTTCGAAGACTTGAGTGAATGAATCAATCCTGGCGATACATTTGTTTTAATCGACTCAATCCTACTACTTTTGGGACAGACCTTGTACAACTATCGCTGCCCATGTGTCTGTCAGCCACTGGATCCCAACACAACGAATGTTTCCATTTCCCCCACATTTCTCGGTGGACCGGTAACTACTTACACACTTCTTAAAGTGATAATACTTACTCCAAAACGGAAGGCGGTGAACCCAGAGATCGAGCCGTAAGAACACACAAACTTCACGCTCTCGTGTAATTTTGGATGCCGTCACACCGTAATTTCTGTTGAAACGAATGTTAACTAAGAGGCATTTCTCGATAATGAGTAGAGCGTCTCACGGTTTACAACTAGGACCATCAGGTGTTTACGTCTTCCTTCCGATGGAGCATAAAATACTAACAAGTAGCGGCGATGAAAAAGTTGAAGGGACCAATTCTGGCAAAATTACAGAGTGAGAGGCTTCATTTCCTGTATATTCCTAGCTACGCTTTCGATTTGGAAACAAGTAAGAATTATGAACTCTTGCCAAAAATATAAAACCTTTTCTTTGCGCCAATATTCCAAAAATAACCCGATTTTGTGACCATTAACGTTGGGTTCCAAATAAATTTCTCCAGGACAATTACAACTACTCAAACCCTAATGGAAAGGAAAAGCTGACATAGACTAAATTGAAACATCGACTCCTCGATTAGCAAGCGGAGACATTACCCCGCCATCACTTAGGCAAAAATTAAAATCATCCAAGAATTATAATCCGGAATAGCAAACTCGTATAAAAGCATAACTGCTATTTCAACGAAGAAAAAAGAACGAATTGTATTCTGTAAAAATCTCTAAATCCATTAAAAAAACCTTATCAATTTCCGCACACACGGCGAATCACCAAAGACCCAATGTTAAACTGAGACATTTGAACGATTACCACGCTCACAATCGGTGTCACGCCTGTTGTTCCCCCACCCCTCTTATAAGGCCAAGAAGCTGCTTCCAGTGACAGGAAGTCAGTTCAATATCTCACTTTCCTTTTTTACACAATTTACTTTATTTTTGTTCCTCCACCACCTGCGATCTTTGATAATGGGAGTGTTACGCTTATCGTTTGGACGAAAACGGAGACTTGGCAACCCCCAAGACGACCGCCGCCCCGCGCCCAAGAGGAACAGGAAACCGCGTTCGATTAGGACACGTGAGGGGGAAAAAAGAGCTACCCAACGCTCCTGAGGCGGAAAAAAAATTCATCACGGAAAGAGAAAAACACGATAAATGACACACGACTCCCACACCATGGGGCATACAAGTCTCCTCTGCATGACGCCCACCATCTCGAGCGACGCTCACACGCTGTAGGTCCCCATGCTCTGCGGTTTCCTCCGGGGATTTGGGAAAGGAGAGTAGGTGGTATAGGTTTCTCCTCCCGGAGTCTCGGGAGCGATCCACGCGGAAGTGACGCTAGGTTTATCCACACGGAGGCGGCCCGCCATGTCGCCTACTTCGTCGGCCATTCCGTGGCGCATCCTCATCCTCCTAAGGAATAGCATCTTCACGGCGCCGAGTCGAAGAATGGGGTGGATGTAACAGGGAGCGGTGATGGGTGAGAAAAGAGAGTAATAGGAAAGAAAGGATATCCATTGACATCTTGGACGGCGAGTGTCGGGAAAGAATTCTTCGGAGAGTGCACATTAGGGCGACTAATCAGCAGAGATTATCGTGTATCCTTACGAGGATTGACGGCGGGCAAACCCGTGCGCAAGGGATCAACGAATTTATTTCATCTTCTTTGGTCGACGTTGTCAGGCAGTAACGTGTTGGGATGCATTTATACCTGACACAAGAGTATTAAATTAATAAATTTCAGTCTCATATCAGCGATCAAAAGTAAACATTATTCAATCAAATAAATCCCCAGAAATTTTAATTATTCACGATTTCTTACATTTCAAATTAAATTTAGAAAACTGTTTCCGGTTTTTCTTGGTGGAATTTTAACATCGACGAAGTATGGATAAGATGGGTTTCCCCCGGCGCGCTAACATCGGCAAACTGTTCACCCTTGCTCAAGGATTTGTTTCCAGAAAAAGATTAACACTACTCCGAAGCAAATAGGTATTACAAGCACCTTACTTAATGCTAGTTATAGGCGAGCGACATCAATCAAGTAGCGAAACCGGATGACACGAATGGGACACTCGGTCATCGTGACGGCCGAAGTTGGAACAATATTCCTTGGTTTTCGGATAGAATTGGCTTGCATGCCCCATTCAAGAGCATTCACACACAATGATTTGGTCCGAGAGACGATTTTTTACCGACGCCGACAGAACACAAAAGAGGAGCTGAGCGTCTTCCAGCTGTTATGACTAAGTGTCACTATTATCACCGTTGGATAAGAATGCTTGAAAATTAACGACGGGTGGGTAAGATTCGTGCAGACTGATTCAAATTTTCGGGGGACTGCCTACTTCTAAGAGCCAACGATAACTAATAACCCTGATATTTGTCCAAATTTATAGTTTCGTGTATAAGCACATAATTCAGTTACCAATCTTTAAGAAACTTTTTTTTCTGAAATTTCAGAAAATAAGAAAAGAAGAATTTATTTTGCCAATTTGCCCAGCCTCTTAATATTTTTAATGATGACGGAAAAAGCTGTTTTGAGCGTGATCGTCCCCTTCTTACCCAACCTGGGTTTTTTCTGTTCCCCAAGATATTATTCTCAACTCAACTCAAACTTGCTGAACAGCGTACCGGATTGAAATGGGAAACCTCTTCCTTCCACGAACAAGCGATGGTAGCAATTAAAGTGGGTTCCCACTCATTATTCAGTATTTTTTGTACTCCCTATCATACACAATGGAGCAACTGATTAGGGTTTAGGATTACATGATTTTCAGAGAGCGTTTTTTTTATTTTTCTTGACTTTTGACCGACTCGGTGCCTTAAACAGAGCCAACTTAGTTTTTTTTCTAGGCATTCTGTAGACATTTTTAAAGCACCATTATCAATTATCGCAATCATTTCAACCTAAGACAACTAGAAATGCAGGTCTAAAACGGGTTATAAGAATTTCTCAGATGACAATAATTTATGATCAACCTAAGATCAAGTTCGATTTGAAACTATTTTTCTCCATTTACTCATTTAATTGCTTGTGTCTTGGCATTTCATAATACATGGGTGGTCTGAAACGTTTCCGACCCCAAAAATTTCAGCAAATTTCAGAATGTCTTTTATCTTTGTTAGGTTGGAAACTTTTCAGACCAACCTCGTACATTCCTTTAAGCTTACACATTTCGCTTGCATTTCCAGTTCCTTGTCAATTCACCGAGATTTACCTGAATTCCAACGCGGTACCATGCGGTTCTCAGAAGGCATTTCCTTATGGTCAAGAGAGTCGAAGACCTGGGGCAAGCGGGAAGGAAAGTGGCTCAAGTCTTCTGCGGAATCGACAGTTTCACTTTCTGCAAAGGTGCACCGATAAACAACGTACGAGTATGAACGTGTCGTTCCGGTGTTGTGAAGAAATCGAAGGCGACTTGGCGAAGCGAAAGCACGATCGGGGGAGCACGAGTGTGGAGTTTTGAAAGGCGAGGAAAACAATCATTGGGGCTATTCTTACCTTTGGTGAAACCGGGGGAAGGGCGCGTAACGAGCATAAATAAAAGAAACATCAACCAATCGCCATCTTATCCATTTCCCAGGTTTCCGACAAACGGCGTAAACAAAGGCGCGCTTAGTTTAAAGGAACTTTCTACATCAGCGCAGCTCAACCGTAAGATCAAAGACTACTCATCTCTTCGCGGTTCCCTGCGGCAGCTCGCGGGTCCGTAAAAAAAAACAGAATTCATTTGCGTGGCTTATGCCGATTCTCCGTAATAAAAATTCGTTCGTTACAAAGCTTGGTGATTTTATAATCCAGGAAGGGTCAAAAAAGCAGACCTTTTGCGAGGAGAAAACGACATTCTTCAGAAGAAACAAGTGAAACCATGTTGTCTTCCTGTTTTGACCGATCTCCTCCTTATAATTCGATCACATGGCGAAGAAATTAATATCACCGTCGTAAAAAAATTCTCAATTATCACTCAACCAGAGGTGATTTTTCCAATCTGGATGAGTTTCGCCAACTCTTGAGATGTGGATTTATCCATGGAAATGAATTTTGACATACGTATACAACTGAATGTTTCATGTAGAGCTTGACTGGATGATCCCAACGAGATGTCGCAACAGCATCGCATTTCGCAAGCGGTACACGATAGTCGATTCTTTACACAGAAAAGATAATAAACTATTAAAGACCTACCAATAATAGCATGTGATATTATCTTACCACGGACCTGCCAAGCACAACAGACTATCATCTAAAGTATGATCTGATGAATATCATCTGAAGTACGAGTACTGGTGGTGAATTAACGGATTTCATAAACTTCGTTGTATTTGAAATAATTTTTTCTATTCTTTCGGATATATTTTTATTTCGACTGCCCTACTAACGGCATGGAAATGTTTGCATTCATTTTGCTATCACTGACATTCAATTCATGAGTTTGATACCTAATGAAATATTTTATGTCACGCTGTATACTAATGGGCAATAATAACCCATAAAGAAATAAATTTATCGAAACACCATACATCCCTCGAAACGACATCACATCATCATGCAACTGTGTGATATTCGTTTCCGATACACACGAAGAGCTCCGACATAGAAGATATCTCGAGGTAGCAAAAACATGCCGACCATTATCGAATATTTCTACCAAAATTGACGATATTCTCCATACCGTACATCGACTTAAGTCCGTATGGAATACCGGCTATTTCATCCATGTCATCATTTCGTATAACGTTTATACTACATCGACCACCAATATATCGCTTCCTTAAATCATCAACGTCGGTCTAGATCCTCGTCGATATATGTATCGCCATATCGCAGAGCTCCGCACTAACGTGCCAGAAGGGACGGGAGGAGCAAACAAGGGGAGGGCACAGAACGAAATTTTCGCCACTCACTGACACGGAATTTCCGGAAGCGTGAGTGTGTTTTGGGGAGGTGCCGCAAGGGAAACGGCTCAGCGCTCGCTGGTGCGGGGCGGATCAGCTGGGTGGCTCTGGAGGTAAGCCGTGAAAAGTAGATTGCACGCTTCCTCCCCCAAGACATCTCTCGTGAGAGAAAATTGGGATCGAGCCCGTTCCAAAAGTATAATAAAGTGAAAAAAATGGAGAGGTTGGGGGTGGGGGGAGGGAGTAAGAACTTTCGGTGGTCCTATCTCGGCAGGAAAAAAGAGAAAATCGGTGAAAATAATAATTCCGCGGCGGAAGAAAACAGAGCGGCCCAGTTGCTACGAGCGAATCGTCCGCTGAAAAACGAGCCCCCGAAACAACCCCAACCTCCAAGGGAAATTACAATAATTATAATTACTGAGTCGTCCCGGAAATAAGACAGCCTTTGGGAATAAGCCCACTCCTAATTACAAACTCCGTGCGAAAAAACATGTAAGCACATATGTAGGTAGGTATAGGAGGTCATAATTGTAATTTGATATTTCCATAACTGAAATTTCACCCTGTGTCACCGGTTAATTTATCTAATTTATCTATTTTACATTCGACCTATTTCTTTGAGAATACATCCTGTATACACTCATTTGTCATTCAGTATAGATACTGGTCGACTACAGCCTTCTACTTCCCTAACTTCATTTTTCCCTGACTCTTGGCAATTCTCTTATGTACATTTGGATTTCCTTTTTCATATACCTTCCCTTTTGTTGTTCTTTGGGAGTGAACATAAAACAATATTACATTATTAAACTTAGAGGACAGCTGTTGGTTTAGGGTCATTAATTCTATGACCAATTGACACATATCTTCTCATTAGTAAATCGACTGTAATTTTGTGTTTGAAACAATCAACCAAAATAGATGATTTTAAAAGTTCTATAATAAGTTTATTATTATTTTTTTACTCTTTCTCATCTGGTTAAATTTTTATGGTATATATCACACAACAGAATAAAAAAACCTTCCATCAAAGCTGTGAAAGATCAATTTTGAAACTCCCTGAAATACTGGGGGAGGAAACTGTAAAATAATTACTCATTCTCTCAAAAATATTTCAATTATCTGGTCATTCAGAGTAACACGCATGGTCTAAAACTTCAGAATTCAAATGAGGTAAGCAAAAATATTTGAAACAAGTAATAACTAATTGAAAGTTCCAATGGTGATCCTAAAACCTTTACATTCTCCTAACTGGATGGAATAATTTAAAAAATCATTCTCTTATGTAAAAACATTATGCTCCGATGTCTAACCCCAAGGGGCATTTTCATTACCAAGATTAGCTACAATGTTGAATCTAGTTTGAAAGATATCCCATGGGCAAAGCGCACATGACGACTACCATGACATACATAATTAACAATGTTTTATAATTACATAAATAACTGCTTCAACCTGCATATTAGTTTAATTGGTTAAGGCAAAGTTCAATTTACAATAAACCCTAACAACTCACACATTCAGGGAAAGGGATCAGTTATTTTCTGTGGTGTTTCGCCTGCGTTTTCCCCAATCAGAAATCAAGTATCTTAGCTGAGGGCATCACCTGATTTTGGACTCTAGACCCTCTCATTTGAAGAGCAGCAAAATGCTCCACCCACCAGACTACCATCACTCACCAACTTTTAAGAGTTTAAAATTTTGCCCATTGGAAAAGTTTTCAACTGATTTCAATCCTAAATTATATTTAATGGGTAGGGGAGAAATATTTTTGAAGCACAATGGGTCATATGTTAAAGTAATTCATCAAAAAATATTCATGTTATTCTAGAAAACATGTAGAATCAAAGGCGAAAATAACTTCCCCTAAGGCTAATATTACTACTACATGTAGAATCATATTTCAAAAATAAACCCGATAATGTAATAAGCAAGAAAAACACCACAATCATCAAAATGAAAAAGTTCAATGAAAACAAAATGAATGGTGAAAATAATGAAAAGGTAATACTTAATTCACCATTACTTTTGTCATTTATTAATGCCAGTTCAATTATCTATGGAAGACACTTGACACAGAATTATGGTCTGCAGAACAAGACTTCGTGCAGTCAACAAGGTCTGTCAATTCAACTTTTACCTTTCACTGCAAAAGGATCTGGTTTGAGACCGGTGAAGCTTAAAGATTGCATTCTCCGGTTTGAAAAAATGTAACCATACAACAATTTTACGACCATTTGGACAACTTTTACCAAATACACCAATCAAAATCAGTACCAAGCTGATTAACAGCAAAGTCCACCATCCCTAACATGATATCTATCTTAGGACAACAATTAACAACAGATACCTATTCAGATTCAATATTACTTAACAGATGCCTAATCAACGACAAGTTTTTACAGGACACAAAATTCCATTTCAACATAATTACATACGTATTGTGGTTATCAACATCAACATAAAGGACGACCATGGTAAACATGCACTGCAAACTCATTACTAGAAAGTTAGTGAAGAGTAAACAATCCTCAATGTGAAATGAAAGGAGAGAGCCATAGGAAGAAATACGAAGAACCATGAGATGGAAATAAATTCAACGAAGAATGACATAGGCATGAATATCTACAAGGAATGTGATACAAAAAGGAAAAACATCAATCCAAGGTACTACCACAGGAAAAAATGGTAAGAGGCCATTTAATAATGGTCAACAGAATTACAATTACCAAGTTACTCAATATAACTGGCTTTTCTTCGAATGTACCTACTATGTACACATGAACTGTTACGAATGCATTGTTATGAAACATGTGAAATCAGGAATTTTATTCATGTGAATTTTGAAAGACCAGTAGAAGCAGGTGTCACCACTGTGCAGCATAAAATAATTTACATGCAAGAAATCCCAAAGAGACATCATTCATTGTTCCAATGCATGAAGATGATTTTAAGTGTTGCAATCACAGTGGCTTTTAAATAAATATTTCGTGTGCAATTAGGTAAATGATGGAAATTACCAAGAAAAGAATTATATCCTAGATTCAGAGTTTAAAAAATATGCATGAGCCCAAAAAAATATTTCAAAATGCAAGAATGAACATTTGGGTGTTCAACATCTTCATCAGCTCTTCTTTGGCATAAAAAAAAACTGCCCTCGGAACTCCTATCAGAGTATTAAACTTTCAGCAAAATTTTTAAAAGCCATTAGAGCCAAAATTATTTCAAATAATTTTTAAGCTAATAAAATTGCTGGCAGCATAAAATGAATTCAAATAATAATTTAATTTGGCTTTGCATTCAAAAATAGAATGTAAAGAAGCCACTTATTAGAGCAAATACTACCACACTTCTATGCAAAAACAAATATCTGAAAACAGTATGAGCTTTTGTTACTGTTAGGTGTACAGTATGTCAAGTCGTAATCAAATACTAAAAGAGTGATGTATTGATTGATTATCAGAATTGATTGAATCTGATTAAATCATTAGTTTGTAAACATTTGCCCATCTCTGTTTTAATTATGCTTTCAAGAGATATGACCCTAACCATCAATGGCATTCAGCAAGACCTCAAGTGCAATTACACACAATAAATGTTTTTGCGCAATAGTCACCATTTTAATTTCATCTCAAAATTAAAAAAAACCATTTTTATTCATGTAATACCAAATTAGGAATGGCCATAAAGCAATGAAACGCTGAATGTCGATAGGAAAGCAGAAATCTGTGAACCACTTGCATTCAGCAAATGAAGTTGGATGATCACCACTAAACTGATTTCAGATTCTTTACTTTCACACACAGATGATCATTTGTATGGATAGGTGGATGCAGTAATTTGTGACACTTGTAACAAAAAATGAAAAAAATTAGTTATCGGTGCCAAAAGTTGAAAAAAAAATAATAACTACTGACAACAGAAAAATATTTCATCTGAAGTTGATCTCTTTACATCGCCCAAAAAATTTAACTGACTCACAAAAATCACATTACATAGGCCAAAACAAACAAATCGTTTTCATGTAATCAAACCCAATAATGCTATTTTTGTTACTATATTAATGGACAGTTTCAAAAGCAAATGCAAAAAATAAACCAACCACTCAAATTGGTAAAGATGAGTTTGATTTAATTAGTCAGTCTAATTTATGAGACAAAATTATGTGCATGAAAACTCTTATGAATGCACGTTAATTTTTGACTGAAAATGAGTCTTACTCATTAAGTAGGGGCATTCTCCTGACTACCCAAAAACTAATAAAGTGAAAAAATATTTAAAAAGAATTTTTTTGTGTTAATTAACCCTCCATTTTATCTCTCATTACTTAAAATTAGAAGCACAGTCACAGAAACATTTACCTCCAAGATTATCAATCTGTATCAAAACAACCACTATTTTATTTTTCCTCAACATGTGCACATGAGAAATTAGTAAGTGGCCAGTGGATTTGCCAACATCTTTCCTCGGTCAGGTGCATTTACTAACACAGCCAAACTTAAGCTTTCTGAAATGCATCCATCTGTCACTGCCAAATCAGTGGTATTAGTTAAACCAAAAAAGATCCCAAAACAATGAGATGATTTGGGGCCTTAATGTCCCAAAATTTTGAAATAACTATAGTACCAATCATAAATAATTTCAATCCCCTAAGTTTTTCGTATAAATTAATATACAATATGTTTCCATCCTTTTTTTAAGTTTATTGCTACAAAGTTAGCAGTTAAAATGCTTGGATGGTTTGCTTACCTTAAAATTGTGGAGAGTGGACACATGTTAAGACTACCTATCCCTGTGTTTCAACTACATACCTGTAGACAAGCAAAGGTCTAAGGGCCATTTTCCTATTCCATTTATCTAATGGCTATTGTTATTTTGGTATTGACTGCCAGGCATATGCATAAGCATTTGAATCTGACTTGCCATAGATGCCATGGACATACTTAGCAACATTTAGCACAACAAATTCTCTTTTCCCAATAAACCGTATTCTTAATGTTTACAGATTTTGTGCCGTTTATCTTTCAGAATGAAATTCTGTTCCTATAGGATATACAAAATGTGTGGAATGCTATAGTCAATAATAGATTATACCTTTTCAATCAGAGAGTGAAAGTAATATACATTTAATGGCAAAAAATGTTCATCTAAAAAGGTAATATTCATTTCTATTTTAAGTCTGCTGTGTCTCACACATTTTAATAAGTTTATGCTATACATAACATTACTTTTTTTAAATTTTCATAACAATATTAAGGGGGACCTCCAGTGACATTAGTCAATTATTTATTCTCTTCTGCTGGCAAATTCACTTCCAATGACAATTAACTAATAAAATTTTGTAGGCTAAATTCTTATATTTTTTTATTAAAAATAAATGCAATTAAATTCACAAATGTTAATACTGCAAATATTTTTGTAAGGGATTATTGTAAAGATAATTTTTACAGCTATTCCAGAACTCTGGACTTCCTAAAATGAGGCAATTAATAAAGCCACAAGGTTCCCATCAACATGTTTCCCTTCCTGAACATTTCAGCCTCATGGGCTATCCCACTGCCACAGTTGGAATAAAGTTGCAAAACTGCCTCCTCTTATTTTCAAAGCAATTTTAATTTGTGTATGCATTTGAATCATAATCATTTTCTGTTTTTACGAAAACCAATATTTGTGTCTATATTTTCCAGAATTTAACAGCCCCAGGCTTTTATTGAAGAAGAAATAAGAATAGATATTACATGAGTAAATATGGTAAGTGACATTCATTGGCAAAGAAACATTTACCAAGAGCAAAAAGTTATATGAAAGTCTTTGTGATGAGTAATTATTTATCAAATATCATTCTTGAAAAGTTGGAAACAATTTTCCAATAACTGTACCTGGAAAGTTCCATTATGGTCATTCATAATATCATTCGCAAACAAATGATTATTGCTTTTAAAATATCTCGGGAATGAAAGCAATTTAAATTGCTTCCATTCATTGTTTTATTTTGGATGGCGAATAACATTATATGCAAAGATTTTTTCATCCATTATTTTCATTTCATTTGGGTGTGGGTTGGTGCCTTCATATTGGTATTGTGCATATTTCATTGTTTCTATGCTCAAGATAATTCAAGTGCTTATTAGTTCAAAAAGAAGTGAAATAGATGTACCACCAGATTATACAAGAATATTTAATTACACTATGAACAAGATTATATAAGGATTTTTAATTATACTATGAACAAGGGATAACTAATTCTTACCTTCTTAAATAACAGTCAAATTTATTTGGAAATTATCTGATGTTACATGCATACATGAATTAAGTTTTAATTTTTTAAATTATTACTTTGTTAGTTAATGTTTTGAAGAAGTGAACAGGATTAATAATTTTCACAATGCTACAGTAATTAACTATTCATGTCCAGCTATGGATTATTAATTAGACAGTTTCCAGATTTTTTGTAGCATGCGGAAGTCACAAAAATATTGTCTTGTTTCAATGAAAGTAGTTGGTGATTCACACATCTGGGTCTCAAATATTTGAACTTACTTCAGAATACAAATCAACTTAAAAACCATAGAGAAAGGTAACTATTTACCCTTAAAATACAATATTTTGTAATTACTTTCCAGCCCTTTTCTGATAACTTTTCAGAGAATGCATATGGGAGCTAATCACAATACACTAAGATCTTTTCTCAGAAAACTTTTGATAACTGCTAGTTTGATACTAATTATTCTCTTCAAAGTACACACTCTCATTATCATCGCATACCTCCACCAATTATCAAAACAATGAAAGTATTCATGTGAGGTGCTTATGAGCTCCTGAGTCATGTTTTTCTCAATGGCTTTGATATTTCATCATATCTTCTACCCCTTAATATCAATTGGTTCTGGGAAGTCCCAAGGAGTCTTAGTCTAGACCAGCAGAATCCTATTCCAAACCCAGAAGTGACAGATCCATATGGTGGAGGAGTCATCAGTCACTTTGGAAGACGCATTCATTTTTTTCTTTAACCCATAAACTGAGAGAGAATCCTTCATAAAAATTCTGGTTCAGGTTTTGACCACCCCGGAGAGATTCATTATAAACTAGATCCTAAAACTTTATAAAAGGGCTTACAAAAAAGGAGATGCATTTTGTTTGAGCAATTTTTTTTCAGCTTTCATCATTTTGCATTCTCATATGGTAATGCGATGTGTGTATTGTCCAAATTTTATGAGATATTTGATGCCATTGAGTTCTTCTTCATACCAACATGATTGTTTTCACAAGCTTATTTACAACAGTTCATCAAAAGGAAATAATACATCATTGAAAGTGAACTTGAGACCCAGATATGGAGCTGCACAGGTGGCATGATGTTTCGGCCAAATTAAAGCCCTACTTATTAAAAATTAGTTCCTTTAAGGAGCAACATAAGGAGAAGCAATTAACTGTGCCATTCAGGAAACACCAAAGGCAGTACTCACCCTCCTGATGAGTTGTCTTTCGAATGAGCACCAATGAGGTTTGACCACTCCTTCATTAACCGGGAACTGTTGCTGCTGCCACTGCTGCTATGCCTGGCACATTCGGATGTGGTGCACAGGTCATCCAATAAATGGGGTAAGGATGAGCACGCCAACCTTTAAATTGAAGAAATTGCACTGAGACTTAAATTTCATTTGCATAGTCATATTATTGTAGAGACACTGTTTGCTGCCAATTAAACAGTTATCTATTTTAAGGACAGAAAACAGTGCCAATTATGAGGGTAAATTTGGCAAATAAATGCTTCTCATGTATAAAAATGGAAGCATGCTTTCGCACCCGTACATTAAGCAGGAACATACCACATCACTGGGAAGATTAAATTGTTATTTCTTTGAATTCATACAATTTTTCTTGTTCATCCAATAAAACCTTTGATCTTTAAAAATATATCAACCTTCTTTTAGATTACTTTCAAGAATGGTCCTACATTGGTGCATTGAAACATGTCAGAGGTGGAATTTGCTTCAGGCAAAGAGACACCAGACACCACGAGTAAATATCAGAATAGAATCTCCATCTGAATGACAGAACCTGTGAATTTCGGACAGAAAGCATTCTGAAAGGTATTTCTAGCATGAATAATAGTTATCAGAACATGAAAAAGGCAGAAATAATATCTAAGATGCACATTTTTTTGGTAGGTTTATCCAGGCGTGGAGTTGTTTTATATTTTCAACACCACCTGTGACCCTAAACCATTCCATTTTGAATTACTTACTTCTACCTCAATTATTACAATTATTTTATCTTTTCATTTTTCATAAATACATTCATGTTCATTGCCTGAACCTGTCCAAGATGTATATTATACAAATAAATGACCTAATGAAACTACAACTTTGGCAGGTTTTAACTTGCTTTTGTTTCATTGGGCATATATTTCAACAACAGTCAAAATCCATTCAACTCTTCTATTTAGAACAAGAAACAAACAATCTCATGTAACTGACAAGAGGAGCAAACTATAGAGTTTCAGCAGCAAGTATGGGCCAATGAACATTCATTTTGTGAATAAAAAATACACTCATCCAGTGAGTAACAGCTCACAGCCTTAATACATATGTAATAACTGTAATGCATAGCACATATTCCACTTCAGTCAGCACTATGGATTCTATACCCACATTTTTCGTAGCAATAGACTAGTTTTAATACCAATGGAAATGTGAAGGAACTAATGAGATATGGCACCACATTCAAATCTCCACTGGCACAGCACAAGACCAAATTCACTCAGCTGATACAATTATTGTAGGTAGCACTACCAGAACATTTCAGTTGCCAAAATACAATAAGTTGATTGTTTTCTTTGTTGTAAAAGTGATACAGGGCACTTATTTAAATCTGAAAACTATTAATGCACTCTTTTTAAATTCAATATGGACCTGATGCCTACATTTTTAGTGGATGGGATACACCTTGATGCGTATGGCTGAAAGGCATCATCACATCAGTACCCATTGACACTAACGTATGAGTTTCAATAATGCTTTCAAGTACATAAAAACCATGCACAGTAAACAATGAATGTAAGATTCTTGACGAAAAATTGTGGTTTTAACGGCAAGGTATTTTGGCATTCCATGTTTCAAAAGACTATTTTACATTAGGCATTGCTTAATGTAAAATAGTCTTTTGATATGGGTACACAATAATAGTGATGGCCTGAAAAAAGCTTGTATTACATGCTGAATGATTGCAGTGATTTTTCTATGCTGAAAGCATGTTATGGTGAAATTATCAACTTTTTATCTATGCATATATTAATTCATTGAGCAAGCATTCTTTCCAGATTTTCAGGCCCACCATTTTAGATGGAAGGTTAGTTGTGTTTATATGCATTAATATTGATGCCATTCCTATTTGAAAGGCAAATTAGTTTGAAAACCTTTTTAAAAAACATTCAGGAAACCCTTACATCAATTTCTTTGAGGGAACTTACTCCCTTTTATCTCTATTTCCTCCAATACTGCCCTGACATTGCACTTTCATCATTTCTGTCGCAAATTAATGTATGTTATTCTTGTCCTTCTGAGAATCCTAATATTATTTTCCATCATTCAAGAATCTTTTTAAGCACAACCTTCTCAGTCTATCCCTTCCTCCCTATCTCTCTTAAATCAAGTAGCCTTTACTTCTCTCTTAATTAATATACAACTGTTTAATTGATCACTCAAATTTCAATGATTATCACCAAATACGACCAAACCAGGAAAGGAGCATACTTCTCTCATATTCATCTATTTACTGGCACATATAAGCCACATTGTTACTTATGACCCTCAGTAATTCCTCACAATTTCTCTCACTCTCCCATTATATCTACCTCTAAAACACCTCTCTTAAGCACTCTATACAAGCATTCCCCAAACTATACTTAGCCAACATTTATGCTTACCATGTCGAACTCAAGTAGTAGTAGTAGTTTTGAGGGGAGGCGACCGACAGCTGAGGTCATTTGCGCCATAGGGGATGGATAGGAAAGGATGAAGGGTGGAGAGAAACCCGGCGTCGGCATTAGCCTACTCTTTACGAAAGGCGCCAAGGGGTCCACGGCTTAACGTCCCATCCGACGGACGGCGTACTCACTCAAAGTGCCCTCCACAAAGCACCTCAAGCAGGGATCGAGATACCTCTGAAAAATATTCAACACCGTCGGGATTTGAACCCGGGCCCTCTGGGTGGGAAGCCAGTACGCTAGCCCCCGCACCATCTCGATCCCCTGTCGAACTCAAGTTTCCAAAAATGGACAATGAGTGAGATTATGAATGTCATTGCTCAATTAATTAACTCCTAAATAAGGTAGCTAACTGTACACACATAGAAATGGTACCAATCTTTTGATAATATTTGAAATTTCATTTCTGAAGTAAAAATAAGGCTAGCAACCACGGGAGGCATGATAAAAATGAACTGCATTCTAGCTAAACAAAAATGAAATCCATTAATATCCATGCAGGTTGATTTCATTTTAAATGTTTGCTATATCAACTTTTAAGATATCAGTTAAAATTACTTTAAACCACAATTGCTAACAATGGCATTTCTTTCTCCTATGGATTTGATCATACATGAGATCATTTGATCAATACCAAGAAACAGATCATGTCCTCATTTTGATTGAATAATCATGTACCTAATCTTTAATTCATTTCATTCATTAAATTGCCTGTGTTATATGGGGGATAACCATCATTTGCATGATCATTTGAATTAACTAGCTCAATGCTATGCCTCAAGTAAAACAGCCTTAAAAAGAGTTTCCATGAATGTCATCAACTAAGACGGTTTCCCATAACATTACTAGCTCTTTCAAAAGCAAAATGTGAGCTGAAAACATAATCTTATTCCTGGGTGTCTACACCATATGTATCAATATTACACATGGGAGAACAGAACTGCAGAGTCTATTTTCTACAAAATATGCAGTTATTACATCCGTATGGTTGATTTATTTGATTTTTAACGCAAAAAATTGTTCACATAAAGAATTATATCAGTTAATAATTAATCGCTATGAACTATTAAATAAAAAATATAAAAAAGTGCATACATAAATATAGCTTTTTTTGCCAGTTAATTTCCACTAGATAAGGAATACATGAAAGATCTTCTCACAAAGTAAAGAAATAAAATCACTCAAATTTTTGAAGCTGAATAAACTTATTTTAATTGGCAAGGTTCTGGAAAAATCTGGGGTCTCACATTAAAGGTAACATGCTATAATACATAAAGATAGTGGATATGACTACTCCAGCTAGTGCACATGAAAGGGGTACAATTAAATCACCTGCCATCTACAGATCAACATTGTTCCCAAAAAACACTTTATTGCTGCAGACAGATATCAGTCGAGCTTATTAAGTCAAATCTTTAAGATGGGTTGCAATGGCATATTGGCTTGATTAAATCTGACATGATCTCCACTCTAAGTTAGACAGTGGCAGAGGATATACATTATAATGACCACAAGGGACATGGATTGCTACAGGAAGGGTATGATACCAGGAGCTGGCACAAATGGAAGCAACTTTCCTTAAACTGAAGCTGTTTCTCCTGGGCAAATTCTACCTGCCACAGGAATGTCATCAATCACAATACAATTTAACTTTTCCTAGTTCCATTTCAAAGAAATATTCCTCGAAAAACCATTGCTGAGCAGCTTGCTAAATCATGGATTAGTCATGATCCAAGTGGTGGAAAAGCAATCCTTCTCATTAACCCTGCAACACAGGAGATCCGTGATAGATGGCCACTGTATGATCCGGGCCACTAATTAAGAGTCTAAGGCAAAACAAAACAAACACCACAATAAATGTGGCACATGTACCAAGCATCCCCAACAAAAAAGCCAAGAGTTGATATAATGAGTCATATAAATATCAGTAATCCATATTCAGGCTACATCATTTGCATTGATATGAAAATGTTAATGGATGGGTCCAACAGGGGGAGCTTTCAAGCACCTAATAAATTCAAGGGAATAAGTATTAATCGAAAATGAAGATTGGTATGATCTTTCCTCTATTTGCTTCCATGTCAAGTATCATTACTTTGATTAGGATACCATTTTTAGTTTTAGACTGTGGTTTAAGCCTATAAATTTGACTACTGCATGTTGTGTGGGTAAAATAATCAGAGGGGAAGTTTTTGGTATTCCAAAATAAACCCACTCAAAAATAATGCAGAGAATTATGTGGACATTCTTAGTTAAATCAACTGTCACACTCATTCTTAGTGGTACCACTAGGGCACTTAGATGGAATACCACTTGGAGAAGAATACTAGAATATTTCAGATAACAACGGAAGTGCAGACAGCCTATTTAGTCACAAATTCAGGATGTTTTGCAAAAAAAAACCTTTCTATCACTGATGATATTCACCATTTTCATTTTGCAAGAGATCTCCCAGCAGATTATACTTCTGTGAGAAATGTTGGCATCCAAACTGTCTTTACTTGCATGGATTCAATAATAATTATCATTCCAAACCTGGACCACGCACATTAAACCTTACTCATAAAAAATCTGTCATTTCTGCTATCCATTTAAATTAAATGCAATTATTATTTACCTAAATCAATATATTAGCTGCCCACTTAAAAAAAAGGAAATTTCAGGAAAACTTCCAAATTGAATTAAGAATAATAAAATTGTTCGTGATGATGATATCACTAAAATGGGTATTTAGCATTTTCTGCCATATTTAAAAAAAACATGCAGTTGAAAATGAAATATATTTTATGTATTGAAGGAATACCCTGAATTTCCAGGCTCTTCTGCTAACTTAGTTCACTATTGTTCTGGTGATGTAGGGATGGTACAAAATGTCTTTACAACAGTAATGGACCATTGCAGTAGAAGGATCCAGAAACCCAAAAGCATCTTGCATATCAGTGCTAGGAAAGTCTATGATGGATATTTTATACACTGGCAGGAATTGATACCATAAATTTTCAAATTCAACAATCCCTCAGATTTAAGGGAGCTCTGATCACGAAATTGCAGACCAGAGAAGCGACATGACAAAATATGGGTTTTTACTTTCCAACAAATATGTGGCTCTGCCAAAGATCAAACAGTGAATTTCATCAATCAAGGTAAGACTGAACCAGCGACACAAGTTTCAATGGTATGAGCATATGATTTTCAGTGGTAAATGATGTCCATATCAAAACATTGTATACCCATTTGTGTACATGTATTCATATGCATGATTGAATTATTTTAAACATCTAACAGACATGACTCTTTAATATCTACATCAATATTTACTGATTCATATCATGCTAGAAGGCATACAATTGAGTAAGCATATCACTGGAAAGGGTTAGGCAAGGAAATTTCTGGCACAGAGTTTATAGTGGACAGCTTTTGACCGTCCGTCATAAAATGGAGTCACTAAATATAATGGTCCTCTCATATATCTCCAGTTTTATGTCCATTTAACCAACAAACACAAGTTATGATAGAAACAATAGATTAAACTATCAAAATTTTCCCATCCCACTCAAACTTATTCACTAATTGAAACCTTATGTTAAATCTCAATCACTTTGATGATTGTTTCCAATGAACTGCAAATAAGTGTGACAGAGACAAATTTTACTTAAAAACTCAATAATAGTGAAACCTTGACTCTGTAATCCATTTTTTCTTTCAATTCACTTTATTTTCTGAATTCCATTTAAATTTTTTGAACTACCTTCATGAAATTCTATCTGGCCAATTTCTAAATTTTAAATTTCACAAAATTAATGATCACCACTGATAAGAAAGAGGATGAATGGTGTATAGCACATTGTAACTGACAAACAACTGAGAGTGCGATCATAAACATTTGATGAGCAAACTTTGTGGACGTGGGTACAAAAATATTTTAACATATCACCCCCAGTTGACAAGCTTTATCCCTGAGAGCAAGGTAGCTGGGGAGGCAGTTTTTCACACCCCTGTACCCTCCCCATGATAGAAATGTGCACCATGACTATACATGAAATTTAACATGGAATATGAATCAAAGTTTTACAAGGCTACATGAAAATGTATAATATACATGGTTTTAACGACAAGGCATTACGTCAAACTTGGCGATAAGCACGAACTCCAAAAATAATTCTGGTTAGGACATGTAATTCATCTTGCTTTCCTATGCATTATTCATTAGTGACACTGAACCCATGGAAGTTTTAGAATAGACACTCTAAAGTGATGGCAAATTTACATGCTATTGTGCCAACAGTCACCACTGATTCATTGCACTCATGACAAAAGATGTTCAAAATTGTTAATTCCAGTACTCTTTGAGGTAGATATTTCTGTTGTGGGCATGTTTATAGGTGATGTACTTTGCCGCTCAACTAGTTTTTAGGTATTCAAAATTCAATTGACTATATAAAAGTATATGCAGAAATGTGAGTGAAATTCCATTAAGAAGAGAACATAAATGATAGTAATGTGGTTTTTCAGAATTACACAAGAGGAAATTTTAAGCACACTGTTTCATTTTTAATGGAAACATTTCCTTAGCTTGAGTTATCAGTGAATATCCATTTGAAAATGAACAATAATTCTACAACAAAGCAATATACATATCGTATATACCATTAGCATAAGCATTGAGGGCTTTAAAGCATCTGATGACTGGATTTACTGTTTCAAATTTCAGCATACTGCAGTAATACAAATATTTTTTATTCATCACTCAAAGAAATATATGCAAAAATATCCATGGTACATTCTGACAGGGAAATCCAGAAATATGTTTACTGGAAGTAAATGGCTTTGTGTAAATATGTGTAAACATTGTGTAAATATGGGTAAACTTTGTGTAAAAATGTTGAAAAGATTTGCACATTTAGACATTTCAGAGAAGACGACAGTTTCTATCTAGAGGACTGCCATAAAGGACTTTAGATTGAACAGAGAAAATCAGCCATTGGGGAAAACATAGGAAGACCCTTTTTTGTGATTACTTGCAAGGTTCTTTATGCCAGTAAACTTTGAATTCTCTTCATTTACATTTTCTCAACATTTACACTTTATTTTTTGATCCCAACAAAAAATGTACAAGGCTTTCCACTGCATAATGATAAGTGCTGATTATTTACACAGTGCTCAGTTGAAGACAGTTTCAGTCAATATTAAGAGAATGAGACAAATTAAGAAGTGAACCATAATTGAATGCAATTGACACAAGCAAAAATATTAATATGGGTATGATCAATTCTTAAGAATGAACTCCTGGAAGAAGGATAAGCTACAAAAAATGGAGACAAAACAGATGACTGATAATGTAATGGGCACCAGTCAGCAAATGAGAGGATACCAATTGCTCACCAGTAACATGTGGATTAACCAGTGAATGTAAGGATGAGTTCAATAGCTTGTATTCCTTTTCAAAGGCAATATTTTTATATCGCCTTTACCCACATACCGCACTCATGCCTACTTAAATTTCTTCCAAATTCGACTTTCTCTAGGTACTTAAACTAAGGCTTAATCTTTTAATGCCATCATGTTATTCTGACAAACTCTTGCAAGACTACAAATATGATATATATTTCTTAAAGTAAGATCTATTATCTGTAAATTAAAATCAATTCCAAATAAGGTTAATCAATTATAGTATTATCTGAAGGCTATATGACCAGGCTTTATGACCAAGCTTGATGGAAAATTTTGACTACGATCTGTTCCATACCTTCTAATTAAATTTGTTTTCTGTTGTCCTTGAAGACCACCACTGATCCAATTGGAAACCTATAGATGGTTTTCATCGGATCAATTTTTTTCCTAATCCTATATTGCAAATTGATGATATCAAAAACAGGGTAGGTAAGGAATGCACAAACTGTTACTAAGCAATGTTGTGAGCCTTCTATTTGAGAAGAACAATTTTTTGAACAAAGCTCACACCTTTTGCAATTGTACTGGGCCAGCATATTGCTATGTAATTGTACTATGCCAGCATAATGGAGGCATTAAAAAATGTGACACTCACCTTTCTGTGACAGCATTTTCATCCCATGACGCAGCTGAAGAGACAGCAGCAGCAGCTGAATTTGTCGCCACACTGAAGCTACCCTCACTGCGTTCAAAGTCAAGCATAAGATCATCAGAGGTTATGCTGTCACAGGGAGACAATGTACCGATTGAAGATGCTCTGCGCCTAGGAGTTCCATTTGTCTTACTCTGGGTGATCAAATCATCATCTTCAAGATTACCCTCACTCACAAGCCCAGCATCGAGAATGGTAGGATCATCATCATCAGGCTTTAGCCCCCCTGCACTCGCTATGATCATGAAAGGATAAGATATTTTTGACATTAGAGCAGAAGTAAATACAGGCAATTATAAAAACCAAAGCCATTAAGGAGAAGGTACTGGGGGAGAGAAGATGAAAGAAGAGGAAGAGAAGAATAAAACTTTCGCAGATAAAATAACTACATATCAACCACATGTACTCATGAAAATGTGTCAGAGGTGCTGATAACGACTACCTTGAACCAAAAAGAATTCCCAAAAAAATAAAAATCACATCCTGAATTGCATTAATGCTATTGGAATTTGCAGTGAATTAACTTTGTGCTCTGTTCCAAGCTTCTAGTCGATTTGCATATCCTTTCAACACATGTGGAAATTGAATATTGTCATATATTTCTTGCAGTTAGAAAATTCTTTAGATCTAGTTAACAGCGCTTGCACAATGCCTTGTAGCTTTAGGAAACAGACCATTGGAGTCGAATTTCCATGATAAGAGATTTTCCATGTCATAAAACATCACCTTAGCATTTGATTATTTTTTTGATCAAATTAGGGAACATTTCATGCAAAGATTCCCTGAAAGATATTTTCAGAGTTTGTGCGATGAAACCGAGAAGTTTCAATTGCATTGGCCTAGATAGACTGAATTATCCCAAAACTAAACATCCAGTAATTGACTTAAATCACAATAAAATTAGTTAGATCACAAAAATATTGATAAATAATAGATTTTACAACTAGTTGAAATACCCAAATAAGGCAGAATCAATAACAGCAGCAATAATAAAAATCAATCATATTTCCCTATATTTAATTTCAAACAGTTTAATACTTTTTGCACATGCTACGCCATTAACTGCACTGTATTCTATGTATGATCACAACATGGCAGCATCAGGAAATCTGAACACTGCCTTATGTATGTGTTTACTTATTGGTACTTTTATAAAAATTACATCCTGAGAGGCTTGCTCTGCAGCTGGTTGAAGGGGTGGTGGACACTATTCCATATTGATAGAATAAAGACAAGCATCCCTTGGGAAGACCGTGTTGCTGTAATTAAATCCGAACTTGGCAGTGAGATAGCAACGATAATTAAATGAGTAAGAAAAGGATGTACACTTTTAGTTATTACTTTATTATTTGAGACTAAGACTGCAATAAATCAAATTTAATAAAAAAATATAGAAATATGCAACACTAATCAGCAATTTGTATTTTTCCAACATTAAGGCCATATTGGGAGAAACAGTTAAGGATCTGATGCAATGCTTTCTGACCTGAGGAATGTGATAAAGAAACGAAATTTGAAGGCAAGACTGAAACCATATGATGGGAAGGCAAGGAAATAAAACCATGAATCTGGATAATTGAAATTCAGAAGTCAGAGAGTACTACAAATTTGGAATTAGAATGATAAGCGATGGAAAGTGAAGTACATAGGCAGCAGAATAACATAACGGAATAAGGCTTTTTGTCAAAACAATTTTCTACCTTCATGTGCATAAAGCATAACTTTTTTCTAGTAATGCTTAACATACAGTGCAAAACTCTTAATGACTAAAAGGTAGAGCAGTGTGCCTACA